>NW_012103809.1:259080-285943 GCF_000951045.1 Mandrillus leucophaeus
CGAGTAGCTGGGACTACAGGCGTCCGCCACATCGCCCGGCTAGTGTTTTTTTGTATTTTTTAGTAGAGACGGGGTTTCACCGTGTTAGCCAGGATAGTCTCGATCTCCTGACCTCGTGATCCACCCGTCTCGGCCTCCCAAAGTGCTGGGATTACAGGCTTGAGCCACCGCGCCCGGCCGAAACTTCTTTTCAGAAGGGTGAGAGGATAGCTCATGAAAATTTTGCTGTCTTTCCGTACTCCTGAGAATTTCTCAAGCAAGATAATCCTATAAAATAGTTATTCATAAAAAGCTGTGACTGTGGTCCTAAATCTGGCACAGTTCAACCACAGTTATATGACGATGGTCGTGATGATTGTCATTGGCAAAACTAAATCATTTTTATGTTGCAAAATTAGGAAATTAAAACTCACTATTCATTTGTAATGTCATTTGTTTCCTGTATATCTTGGGACCTTGTTCTTAGAATGTGTGTTTTAGAACTCAATAAAGTAAGGTCACTTAAGTTGAATAACCCATAAGACTCTCTTTTTGGAATAGACATACACATATTTTACGTAATACTTTCTTATCATATGGGTAGCCTAGTCCTGTAGATATTAGAGTTACCGCATGTAACTTTTTCATTCTACTGTCCGAGTTAACTCTTGTGATCTATAAATCCACATAATACTACGAACAACAGGGAACTGCTTTCAGGTCTTAAGCACTCTGGACATTTGCTCTGTTAGCATGTCTCGAATTTGACCACCAAAATGCTTCCAAAGCAGAAAAGAGAGATGTGTACAACAGATGGATGGGAGGTGGGTTCTGGGGGCAAGGATAGCATTAGCACTTAGTTTATGAACTAGTGGAACAGTTTAGCATCTGGGAATTCTTTATTCTATAGAATTCCATGTCCTAAAATAGTACTTTTTGTCTGCATGAGTGGATCAGGTCACCAGATAGTTTGTTTTCATCTCGTTAATGCCAGTTAAGTTCATGAATGTCTTCTAGTGAACAGCAAGGCATTGAGCGACACTTTTGGACAGCACTTGGAAGAGCTTTTAGAGAGGTTCAAGGAGATTATAGAGTTTTAGAAAGAAGTCACTGTATAAATTATATCTCATGTCTCTTAACTAAAGAAAATTTAAGTACCAATGCCTAAATATAAAATATTAAAAACAGAAATGAACTGACTTCTTTGTTAGATCACATTGTGTGTGTGTTCTTTTCAGACATATGAAGATCCATGAGAAGGACCCTAACAGTGCCACAGCCACAGCCCCTCCATCTCCTCTGAAACGTAGGCGATTGTCCTCCAAGAGGAAACTGAGTCACGATGCCGAGTCAGAGAGGGAAGACCCAGCACCAGCTAAAAAGGTCCTCTTGGCTCCCAGCGCATATTCACCTGCTTATGGGACTTCTGTCAGAAATACCACTAATCTTTATTTTCTCAGTGTGGAGACTTGGCAGACATCCATCCTAAGCTCTTAAGCTGTGTTTTCCCATACTGTTTCTGTAGAGTGTCTGAGAGAAGAGTGCTAGTGTGCACTTCCTCTTTGGAGCCCCTTTGCTGAGCCCCGAGATGAAATGAAGAGCTTTTACAGTTGTTTCCATGCTTTCTACCTGATTTTTCTAGCTAAAACGCAAGCTTCAAAAGCGTTTGGGACTCTTGTTCTCACTTTTTTATTACCAGTGCTGGCAGATACCAGGTGCTGCATAAGTACTTGTCAGGTGGGTGGGTGGATGAATGGTAGTGTTCCGGGAGTATTTGTTGTGTGAATGAATGAATGGTCAGGTCCTTAATAATCAGGATTGGATAATGCAACCCTTGCCTTTTATTATTGTAAATCTCTGAATTTAGCATTGGCCTCTCTTCTGAAGCCGTCCCATGTGGGAGACCTCCCTTCCGAAGCCATCCCATGTGGGAGACCTCCCTCGTGACTTCACTTTTTTCCTTTTCCCTCAGATGGTAGAAGACGGGCAGTCAGGTGACTTGGAGAAGAAGGCTGATGAAGTCTTTCACTGCCCAGTATGTTTCAAGGAGTTTGTTTGCAAGTATGGACTGGAGACCCACATGGAGACCCATTCAGATAACCCCCTAAGGTAGGAGAAGGGGTGAACTAGACCTTGTTCATTCCTGTTTCTCCTGGCATGTGACAATGTTCTTAAGTCCTGTTACTCCACACTGGGCTCCAGTGATTGAACTTGTGCACAACATTAGGGAGGCAGTTCAGAAAGTACTGGTGTGAGGAAGAAGTTGGCTGAGAGTTGTCAGAGGGTGGCTGTATCCACAGGGTGTTCACATAGTTCACTGTGCCTTCTTTCTCTCAGCAAAGCCCCTTGAGTAGTCACCAGTGAGCCCCTGAACACTGGGGAGTCTGCTGTCACGGGTGTTCTTGGACAACAGATAGATTTTCTTGGCAAAAGATGTTGCCACTCAAATGACTATTAGCAATGCATGAATATGTGGCCCAACAGGGACAGCCCGTGTGTTGGATACCCCCGGCACAGCACTGGTGCATCATAGGCACTAAGAAGTGTTTGAACTGAGCTAGACCTCATAGCACAGAAACCTGAGAAGCCATTTTGGGGTAAGAGAAAGTTCTACTTAGTGCAGGACACTTGGCCAAAAATGGAGCCTGATATGTTTCAATAAAAAAGTGAAAGGTGATTGCTCTGCCATCCAGCTTCAATTGTAGGGGCTTCCCAGCTCCAGTGTTTCTGATCCTCAGCCTTGCCAGGCAGAAAACATGGGTAGTGACAGGACTTCCCAGAAGAATTCAGGGGACTCATCTTTCTTTCTCTACCTTCTCTCATAACTCATCAGGCAATCAGTCCTGTATTCTTGATGAATTGATAGATTTGGAAGTTTTTCGTAGAGAATTGCCACTTTAAAAATGTTATCTGCCAGAGATTTTAAGCATTGGAAAGAACAAAGAACTACTTAGGAACCCCTGCTGTTGTTGAGAGACTTGAAAGTAGCCCATCCTGGAAGTCACACACAGCTGCAGGGTCACAAGCACAGAGCGGGGCCATACATGCGTGCAGCTTTGGGTTTTAGAAGACAGCTTGGGAATGCAGGAATTTGGGCATCTGTTTGCCTGAATCCCTGATATATGGACCAGATTTCCTTCTTGAAGACACGTGTTTAGCTGTGACTTAGGAATGGGAAAATCTGAGCAAGCTGAAGACGTATGTTATAGGGAAAAGCCGAATTGTACAGTAACATGATGCCAGGTCAAATATGATTATCCTTAATCACATTAGCCTGACATTTTTCCATTGGTGAGGGAAAAAGGAACTTACGAAGAATTTAAACTGCTGAACAGTTGAAGTGCTATAAAATGTCTTTACGGAACTCCCCAGTCTCAAGAAATTGCCTGATCATTGAGTTGGGCACAGACTGGTTGTCAGGCCTAGACCCCACTCCTGTCTCTGCTCATACAGGACCTCAGCCAGCTACATCTGAACCTGTTTTCTCATCCTTCAAATTGAAGGAGGGCAGGACCAGATAATCTTTGTGTTCCTAAAGCCTTCTTGTTTTTTTGTTTTGTTTTCTTTTGTTTTGTTTTGTTTTGTTTGTTTTTGAGAAAAGTTTTGCTTTGTCTCCCAGGCTGGAGTACACTGGCGCAATCTTGGCTTACTGCAACCTCTGCCTCCTGGGTTCAAGCGATTCTCCTGCCTCAGCCTCTCAAGTAGCTGGGATTACAGGTGTGTACCACCACACCTGGCTAATTTTTTTGTGTTTTTGGTAGAGATGGGGTTTCACCATTTTGGCCAGGCTTGTCTCAAACTCCTGACCTCTGGTGATCTGCCCCACCTTGGCCTCCTAAAGTGCTGGGATTATAGGCATGAACCACCATGCCCAGCCCCCAAAGCCTGCTTCTTAACAGTTGTTTTATTCTGTCTACCAGGAAAAAGCATATGGCTCCTCTCTGTGCAGGCCCTCTAGTTCTGAGAGATTTGGGAAACTTCACAGGTTCAGGAATGCCCACAGCACCCCCAGGATATGGACTTGTAGTGGGTGGCAAATACTGAAATAGTTCTCTAGATCAAGGACCTGAGTGAGCAGAGATGACATTATCAGCTGAGCCTCCCAAAGCGAATCATGAGCAGAGGCAGAAACAGCACAGGGGACCGCAGCTCCTGCTCACGTGGCTACCCAGCAGCCTTGAGAGCCGGTGCTGCAGTGAATACAGGCTGTCTCTGAGCCCCTCTGTGTACGTTCTCTCACTTCGTATTATTCTGTGATCAGTTACCACCTTAGAAACTATCATTTACCCCTGTCTAGATAATTCTATTCTGCAGGAAAAATAATGTGGCTCCCACAAGCGATTTCTGAGCAGTCCAAGCCTGCATAGCACGGTGTGTGGCAGCGATAGAGGCAGATCAAGTGACCCCTTCTGAAATGCTGACCTGGGTGAGGGACGAGGTTCTCCTGAAGCAGTCCTCTGAGCAAGGACCTGCTCCAGGGAGGCCAGGCTTCCTCTGCACAGAGGTTGGAGATGGGCGTTGCACTGGATGCTCATCACTTTTTTCATGGTTGGGATGGGCAGGATTTGGTGAGTGATTACTCCACAGTGATGGTAGGGCTGGTGGTGTAGACAGGCTGTGAAGTTGAACCCTCAGTCCCGCATGTCCAGCTAGCTGACCTAGAGGATTTTCCTCACCTGTTTACAAATAACGCCCTGTGTTTGGTGAGGGGTTGGCTGAGACAGTTTTGTAGCCTGACAGGGACTTGGCCCCTCTGGGCAGGCTCTCACTTTGCTGGCCCCACAGCTGTGGCTGAGGGGTGGCCCATAAGAAAAGGTTGCCAGGCATCCTTTGTGGGGGCACACAGACTACCCCCTGCCCTGTGCCTTGATCTATAATTGTTGCTAGGTGGGGTGGGGCTGGCATGGAAACCAAAAAGAGTTGATTACAGAACATGGTTAATGTCCCTTTGCTCCTCTCTGCTCTGCCGATCCCCGTAATAGCCTGCTATCAGAGGAGGCCTGGGGCAGCCTGCGCCAGCAGGGACTAGCTGGGCGGTGAACTGGGACAGTAGCTGGTGGCAGAGACAGCTTGTTAACCCAGAACTAAAATAGACACCAGCTCCATTTCAAACCCTAGAGGCAGCAGAACCACAGTGGGATGCTACCCGCTTAGACTGGAGGTTTGTAACTCAAAACAGCTGTTGCCTTCTCACTCTCCTGCATTTGTCTCCCTTCCCCCGCCATCAACACTGGCAACGTGCCCGTTGCTCCTTAATAAAAAGGTTGGAAATCCAACTCATGTAAATCTTGATTCCATCCCCTCCACTCCGCTGTGTTTCAAATGAATGAAATGTTACCACAGAACAAAAGGAAGATACAAAGCTGCCTTAGAGATGCCAGCTCTTAGGGCCGGGTGTTAGCTTCACCCGGACATGACCAGTGGTCAGTCATCCCCCTTCCCCCACGACTCCCCAGATGAGGGAGAGAAGGCAGAGGAGGAAACAGAGTCAGGCTATGGTGAGCTGGCATTTGGAATTGGAGGTGAGGGACGGAGTGTTCAGAGAGCAGGTGGCTACACAGACGACATCCTTTGTGTGAGGATGTTGCTGGGCACTGAATGTCCATCAGAATAGAACAGAGCAACTGGCCATACCCTGCTGTGAATGAAGTCAGCTGGGAGGCGCATCCAGGTCAGCAGGCGAATCCGAGCCATGCGTGTCCCTGAAATTTTCTAATAACCACATTTCATTTCATTTCATTTTGAGGATCTCGCTCTGTCACCCAGGCTAGTGTCCAGTGGCATGATTATTACTCACTGCACCTTGACCTCCCAGGCTTTTAAGTGACCCTTCCACCTCAGCTTCCCAAGTAGCTGGAACCACAGGCATGTGCCACCCCATGCAGCTAATTTTTTTGTATTTTTTGTAGAGACAGAGTCGCCCTATGTTGTCCAGGCTGGTCTTGAACTCGGCTCAAGTGATCCCCCCACCTCAGCCACCCAAAGTGCCGGGATTGTAGGTGTGAGCCACCCTGCCTGGCCCTAGTAGTCATGTTTTTAAAAGTGAAAAGAAAGAGACAAAATGAATAATGCTTCGAGTATACCAATATCATCAAAATATGTCAACATATAATCAACAGAAAAATTGTGAGTGATGTGGTTCACATTCTTGCTTCCATGTACTGACTCTTTGAAATCTGGTGTGTGTGGCGCGACACCAGCCCATCTTGACTGCACCACACCAGTCACATTTCAGGTGCTTAACAGTCCACAGAGAGGTTTCAGACAAGCCACCTATGGCAGGGAGGGCTGCAGCTTTGATGCGGAGCCGTGTCTTGTGTGTGAAGGCCCAAGGGCGGCAGCTGGATGGTCACCCTGTTGGCACAGCCACTGCTGAGGGTGAAACTTGGCCAAAGTTATTGTGTAATCTTAGATGGCCCCCTGATGAAAGGAGTTCGGGTAATAAGTAATGTTAACATCATTTCAGTTAAAATGTACCCAGCAAATGATTGAGTTTGTACTGTGCGCCAGGCACTTGCCCAGGCTTGAAGGAAAGAGTGATGTTTGAGACAGGGTACGGGCTAGGCACAAAACAAGCTAGTTGGTTATAAAACAAAGTTCAGAGGTGAGTTCACCGCCCAGGAGGGCACATTTCCCTCAAATTCCAGGCAGAGGGATCTGGTGGATGCAAAGCTTCTCCTTGTTTACATCAGAGGCTGTGGGGCTTCACTTAATTTCCTCTGGGTCAGGGCCCAACTGGGTCTGGTACTTCATTGACCCTGGTCATCTTTGAGTTCAAGGTGATGACATGAAATCTCTGTTGGGAATTAGTACGTAGGGAGCCCAAGGGGGCTCTAGCAGGCACCTCGGCTTCATGAGTAGGGAGGGCAGCTGAGACCACCCCCTGCCTGTATCTTAGTAGTGGGGCCACCAGAGGGAAATGCCTTCTTTTTCCTACATTCTCGACTGTTCCAAGGAATGTTTACCTCCCTTCACTGCACACCTACCACCTACAGAGACCCCAAGACGACTCATCATCTACCCGGTATTGATCCTACCCTTGTCAAATGTCATCCTAAAAACAGGGAGAAGATAAAATATTTGTCAGCATCTTGTATTCAAGAGTCCATGAGTCTGAGGCTTGGGCAGGCAGAAACAGATTTTAAACACTTCTGGGGGCTGTGAACAGAGGTCCCTCCAGGAGGGGAGGACTGCTCCCACCCCTCACCTGACAGGTACAGAAGCCTTGGTCAGGACTACCCTGCCCCCCACCCAAGGGCCAGAGCGAGGAGTGGCCCACCCAGCTTTGGTGCCCACTACACACCCTTCATGAAGTCCCTCAGACTCTGCCCAGTGCTTCACGCCACGCTGGTTTGGTTGAACAATCGGAGTGGGGCATTGGGTTGCCGTGTGCAACCCAGGCGGGTTCCTGGGGCATGGGGAGGGGCGGCTGCCTGGCCAGGGCCCTGTCACAGGCCCATCACTGTTGCTCGAAGCAACTGGGAGAGATTAGTGCAGCTGTTGGATGTCAGTTCTCTGCCCTGAGATGGGCAGGGGAGGGTGGGCTGAGAGGAGAGGAATGTGTGAGTTGGTTGAGACTCTAGAGGAGAGGTTGTTTGCACTTAACTCCTTTTGGCCTCCGGAGACAGAACAGGAAAAATGAAGCATGAAATCCCTTTTGAGAAGGAATGCCAGCCTCTCCATTAAAACACAATAATGAGGAAGGAATTCAGTATCTGAAGGAAATGGCCAAGCTGAGTGGCAGCTTCTCGGCAGGTATTTCGCAGGTTCTGCTGATGAGGGTTGCAGGGAGCAGGGAGTGTCAGCGTTAGGAAATGCTCCCAGCTGAGCCAGCGTCCAGGCATTAAGGATGTGTGGGTCACATAAGGAGCCAGGGCATCTGCAAATAGCTGTCCTCTGAACGCACAGTCCGGCGGAGTGGAATGAAGCCAGCCGGCTCCGTCCCAGCCTGCCGCCTGGCAGCTCTGTGACCTCGGACAAGTGGTGACTCGGTTTCCCTATCTGGAAAATAGATTTGAAGACTGTTGTGAGGATGAAGGGAGATATTCCACAATCCTCAGAGTGTAACAAATACTAAATGCAATTTTTCTTCTGGTACTATTTAGAATGCATGTATTTTTAAATATTTTAAACCTTCCAACATTTACAGTTATAGGTGTTGTGCCACTCTATGGCTATCCCATTCCAGCGGAATTGAAAAGGAGTCAAATTCCATGTGTGATTTACTTGGTAGAGAACAGGAAAGCAGTTTGTCCTTTACTCTTATGAACAGCTGTTTTTATCTAGTTTCACTTTTGTAAAGACTGGGAAATGGAGTGGCTCTTTAAATTTAGTTTGAGTCCTGCTTCCCATGTTTCTTAATCCCACTATGTGGAAAGCAGAGATTTAGAAACGTGAAGGAACTCGACACCTCTACGTCACAGAACCACACGTCACTTTCCTTAGATTGTTGGGGGATCCCTAGGGTTCTAAGGAAGTGAGTTTCCTGATGTTTGAAATTTGCCAATGCAGCCTTTCAAAAATATGCTTAGCGTAGTTTAAAAAAAAAAAAAATTCACCCTTCTTGCTGATTGTGAGGAGGTCATATGTCCTTCAGCTGTCACAGTGGTAGACTTGATGGAGTTACGTGACAGAGAACAGAGCCCCAGGAAGCACCTGAGCGGTTTTTCATCTCTGGGCCACTCTGTTAAGGCTTGTTCGTTGACTTCGGGATTTTCATCTTGTTCTGGAGAGTTAAGGTCACCAGATGAATAAAGTATTACTGTTAGTGAGCACTGGGGGAACTAATCCCAAAACTGTTAAGCCACAAGGTTAAGAAGTTTAAAAAAAAAAAAAAAGACTTTTGGTGTCCTTGTTTTCCATTTCTGTAAATCACATTGCTGATAAATTTGCCTTTGGGCATGCACCCTACCCATTTTAGGTACTAGGCTCAGTTACTGGCTACAGATTCCACATGCCCTTTTCAGGGCTGATGCTGTTCACGGTGATAGTTATTCCTGATAAGTACCTTAACTCTGCTGTGAGGTTTCAAAACTGATGGATCTCTTTTTGGCTGCCTCTTTACCATTACTCCTTCTAAAGAATGTGTACACCATAACAACATATTTATCACACTGCATTTCTACCCCAGCTCAGAATTGTGCAACTTTCTTTTAAAAAAAAAAAAAAAAAAAGGATGTCCTGTCTTCTTCCAAGGACGTTTGCTGTCAGAAGAACAGATATCTCTGCCTTGCCTAAATAGGCAGGCTGTGTAGCACAGCCAGCCATCAATTCAATGACTTTTTAGAATTTTAGGGCCTCACGGTGGCTCATGCCTGTAATCTCAGTACTTTGGGAGGCCAAGGCAAGGGGATCACTTGAGGCCAGGAGTTGGAGACCAGTCTGGCCAACATGGCAAAACTCCATCTCTACTGAAATACAAAAAAAAAAAAAAAAAAAGAGCCAGGCATGGTGTCTCAGACCTGTAATCCCAGCTACTGGGGAGGCTGAGGCACGAGAATCACATGAATCCAGGAAGTAGAGGTTGCAGTGAGCTGAGATTGCACCACTGCACTGCTGCCTGGGTGACCGAGTGAGACGCTGTCTCAAAAATAAAATAAAATTTTAATTTACTTTTGTTTTCTTAAGACTTAGTGAATCTGAGTGTGAATAAGAACATTATTTGTTGTATTAAAGTCCCCTGAGGATTGAAAGGACAAAACTCCAGCTAGCAACTGAGTGTATTTTCTTGACCTGTTGGAGCTGGTTGGTCCCACCCCTTGCCCTATGTACCTCCTGCCTTTAGTGACTCAGGCACGTGGTCAGGCAGTGGCTGGCCGGTTGGGTCTCTGTGACTTCAGGACAGTGTGGAGTTCACCAGCTCTTGTGGGAGTCAGGCTTCTGTGACCATGCTAGCACTGTGCCCTTTCCAGCCCAGCAAGGGTCAGAGTCAGTATACTGTGGGATTTTGCTTGTCTGTTTGATTTTTGGAGAAGGGACAGGAAGGGCTGTGACAGTGCCTGTCTAGTCACTGACAACCACAGGCACTTCTCTAAGCACATATTAAAGAGTCTCTGTGATCATGGTTCCCGGCCCCTGGTGTTGGCAGCCACCTTCCTGTCATCTGTGCCTTTACATACCAGCGGCCCATACCAGCGGCCATGTAGAAACAGCTTACCTTGTGACCTGGGAGGCATTTCCCTCCACTGGGCCCCGCAGGCCCTCCTCTCTGCTTCACCTACCCAGTGGCACCAGGGACATTACAGTTGATACTAAGGGAGGGAGGAAGGGATGCTTTGAAGAGATAAGTGCAGGCAGCTGCTTCACCTCTGCTGTTCCAGGAAGCTCCACCTCCACATACCTGAACACCACAGCCCCCTCCTACCATCTACCCTAAGAACTGCTAGAGCTCCTCCACCCTATAATGGGAACCTCCACAGTGGAGCGGCCCCACTGGAGGCAGGACCCACATTTCAGGGACTGGAATGTCATACATGGGGTGGGGAATGGTCCAATCTATTCCAGTATTCTAAATTGAAGTTTCTTATCCTCTTACAGAAACATTGGCCAACGTGTGCTAGAATGCAGGTCCCCTGGGGGCCTGGGGGGTGGGTGAAACAGGCTCTTGTGTACTGTCTTGGTACAGAAACACTTATTTCTGTGAGCACAGTGATTGGGAGTTCACATATGCTAAGCAGCTCCTGTAAGTTGAGGTCAGGCTGAATGTCCATCTTGGATTCCATGTGTAATCTAACCTTAATCTGTCCTTTGGAGATTTTTCCCCTGATGATTTTTTTTTTTTCTTCCTGAAAGTAATGTATTTCTGAATGTGATTTTTAAAGAAAAAGTTGTTTTTGAAAGGGTCAGTGGGGTTCTTAATTTCTTTAAATCCTACAAAGAGATACACTTCCCCCAAATACATTTACTTTACTGACAGCAAAGTTAGTTTCCATTTGGAAAAGTTACCCTATTTCCAACATCAAGTTATCTCTGTTGCCAGAAAATCAAAAGGCAGCCAATCAGATTTGTAAACCTTTCCTCTGGCACATTATCAAGATCTCTTGCAAAATGAAATTGTCCTACAGCCCTCCCCTCTCCTGTGGCTCTGAGTGCAGTTCTGCCCCATCTAAATATTAGTATTTTGCAATCGTGCTCTTTATGAGTCCCTGGCAGAGTGGAGATACACCACAGACGGGGTGAGGAGAGAGTCGTGGGGACCACCTGGCCAGTGACTGTGGTCTTAATGAAGATTGACAAGCCCAAGGGAGGTTTGCAAATACCCTGATGCCTGCAGCCGGCTTTGCATCCAGCAGCTCCATGCACAGATTTACAGTGGCCTCTGTTGTCCTTGAAGAGCTGCTTAGAAACAAGGTTGCAAAGCTTTCTCCTTCGGGCCTTGGGAAAGCTGGATGAACCCTCGCGTTTCCACCTGATAGGGCTGATCCAAGTGTTTCTGGGTGGTGGTTTCCACACTGGTTTTATTTAAGGTCTATCAACAGGTGCTGAGTGTGAGGCAGGGAGGCAAGTGGTTTTCTGTGGGTGTTTCTTCCTTTTAACCAACTGCACCACATGCTTCTGATTTCAAAGCAGATTTTTTTTCTCTGCCACTTTCACGTTTTATGTCTTTACACTTCTAGGAGTCCCTTAGTTGAAATTCCATGAAAAGGGTGTGAAGTGTGGATTTAGACCTTGCTTAGATTCTGTTAGGAGGTTGAGTGCTTGTGCAGGCTGCGAGAGCATACACTTCTTTTCAGGAGGCAGGTAAAGGGAGCAGGTGGGATGAGGCAGAAGACTGGTCAGAAAGAACACTTTTCTCCCCATGAGGCTTTCAGTTAGACAGAAGTAGTAAGGACGATTGTGAAGTTCTTGTGAGAAGAGAGAACACTGTTCCTTTGAAATTAAAACTCAATTTTTCCTGATTTTTCATGTTGGCTAAAACAGGCCAGGAAACGGGCTTTTCCTGATTTCTTTTTTCCTGTCGTACAAAAACATAATGATTAAATTTGGAAAAGTACTTTGCGGTTTTCAAGGGACTTTGTTATTCACAGTAACTGCAAAGATCCCCCTGTTTTAGATGAGAAGGGAAACTGAGGTATGGAGAAGGAAAGGAACAGGCGAGAAGTAACAAAGATGAGTCAAGTATTGGTAATTTCTTTTCTCTGGGAGTTCTAACAATCTAACAGGCTTGTACTTTAAGACGTTTCTAGATAGCAGATTCTCACACCTAACTCACTGTATCTTCCAAACTTGTCTAACTATAAGAATCAGCTGGTGTGCTTGTTCATATACAGATTCTTAGGCCCATCCTCTAGTTATTCTGATTTCAGTTGATCTGGGGTGATCTAGGAGTCTGCTTTTTTTAACAATGTCATGTGGGGATTCTTATCTCTTGGCACGTTTGGGAAATTTTACATAGCCGGCAGCTGAAAGTGCAGATGGAAATAAGTTGTCCAAGGTCATGCAATCTGAACTCCCTGATCCCCACCTAGTGTCTCTGGTCCCTGAGTCCACACCCCCCTACCACCCACTACTCCACAGCTGCCTTCCCAGGGACACAGAGTTTGTGGTCAATACTGGATAATTCTGCCACGTCTTTATTCTCATGTCTTCATCACCTACTACATATGAAGCTGTCCAGAAACGAGGGATTTTGAGGGTGAGTGAGAGAATGAAGAAGACAGACACAGGCATAAGAGACAAAAAAAACCTCAATGTTATTACAAATGCAAGTGGGGTGCACACCTGTAGCCCCAGTCACTAGGGAGGCTGAGACAGGAGGATTGCTTGAGCCCAAGAGTTCAAGGCCAGTCTGGGCAACATAGTGAGACCCCCCACCTCAAAAAAGAGAAAAAACCACTACACCCATGGAGGTACAGTGAATTCTAAATCTGATTGCCACATTAAGAGGCATTCATTCTCCATTCCCTTCATAAAACCTACTTATTAATGCCAGTCACACTAAATATTCATAACCAATAGGCTATGCACTAGTACAAAAGTCTCAAAAGTGGAGAGTAGCCAAGCACAGTGGCTCACACCTGTAACCCCAACACGTTGGGAGGCCAATTCAGGAGCATTGCTTGAGCCCAGGAGTTTGAGATCAGCCTGGACAACATGGTGACACCATGTCTCTAAAAAAATTTTAAAAATTAGCCAGGCATGGTAGCACATGCCTATAGTTCCAGCTATGAAGGGAGGCTGAGGTGGGAGGATCACTTGAGCCCGGGAGTTCAAGGCTGCAGTGAGCTATGATCATGCCACTGCACTCCAGCCTGGGTGACAGAGCCAGACTCTTTTTTTTTTTTTTAAAGAGAAAAAAAAAAAAAGGCTGGGCACAGTGGCTCACGCCTGTAATCCCAGCACTTTGGGAGGCCTTGGTGGGCAGATCAGCAGGCAGTTCGAGGCCAGTCTGGCCAACATGGAGAAACCCTGTCTCTACTAAAAATACAAAAATTAGCTGGGCGTGGTGACGCATGCCTGTAATCCCAGCTACTCAGGAGGCTGAGGCGGGAGAATCACTTGAACTGGGGAGGTGGAGGTTGCAGTGCGCCGAGATCGCGCCATTGCACTCCAGCCTGGGCAACAAGAGCAAAACTCTGTCTCAAAAAAAAAAATGAAGAGTATTCAGTAAGATCTCTAGGATACAAGGAAAAAAAATATTTTTTATCTCACCGTTTTAAAATTTCTATTTGGTAATATACCTGGCACATTACATATATGCAAATATATATGTATATAAATACATATACATACTACCTGTGTACACACATACATATTCTCAGCTAAACAACAAACACATATGGACCACATACGAAAAACTTTTTTATAGGAGTGGTGTACATTTCAGAAAGTTTGCAGCCACCTCTCAGTCCTACCTGCCTGCCTTTTGCAATTGATTTGCATGCTGCCTAAAGTCGCTTCCCAACCTGTTTATGTCTGTAATACTTGTAATCATTTATTATAATTTAATTAAATTTTATATAAGCTGATGGAATGTTGTTTTAATAAAAGAATAGTCTCTGCAGAAACTTACGTTGCAAAGGCTTATTTGCAGTGCAGATTGGACAGAGTGTTTTTTTTTAGTTGCTGTCAAATTTAGGCTAGGTAAGATACCTGTGCACAGTTGAATGCCATAATTGTAAAAATCTAGGATTCTACTTTAGTTTGGCTTGCAAAAATCTGGTATAATAAACTCCCATGTACCCTTATCCAGTTTCAGGGATTATCAGCTCACAGCCAATTTTGTTTCCTCTCTTCCCCAACTGAGGTAATTTCAAAACAAATCCCAGATATCGTATGTTTTATTTATAAGTATTTCATTGTATATCTTTTTTTAAAAGGGACCTTTTTAAAAAGCATAGCCAAAATAATATCATAACTGAAACATTCAGTCACTTGTGAATATATCAGATATCTCTGATCAGAGTTAGATTTCCCCAATTCAGACATTTCTCTTAGCCTTTCAGTCCAATATAGATCTTTCAGCCAACTGGTGGCGAGGTGATGGATTAGTGACCATGGGGAGGGTGCAGTTGAACTTGAGCATGGGGAGAATGAACTGGGGGTGGGAGAAGGAAGGAGCTCCATCTCCAGGACAGAGGCTCTTGTTGCCTCCAAGGGTCACCGTCCTCCCTGTGTGCACAGCTCAGAGCTTGAACGTGTTTCAGCCAGAAAGAACCTCACCCAGAGGGGCTGCATCCATTCTGCTTCCCCGCAGGATGTGTCTCGTGGCCTGTGATTTAGACCGCTGGGTACTTTGACGTCTGGGCCCGCAGTGTGAGGACTTCCAGCCCCTAAAGGTGTTCTTCATTATCCAGACCCATCCCTTCCCTGGGCCTTGACCACAATGGTGAGCTCAGCAGAATTCCCTCAAAAGGAACGCTGTGTTTTGAGTGGCTCATGGGAACCCAGGGTTGGGGTTCCAAAGGTAGCTGAGCAGTGACAGGAGAGTGCTCAGGAGAGGCCCTGCCTGAACAGGGGAGCCAGGGGAGGAGCATGCACAGCAGGACCGGGTTCTGCTGTGCCCGCTACAGCGCGATAAGGCAAGCAGGGCAGCCCATACTGACGCTTCTTCCTTTCGGTGCTTCCTGAAAGTGAGTGCAGCTGCTTCGTGGCTGACTTCGTTATCTGTTTATTTCCAGGGAAGACTCTCTCTCAAAAAAGTTTTCACTGAGGTGCATGCAGTGTGGACACAAGCAAGTGGCTTTGCCTGGCTGAAACAGTGATAAAAGGAGCTAGCTACCTTAGAGGGGGTGAGGGTCAGCTACGCTTGCACACGTAAATACATGGAATGATGCTTGGTATACAGCGTTGTCTAACAGAATATCCTGTGATCGTGCAAACATATTGTGTCTGTGCTTCCCGATGCAGTTGAGCCCTTAAAAGAAGGCTGAAGTGACTGAGGAAACTTTAATTTAAATTTGAACAGCCACATATGGCTTTGGTGGCTACTACATTCCGTGCAAGTCTGGGGGATGTTGATAATACCATAACGATGGTATTTTGTTTTTATCCGCCCATCTGCACACTGATGTAAAACTTTTAATATGGTTCTCAGTGAAGACCTAGAAGACAATACTGGTATGAAAAGCAGAGACAATATTATAAAGTGGTGTTTGCTGTGCATCTGTGTGGCCTGGAACATTTAGGATGTCAAAGATCATCTCTGAAATGAAGAGAGAGATTTTGAAGTGGACTGCATCTGTGGGAGTCTTTCAAGGAAGGAGAGGCAGCCTTGTGATAGGCATGGGTGGGAGCAGGGACTCAGGCTGACATTTCATGTGTGCTTCTTACTGGCTATGTGGCATGAGTCACATTGCTTCGTATTTTTGATCACCAGTGTTCATCTGGAAGATGAGAGTCATGATATGCACCTGCCTGCTGGGGTTGTCATATGTGCTGTGCTGTCAGGGTGCCTAAGCTCCGTCCTTGAGGACCGTGGTTATCATTCAGATAATGATGATGCTAATACCACAACTTAATGCACAATCACTGTCACTTCTAATTAGATTGGAAAGTTTAATAATTTTTATCCCTGTCAGATGCCAGGGATGCCAATTGATTGCTCTAGCTACTACTAAAATGTATATGCTCTTTTGACTTTTAAACATTTACTCTCTAGACTTTTAAGCATTAGAATCCAGTGAACTGAGGGAGAGAGAAACCTCTGACATGATCCCTAATGCCTGATCGAGGTGAGAGCGAGCAGGTCTGCCATGGTGACTTCAGGTTCCCAGCTGTCTTCTTCTTGTGCCCAGACTGTGGGTGTTCAAGTCGTATGTACATCTTGTGCTGCCTGCAAAGATTTGGTATCCAGAAGTTGATAGAATACAATGTTTTTTAAAGGAAGAGGTTTTTGGTGCTAACCATCCAGCCTGGCTTCTTGACATCATATCATTTTTATTTTACTCAATTGAAATGAGTCAACAAAAACATAAGGCTGGAAGAGTAGAAACTCTGACTTAACTGCTTCTTCATATGTTCTCCCTTTCTGCCTCCTCATATGTTCTCCGTTTCCTCTCCTAGATGTGATATTTGCTGCGTCACCTTTCGAACACATCGAGGACTGCTGCGTCACAATGCGCTTGTCCACAAACAACTTCCCAGGGATGCAATGGGCAGGCCTTTCATACAGAACAACCCTTCGATTCCCGCTGGCTTCCACGACTTAGGATTCACGGACTTCTCCTGTAGGAAGTTTCCTCGCATTTCTCAGGTATTCTGATCAGCCCATGGAAGCAACCAGCAACTGCCTTCCATGGTCCACGCAGTTAGACGAAACTTCCTCTCCCTGAGGTTTCTTTCCTTAAAATGTCGGTTGGGCTTTGTCTTTTTTTATAACACCTTTTTTCTTAAAATTATCGTTGGCCCTTTCAGTCTTCCTTGGGTTGTTGGGTTGAGAAGGGCGCATAGTCTTGTTTGGGGTTGAATATCCTAAGAACTTGTGCATCAGTCTAGCTGTTCTGTGCCTTTTGCCCATTCTTGGGTCTTTGAGGTTTAAGATGTCAGCCCTTGTAGGCCAGGCCCCAGTGACTCACACCTGTAATGCCAGCACTTTGTGAGGCCAAGGCAGGAGGATCGTTTGAGGTCAGGAGTTTGAGACCTGCCTGGACAGCATAGCAAGACTTTATCTCTACAAAAAATTTAAAAATTAGCCAGGCATGGTGGTGTGCACCTAGTAGTCCCAGCTACTTGGGAGGCTGAAGTGGGAGGATACTTGAGCCCAGCAGGTTGAGGCTGCATTGAGCCATGATCGCGCCACTGCCCTCCAGCCTGGGTGGCAGAGAGAGATTGTCTCAAAAATAAAATTTTAGGGCCGGGCACGGTGGCTCATGCCTGTAATCCCAGCACTTTGGGAGGCCACGGTGGTCAGATCACAAGGTTAGGAGTTCAAGACCAGCCTGACCAACATGGTGAAACCTCGTCTGTACTAAAAATACAAAAATTAGCCAGATGTGGTGGCACGCTCCTGTAATCCCAGCTACTCGGGAGGCTGAGGCAGGAGAATCACTTGAACCCAGGAGGCTGAGGTTGTAGTGAGCCGAGATTGTACCATTGCACTCCAGCCTGGGCAACAGAGCAAGACTCCATCTCAAAAAAAAAAAAAAAAAAATTTTTTTAATAAAATAAAAGTTGTGAATTGTAAAACACCCCAGCCCTATAATAATTGGAATTTGTGGACTTTTTAAAAAATCTTTACTATCTGCGTTGCAGCTAAATATTCTGAATATTGTGGTTTCTATTAAAAACAGTTTGGGTCATTATTGACCTGAATAAGAAAAGAGCCATATATATTCCCGCTAATAAAGCACCTGCTAAAACTACTTTGAAATCGGCTGGGCACAATGGCTCGTGCCTGTAACCCCAGCACTTTGGGAGGCCAAGGCGGGTGGAGCACTTGAGCCCAGGAGTTTAAGACCAGCCTGGCCAACACAGTGAAACCCCGTCTCTACTAAAAATATAAAAAATTAGCTGGGCATGGTGGCACATGCCTATAATCCCAGCTGCCGGGGAGGCTTAGGCATGACAATCTCTGGAACCTGAGAGGTGGAAGTTGCAGTGAACCGAGATCATGCCTGGGTGACACAGCGAGACTCAGTCTCAAAAATAAATAAATAAAACTAAAACTACTTTGAAATTATTTTTTCCCCCATTTAAAGAAGTTCAGATAGAAGGCATCAACAGTGTTGTTCTTCAAGTGTATAAGGTACAAACTCAATGGATTGTTCCATATGCACACCACCCATGTTAACCCCCCAGGTGACATTCCTCATAGCCCCTCCTAGGCAGTGTCCCCCTTCCACAATCATAGAGGGGTAGGGTAGCTGATTCTCCAACATCTCCCACCCTCAGTTTTGCAAGGCACCTATTTTTTAAAAGAATTAATTCTACCCTTGTGGTATTGTTACTTAACTATGCTTCAGAATCTCTCATGAGATATCTTGTGGGGTTGATATCATTTATCATGCAAACATGATTCTTAAGATGCTTTGTGGATTTCCCTATTCAGTCTAGTGTGTTAGCAAGCAGGAGAAGGTCAACTTTTTTTTTTTTTTTAAGGCAGAGTCTTGTTCTGTTGCCCAGGTTACAGTGCAGTGTGGCATAGTCATGTCTCACTGCAGACTCAACCTCCTTAGGCTCAGGTGCTTTTCCTGCCTCAGCTTCCCAATAGCTAGGACACAGGCATGTACCACCATATCTGGCTAATTTTCTTGCTTTTTATAGAGACGAGGTCTTGCTATGTTGCCCAGGCTAGTCACAAACTCCTGGCCTCAAGCGATCCTCCCACTTCGGTCTCTGTAGTAGCTGGGACTAGAGGCATGAGCCAACACACCTGGCAAATTTTTTTTTTCTTTTTTTGTAGAGATATGGGATCTTGCTATGTTGCCCAGACTGGGACTCTTTTTATATTATGGGGGAAGATTGTGGGATAAATGTACAACAAATACTTTGTGCATCTCCGTTTAGTGATTATTTTTTCAATCTTCACGTGTGTTCCCTTGCTTTTACCGGTGGGTTCTACATAGGCCTGGTGCGAAACAAACCTGCGGAGGTGCATCAGCGAGCAGCACCGTTTTGTCTGCGACACCTGTGACAAGGCGTTCCCCATGCTCTGCTCACTGGCCCTGCACAAGCAGACCCACATGGCGGCAGACCAGGGTCAAGAAAAGCTGCAGGCCACGCCCCTGCCTGCTGACGCCCTGGACCAGAAGGGCTTCCTGGCCTTGCTTGGCCTGCAGCACACCAAAGACGTCAGGCCTGTCCCCGCCGAGGAGCCCCTGCCGGATGACAACCAGGCAATTCAGCTCCAGACACTCAAGTGTCAGCTACCTCAGGACCCCGGCTGCACCAACCTGCTGAGCCTGTCTCCTTTCGAAGCTGCTTCGCTAGGCGGTTCTCTCACAGTTCTCCCCGCGACCAAGGACAGCATAAAGCACCTGTCCCTGCAGCCCTTCCAGAAGGGCTTCATCATCCAGCCTGACAGCAGCATTGTGGTCAAGCCCATCTCTGGCGAGTCGGCCATTGAGCTGGCAGACATCCAGCAGATTCTGAAGATGGCGGCCTCGGCTCCCCCTCAGATCAGTCTTCCGCCCTTCTCCAAGGCCCCCGCCGCCCCGCTGCAGGCGATCTTCAAGCACATGCCCCCTCTGAAGCCAAAGCCCCTGGTCACACCACGGACGGTGGTGGCCACCTCCACGCCCCCGCCTCTCATCAACGCCCAGCAGGCTTCCCCAGGCTGTATCAGCCCCAGCCTGCCGCTGCCGCCCCTGAAGCTCCTCAAAGGCTCAGTGGAGGCGCCCTCCAACGCCCACCTGCTGCAGCCCAAGTCCGGGACCCAGCCCAGCGCGGCCACGCGGCTCTCCCTGCAGCAGCCGCGGGCGGAGCTACCGGGCCAGCCCGAGATGAAGACGCAGCTGGAGCAGGACAGCATCATCGAGGCCCTGCTGCCGCTGAGCATGGAGGCCAAGATCAAGCAGGAGATCACAGAGGGGGAGCTCAAGGCCTTCATGACAGCGCCCAGCGGCAAGAAGGCGCCAGCCATGCGCAAGGTGCTCTACCCCTGCCGCTTCTGCAACCAGGTGTTTGCCTTCTCGGGGGTCTTGCGTGCCCATGTGCGCTCCCACCTGGGCATCTCGCCTTACCAGTGCAACATCTGCGACTACATCGCCGCCGACAAGGCCGCGCTCATCCGCCACCTGCGCACGCACAGTGGGGAGCGGCCCTACATTTGCAAGATCTGCCACTATCCCTTCACTGTCAAAGCCAACTGCGAGCGGCACCTGCGCAAGAAGCACCTCAAGGCAACCCGCAAGGATATCGAGAAGAACATCGAGTATGTGAGTAGCAGCGCGGCCGAGCTGGTGGACGCCTTCTGTGCCCCGGACACCGTGTGCCGGCTGTGCGGCGAGGACCTCAAGCACTACCGTGCCCTGCGCATCCACATGCGCACGCACTGCGGCCGCGGCCTGGGCGGGGGCCACAAGGGCCGCAAGCCCTTCGAGTGCAAGGAGTGCAGCGCCGCATTCGCGGCCAAGCGCAACTGCATCCACCACATCCTCAAGCAGCACCTGCACGTGCCCGAGCAGGACATCGAGAGCTACGTGCTGGCCGCCGACAGCCTGGGGCCCGCGGAGGCGCCAGCCACTGAGGCCTCGGGGCGCGGGGAGGACAGTGGCTGCGCTGCCCTTGGTGACTGCAAGCCCCTCACTACCTTCCTGGAGCCCCAGAACGGCTTTCTTCACAGGAGCCCCACCCAGCCTCCGCCTCCCCATGTCTCGATCAAGTTGGAGCCCGCCAGTAGCTTTGCAGTGGACTTCAATGAGCCCCTGGACTTTTCTCAGAAGGGCCTGGCGCTGGTCCAAGTGAAGCAGGAAAACACCTCCTTCCAGAGCCCTTCCTCCCTGGCCCCCTACGACTGCTCCATGGAGCCCATCGACCTGTCCATCCCCAAGAACTTCAGGAAAGGGGACAAGGATTTGGCCACTCCCAGCGAAGCCAAGAAGCCTGAGCAGGAGGCGGGGAGCAGCGGGCAGCCCTCTCCCTGTCCAGCACCCGGCCCTTCTCTTCCCGTGACTTTGGGGCCCAGCGGGATCTTGGAAAGCCCCATGGCCCCTGCGCCGGCGGCCACCCCGGAGCCCCCAGCGCAGCCCCTGCAGGGCCCCGTTCAGCTGGCGGTCCCAATCTACTCCTCAGCCCTGGTCAGCAGCCCTCCCCTCGTGGGCAGCTCAGCCCTCCTGAGTGGCACAGCCTTGCTGCGGCCACTGCGGCCCAAGCCCCCCCTGCTTTTGCCAAAGCCCCCTGTGACAGAAGAGCTGCCCCCGCTGGCCTCCATTGCCCAGATCATCTCATCTGTATCCTCGGCCCCCACCCTCCTGAAAACCAAGGTGGCGGATCCAGGGCCAGCAAGCACTGGCAGTAACACCACGGCTTCAGACAGCTTAGGAGGCTGTGTCCCCAAAGCCGCCACCACTGCCACCCCTGCTGCCACCACCAGCCCAAAAGAGTCTAGTGAGCCTCCCGCTGCAGCCAGCAGCCCAGAGGCTGCCTCTCCCACCGAGCAGGGCCCAGCGGGCACCTCGAAGAAGAGGGGCCGGAAAAGGGGGGTGAGGAGCCGGCCCCGCGCCAACAGCGTTGGGGTGGACCTGGACTCCAGCGGGGAGTTTGCGAGCATCGAGAAGATGCTGGCCACCACGGACACCAACAAGTTCAGTCCGTTTCTGCAGACAGCGGAGGACAACACTCAGGATGAGGTGGCTGGAGCCCCCGCCGACCACCACGGGCCCAGTGATGAAGAGCAGGGCAGTCCCCCAGAAGACAAGCTGCTGAGGGCCAAGCGGAACTCGTACACCAACTGCCTGCAGAAGATCACCTGTCCCCACTGTCCCCGGGTTTTCCCTTGGGCCAGCTCCCTACAGAGGCACATGCTCACACACACTGGTAAGAGGGCCACCGGGCTTCCAGGCGGTGAGTGCTACCTCGTGGCAGGGGGAGCCACGGGTGGGAGTCATAAAGCGAGATGAATCTGCCACAGCTCCAGTTATTCCTAGCTTGCCTTCTTCCCCTGTCTGCGAAGCCCCGGGCTTGTCTGGTGGTGCTGTATTTCCTATGTGCTCTCAGTACCCACATGGCCTGTGTGCAGGGGCTGAGCCCTCCAAGGGCAGCATTCTAGTGAGTGTTCACCCAGGGCGTTTTGAGGTGAAAGTGGTCACAGGCCCTCAGATCACTCATGGCGTCGCCTCATCCCTTCCGGAGGCGGTAGCCAGATTATCTACTGGGTTAAGCAGGGAGGCAGCTCCGGAGAAGTGAGACTTTGAAGGTATTGGGGCATAATGAGCTCGGTGCTTTGACACTAGACATTCCATTCCAGTGTCCTCAGTGCAGCGTTTTAAATTTTGAAAATTTTGTGAAGTTTTTTTGGATGCCATGTATTCTTAAATCTTACAAATTGTGATGTTGGCCGTTTTCTTTCGGTTCACTAAGTCACATCTTCCCCTGTTGATTGTGAAAATCAGCAATGAGTGGTGGTAGAATGTTTTGAAATTTCTGTTTCTGCTACAATTGTAAGCCTTTCTGAGAAACTTCTCTCAGAAGGGCCTGGCGCTGGCCCAGGTGAAGCAGGAAAACGTCTTCCTGAGCCCTTCTTCCCTGGCCCCTATGACTGGTCCCTGGAGCCCATCGACCTGTCCATCCCCAGGAACTCACACCCAAGTGTGAAAAGGTTCTAAGTAATAGACTTAAATTGTCAAAATGATACCCCCAAAACTATTTTCCTTTTTTCTTTTTTTTTTTTTAAAGACAAAGTCTCACTACATTGCTCTGGCTGATCTCAAACTTCTGGGCTCAAGCAGTTTTCTTGCCTCTGCCTCAGAAAGTTCTGGGATTACAAGCGTGAGCCCCCGCACCTGGCCCCAAAAGTATTTTTCTTTGTTTGAGACGGAGTCTCGCTCTGTTACCCAGGCTGGAGTGGAGTAGTGTGATCTCAGCTCACTGCAACCTCTGCCTCCCAGTTCAAGCAGTTCTCCCTGCCTCAGCCTTGCAAGTGGCTGGGATTACAGGCATGCGCTACTATGCCTGGCTGATTTTTGTATTTTTAGTAGAGATGGCGTTTCACCATGTTGGCCAGGCTGGTCTCGAACTCCTGATCTCAGGTGATCTGCCTACCTCAGCCTCTCAAAATGCTGGGATTACAGGCGTGAGCCACCATGCCCGGCCTGCCCAAAAGTATTTTTCAAACGTTAGTTTCCAGAAGTTGATTTTTAAAGAGAAGTTTAGGATAGGAATATACTTTAAATAATTTTGTATCAGGTGCTTCTAGTATATAAATGGCCATACAACTCTCATCTGAATTACAATTTTCTGAATTTTCTCAGTGAACAGCCTCAGTATTCAATGATTTATGTTATTGAACTAAGGGCAAATTAGTGAGATCCTATCTTTTTGGGGTTTACAGCCAAAATATTAATAAATAGATAGGCCCTAAAACCACATGGTACTGGATTGGCGAATAAAATACAGAACACCAGTTAAACTTGAATTTCAGATAGACAACAAATAATTTTTAGTATGAGTATTTTTATGCAGTTCTTGGGATTTACTAAAAAATTATTTGTTTATCCAAAATTCAAATTTAGCTCTGGGCATCCTGGTTTTTTTGTGGGTTTTTCTTTTTGTGCTAAATATGGTAACCCAAGGTAGTCAGGAGGTTTATGACAGGATGTTGAGGGTGGGTTGTGGGAATTGGTGTGAGCTGTGCTCTGTATCTTGGTGGAAATGTATTACATAGAGTTGATCATCCCACAAAGCTTTGGAGAAGCTCGTGGAAGGCTGTTTCTCCTAGATGAGGTGGAACAGCAGGAGGGAGGTCATGGAGCCACCGCTGGATACCTGAACAGTGTGCAGAATGGAGCCTGGGGAGGGAGAGGAAGCTGGGAGCCAGAGGGAGTTGTGGCTGGGAGCGATAGGTCTCTCAGAGGCCGTACTGGTCACCAGAGCTTGCCATACAGACACGGTATTTCTTTCTGCTGTGGTGGGTCCTTGAATCCAGGGATTGAGGAGTAGCAAGTCAGGAGTGCCTATCCAGGGAAGACTCAAGGAGAACCAGGATTTCTAGATTTGTAAAGTATGTACTGCCCTTTCATACCATTGTCTTCCTGTTAAAATAGTTTAAGCCTGACAAGTAAAGCAGCCATTCTAATGATGATAGCAGTTCAGGGAAGAAAATGCATCTTCAAGAGAAGGTGCCCCTCATAGCAGTCTCTTTTGCTACCCTTTTTGGGTATCACCTGTTTATCGCCTACTGAGAGTCTATGGAGAAGTGAGTCTTTCTGTTACCACTTTTCAGAAAGCAGATGGTCTGGATCTGATGATTGGCTTGGCTCGTGCCCTTCCTCAGTGCTCTCACCTCCCCCTGCTGTCACCCAGCCTCCCCATCTTCCTCCTCCAGTATTTCCTTTTTTAAGAGTTGTGCCCATGTCTTTGCAGGTGCATGATATGTGTTCCCACTTGTGAATCCAGTCATGATTGCCTGGCCTTTGAATGCCAAAATACCAGTGTTGGTTTAAAATTTAGTAGCATCTAAAACTGAGCAAGAAAGCAGGAGGTTTGTATAGGATGGGGTAGATATAAATATAAACATTCTGCCTCTTGTCCCTTAAAAGTTACTGATAACCTCGATAGATGTGTCTGTTTTGGCACAGTCCCTGTATCCTATCATAATATGTTCTTGGTAGAGCTAGTGTTCATGACAACCTTGGGAGGGTGATGTGTGTTGCCACAAGGAAATTGAGGTTTACTTAAGGAGCTAAGTAACTTGCCTACAGCCATATGGGGAATAAGAGATGGAGCTACTGTTCCAAGCCAGGGTCAGGTTCTGTGCAGCTGCCCCCTGGCCAGGGTGTGTGTGCCAAGTGTGTCCTCTGTGTGAAGGTAGAAAGCGGGCAGGGTGCACCTTCCCTGCTTCCCTGTGTTCCCACGTGTCTACATGCAGAAGATTGGGAAGTAGTTTGAGATAAGGGGGGACACCACTGTGGATCAGAACGTTATTAACTAATTTGAGACTTAATGACTACGGAGTCGTGTTAGCCACCTGCATAGACACCGTATGAAGGTTGGTGCCCATTGAGCTCCATTAACTTCCCTTGCTGTGCTTCACTCTCAGCTTCCTGGGATGTTCAGCATCACCACTGCTAAATCATGTTATATGGAGCACCTGGCCACATCCAGTGTTGTGTTAGAGCATTTTCCATTCATGGAGCATTAGAGCTGGAAGGAGCCTGGGAAGTCATCTGATGGGCCCCCTCTCCCCACAGACCTGATCTTTTTCCTGGTAGGCAGCTCTGCTGTCACTCAGAGCCACATGGATCCTTGGCTTCCTAGGCCTCTGTGAGGTGCTGTCTCCAAAACTTTGAAAAAAAGTCTTAAGCGTACACATGTTAAACATTGACTCTGCAGCCACCCTGCAAACAAAGGTGTTATTCAGAGAAGATGTTTGGTGCGATATTTTTGGTTTTTTAGTTTTTTGCTTTTGTACAGACAAGGTCTCACCAAGTTACCCAGGCTGTTCTCGAACTCCTCGGCTTTGCAAAGCGCTGGGATTACAGGTGTGAGTCACCGTGCCTGGCCATTTTGTGTTTTTGAGTATTCTGTTAAAATCTAGCTGAGTTCCAGCCAGAAACATTGAGCAGCATCCGGTTTTGGACTGCATTTAAACAAACTGTCTACACCTTGAATGCTGGCCTCCTCCTACCCCCTCAGCAAATTACTGTACTGTCTCCACTTTGTCTCAAAACACGTGTTCTCCAGTCCTCCCATTCCTCACAGGGGCAGCAAGAAGCAGATCTGGTGTTCAGTGTCCAACGAGGGGTATACCTGCTGGCTGCTGGCAAGGAGCATGTGGCCTCAGCCTTTTCTTGCTCCCGGCTCAGGTTCCAGGAACTGTGTCTGATGAGGAAGCTGGCAGGGCTGTCATTTTTCATACCCCTGGCACAGTCTCCACACACACCTGCCTTTCCTCCTTCCTTCCACTCCTCTCCAGCTCTCTCCCAGCCCATAGTTTCCTGCTGATGAGGACAGTTCCTGGTTCCTTACCTTTCTCCACCTAAATGTGCCGCTCCATAGGAGACAAGAGTGCACTGTTCCTGCCTTTGCCCCTCGGGAGCATCTCGTGTGTTTTTAGGCCACAGGTGGAGGAGAGGGTGCCAGAAAACACGGCCAGTCTGTTCTTGCCTGTCCTCGTTTTCTTCCCCCTTCCGTTTGCTCCGGTTCCTTGTCCCACAGCGGTGGGCTTGGGACTATGGGATGTCCATTTTGGGCTTCCCTGGCTCGCTGCCTTTCTCATGGGTGCTTTGAGCACCTTTTTTGAGCCGGCTCAGGCTTTCCCCCGACACCCTTTCCTCCCTGCTTCTACCCAGCAGTGAGGGTCAGAGCTTCAGTCAGTGAGTCATCCTAACCTGGGTGTGGAAAGCACCTGGGACACCACTTGTATTTGGCTACTTTTAGCTTTCTTAAAAGACAGCTTTGGCCATTTTTACCCAGTCCTGTGTACACTTCTGCCAAATACAGAGAGAAAATACCAAAAGAAAGCATGCCTTCACGCAGGGGTGGAGGAGCAATGGAGAGAAGGCTGGGCTGCTCAGGCCCATCTTGTTACAAAAAGAAAAGCAACTGCAAGGTTTTCCATGCTAGTTAGACCCCACCTTTCTAATTCTGATTGTCTTTGAAAAATGAACAGAAATGTTTTCAGTTCTGTTTTTTTGATCTTGGAGGCCAAGGTGCCAATCTCCTCATCAAACTATTCTCACTGTTCACCCTTCTCTTGCCCCAATGCCCTTCTTCATTTCTTGACTGTTCTGGGAGAGTAAACACTGGCTAATTTTTGGGGGGTTTTTTTTTGGAGTTTTTTGTTTTT
>NW_012103809.1:291968-292831 GCF_000951045.1 Mandrillus leucophaeus
ACAAACCCAGGACAAGTTGTAGAGGAGCTTCGATTGCATTTTCAAACATGACATTTACAGCACAAAAGGAATCCAAGTAAAAGGAGAGGGTAGGCAGACCAAAGCAGGAGGGTACTGTGCCTCTCTCAGTGGCTCATCCATCTGTGCATTTGAGATGGGTCTAGCGGCGAGGCAGGGCCGCCAAAATGTCCTCTTCAAGTGCACATCTGTTGAATGGAGCACATGATCAAATGCAGACATAGTTACATATTGGTCACTCATTTGCAACCAAGCTTGGAGCAGGGGGAAGAAAGAACCTTTAATGTAATGAGAAGATCTCCTGACTCTTGCCACCTAGGACCACAGTGAACTTGAGGAGAAGTCACTGCAGGATGTCTCAGCAAGTCAGACAGGAGTTGTCCTGGGAAGTCAGAACTCACTGCTCCCATTCCCCGGTGGGAGGGGTACAGCCACCAAGGCCAGGAAGGGGGACTGGCCACCCTGGCCGGGGGCTGTCCCTGACTTCATGGCCCCCCAAAGATACCCAGGGGGTTCCCCAATGGATTTCCTAGTGTCCATATTATGGTGTCCTTGCCACACTAGAACTCGTTAGAGGGCATCTTTCTCTTTGTGATAGAATATAGGTGTTTTCTTGCTGTGCTCTAAAATCTCTTCATTCACTTTTATTTTGTGTTGTCATTATTTAATATTTTAATTGTAATAGCATTGTTTTACTTTAAATGTATATTTTTCAGTTTCATTTATTTTAGTATTTTGAAGACAAAAATTCATATTCCATTCAACTTAGGAAAAGGGAGAATGATCGTTGTAGTCACTGATGTTCTCTTTTTTTTTTTTTTTTTTTAATGTGGATGTTTTAAAAA
>NW_012103809.1:294972-342401 GCF_000951045.1 Mandrillus leucophaeus
ACAGGCTCTCGCCCTGTCACCCAGCACCCCGGCTAGAGTACAGTGGCATGATCACAGCTCACTGCAGCCTTGAACTCCTGGCTGAGCGTAAGTGATCCTCCTGCCTCAGCTTCCCAAGTCGCTGGGACTACAGGTGCACACCACCATGCCTGGCTAATTTTTTTACTATTTTATTTTATTTTATTTTATTTTTTGAGACAGTCTTGGTCTGTAGCCGAGGCTGGAGTGCAGTGGTGTGATCTCGGCTCACCACAACCTCTGCCTCCCAGGTTCAAGTGATTCTCCTGCCTCAGCCTCCAGAGTAGCTGGGATTACAGGCCCGCACCACTGCACCCAACTAATTTTTTGTATTTTTACTAGAGACGGGGTTTCACCACATTGGCCAGGCTGGTCTTGAACTCCCAACCTCAGGTAATCTACCAGCCTCAACCTCTCAAAGTACTAGGATTACAGGTGTGAGCCACCGCGCCCGGTCTTTTTATTTTTTTGTAGAGACAAGGTCTCACTGTGTTGCCCAAGTTGGTCTGGAACTCCTGGGCTCAAGCGATCCACCTCTGTTGGCCTCCCAAAGTGCTGGGATTACAGGCATGAGCCACTCTGCCTAGCTGGCTGATGGTTTCCGCGCTCGTGTTGGGGCTTGCAGAATGCTGTAGGTCCTGAGTGTGCAGGTACTCCCTGTGGTTACAGGTGCTTTTACAAATACCCCCCTAAAGCAGTTATTCGTGGGAGCTACCAAATAGATAAAATCATTTGCTACTTTCTATATAGATGACTGGCCAGCAAGTGTTTTTGAAACCTGTGTTACTATAAAATACTAAACGGGCCCGTTTTCCTGCATCCCTGCAATCCAGAAAGCCCACTGCTATGTAAAAATGTCAGACTTACGCAGTGAAATGTGAGCTTTTAATGACTCGTGTGAGTTGTTATGTCACTTTGGGAGCCTTCATAGTTTGATGCAATACTTTGGCATCATGGACTGTTTTTTGAATTTAGCATTAATAGGGACCTTCTCATGGGGACGTTAGCCTGGCAGTCCTAACCAACTGTAAAGGTGACGCACTTACCAGTGTGAAAATTAGAGTAAACCATGTGATGGGGGAGCGAGAAGCCGATCGTTTTCTTTGAAATCAAGAATCCTATCATAATAGTTTCTTACTTGTTTTCCTCTTGGCCCAGTTATTTTCTCAATCTGGCCAGACTCAGAGAAGCAGCAGTGTTACCTTTTGACAATAAAATATTAAAAGTACTTTATTTTTACTTGAAATTATTAAATACTGTGTTCAATTTTAAATGAAAAACAAGAAGTAATTTTTTTCATTTTATTTTATTTTTGAGACAGAGTCTCTCTGTCGCCCAGGCTAGAGTGCAGTGGTACAATCTCTGCTCACTGCAACCTCTGCCTCCCAGGCTCAGGCGCTCCTCCCACCTCAGCCTCCCCAGTAGCTGGGATTACGGGCACGCACCACCATGCCTAGCTAATTTTTGTATTTTTAGTAGAGACGGGGTTTCACCATGTTGGCCAGGCTGGTCTTGAACTCCTGGCCTCAAGTGATCCACCCGCCTCGGCCTCCCACAGTGTTGGGATTACAGGCATGCACCACCATGCATGGCTGCAATAAGTAATTTGGAAGATGCACCATAAACACTGAGATACTGTACAACTAGTCATACTTTTTTTTTTTTAATGTGGATGTTTTAAAAATAAATTTTGCAGAAAACACCTACAGAATGATATGAGGAGACCTGAAAACAGTCAGTGGGTTCTCCACTTCTGTTCAGGTTGCCTGTGGAGCTCCTCAGAAGCACGCAGGCCGGGTTTCTGGGTTTCTGATTCTGCCCTTTCCAGGTTTCTAATTCTGTTGTCTTTGATTGTTGCGAGCATCTTTATCTTAAAAGCTCCTGAGGAGATTTGTAAGCATCATCTTAAAGGGTCTTTTAGCTCAGGATGGAATCAGTGTCGCCTGTCTCTGATTATTGCTGCTGATGTAAATTTGTGGCCATGCTGTCACAGGGGCGGCGCCAGGTCCACACCTTCACACTCTGTACAAATGGCGCCCCCTGGAGTCGTGTGACACAGCCATGCCGGTCAAGGCTAGTCCCTCCTTCCCCTGGGAAAACACGTGGCCCCTCTGGCTGGTCCCCAGGTGCCAGGCCCTTGCTGTGCATTCGCAGGGGAGTGTGTGGCCTTGGGCACCTGCGCTAGTTCAGGTTTCTATCAACATTAATCTAAACGAACGCCAGAGGCCCTTGTGATCTGTGTTTCCAGGGAGCTATGTTTAATTGTGGCAATCCCACGGTTATGAGACAAAAGTACTAGGCCTCAGCTCTGAAGTCAGGTTGGTTAACACATAAAACCTTTTACCCTGTAACATTAGCAACTGGGACCTTGGACGCCAGCGACTTGGGGGAAAGGGAGGAATGCAGTGATACACAAATGATGCACCACCAACTTCCATCTCTTGAAGGTTCCTGATCCCCTCCCTCCTCCTCTCTTTTCCTCTCCACCTCCCTTTTCCCTTGTGCTTTCTTTCTCCCTCACATGCATCCACACAAACCCAGGACAAGTTGTAGAGGAGCTTCGATTGCATTTTCAAACATGACATTTACAGCACAAAAGGAATCCAAGTAAAAGGAGAGGGTAGGCAGACCAAAGCAGGAGGGTACTGTGCCTCTCTCAGTGGCTCATCCATCTGTGCATTTGAGATGGGTCTAGCGGCGAGGCAGGGCCGCCAAAATGTCCTCTTCAAGTGCACATCTGTTGAATGGAGCACATGATCAAATGCAGACATAGTTACATATTGGTCACTCATTTGCAACCAAGCTTGGAGCAGGGGGAAGAAAGAACCTTTAATGTAATGAGAAGATCTCCTGACTCTTGCCACCTAGGACCACAGTGAACTTGAGGAGAAGTCACTGCAGGATGTCTCAGCAAGTCAGACAGGAGTTGTCCTGGGAAGTCAGAACTCACTGCTCCCATTCCCCGGTGGGAGGGGTACAGCCACCAAGGCCAGGAAGGGGGACTGGCCACCCTGGCCGGGGGCTGTCCCTGACTTCATGGCCCCCCAAAGATACCCAGGGGGTTCCCCAATGGATTTCCTAGTGTCCATATTATGGTGTCCTTGCCACACTAGAACTCGTTAGAGGGCATCTTTCTCTTTGTGATAGAATATAGGTGTTTTCTTGCTGTGCTCTAAAATCTCTTCATTCACTTTTATTTTGTGTTGTCATTATTTAATATTTTAATTGTAATAGCATTGTTTTACTTTAAATGTATATTTTTCAGTTTCATTTATTTTAGTATTTTGAAGACAAAAATTCATATTCCATTCAACTTAGGAAAAGGGAGAATGATCGTTGTAGTCACTGATGTTCTCTTTTTTTTTTTTTTTTTTTTAAATGTGTTTTGTTAATTTTCTTGAAGGGGTGGAGGAGGGGGGAACAACTGCCAGTGATCCCAGAAGAATAAACAAAAGCGACTTTTGTTTTTCATTGCAGTAGAAAGCCAGATAAATATATATTTTTTTTCCTGCTTCAGGTCAGAAACCCTTCCCTTGTCAAAAATGCGATGCCTTCTTTTCTACCAAATCTAACTGTGAACGCCACCAGTTGCGCAAACACGGAGTTACCACCTGTTCCCTGAGAAGAAACGGGCTTATCCCCCAGTCAAAAGAGAGTGATGTTGGATCCCATGATAGCACAGGTAGTGCCGCCAGGTGAACAAGAACCCAGAGAGAGGGAGACAGAGGAGTTCGGTTAAGAGTTGTATCTAACTCCGGTCCGAGCTGTGGAGGGGCTGCTTGTTCACTTCTCTGTAGGATTCAGAGCCTATTGGTAGAAAGGCGGGCCCTACTGATGATTGGGAGGGAGCATAACTCCTGGGTCAGATCGCCTAGACATACAGCAGGAAACAGTGACAGTGCCCCTCGGTGACTCTCGGGGCTGCTAGGGAAGATCTGTCACCCTCTTGGCAGAAGAGGCCTTTGTTCCCAACGTTGGGAGGTGGGATGTATGGGAAGGCCTACAACTTTAGCCCTGGGTATGAACTCATCTAAAGGGGATGTGAAACCTTAAAGGTTTGGGGAGCCCTGGCCTCTGCAGCCTCCTCGGGAGCAGGCCTGGGCTCCCTGGGATGTCAGGGTATTGAAGGAACGAGGGGTGCGGTGTTCTTCTTTTCAATAACTCTCTTCCCGGTGTAAGACTGTCCTTGTTTGAAAAAGCACTGTGCATGTCCTTTCTTTAATCACATCTCTGCTTGACCTGAATCCGAGTATTATTCTCCTGTGCTGATGTGTGCTTCCTCCCTCGAGCACCCACAGAGCAATTAACGGCTGCCCGATACGTCTTCTGCCACCTTTTTTCCCTTATAGTTTCTGAATTTACTCATGTCCTCTATCGGTACGCTCCATCCGCTCGGACTGCTGGGGTTCTCCATCCTCACCCCCAAGAGCAAACAAAACAAAAGCCAGCCTGCTGCAGGCCACTTAGACACCCCGCCAGTTGGCACTGGTTAGCAACAGGGACAGCATCATGGTGCTGGGTCCAGTTCTGCAAGTCTTGAAAACCTGACACTATCTCGTGGCTGCGAAGAGATCCCCCGAGCTATGTTTTTCTAGGGTTGTAATTGCGTCCTGTGGCTTCTGTTCCTTAGATAGGGTGGAGATGGGGTGCTCTAGAGTTAGGAGGCACCCCTGCCTCAGGAGTCAGTGTGGACAGAGGGTTGGGCATTAGCCCCTTTGTCCTTACCTTGGTTATAGCGATGTGGGGGCGCACCTGGAGAGGCCACCCTTTGCCCCTCTCTACGCCTCCCACTGAGCCCCGTGAAACCAACTGTGAATGCTCCTGACTGCCCAACCGCCAGTCCAGATCAGATCCTCTGAGGGTATGAAAGTGTAAGCTGCTTTGCTCACTGCTTCCCCAGCTTCCACTTCCGCATAACTCACCAGTATCTTTAGTGAAGAAAGATGTGGGTGCCCACGGAATCTTCCCCTAACTTGGACCCCTGTGAGCCAAGGATGACCTGCAGTTCAGCCCACGGGAAGTACACACCAGTGCTGGCAGGCACGCACTTGCTGCAGACCATTCTGTTAATGTTTAACCATCGGCCGCCACGTTACCTGTTGGTCTGGAACATTTTCTTTCAGCCTGGTTTTGAAAGCTACCCTGTGATCTTCCCATAGTAGTTCCACAGTAGCGAAAGCAGCCAGTAACTGAGGGAGCTGAGGGGGAGCCCTTGGGTTTCCATGTTTACAAATAAGTCTTAGTAACTCTGTGCTGGATATGCATTTTGCATTCAGCTTCTTTATCATAAGGGAGGAACAAGGGCTGGGGCTCCTGCTGACGTCTGCAGACACAAAGCTGAGTCGGAATTTATGGTCTTAGCTTCGGTTCAGCACCAAGTGTATTTATAAGTTTGTACTCATAAGTTTTGTTTTCCAAATCCCAGCAAAGCCCTTTCCCACCTCCACCCCACCCCGGAAGTTATATAGGTTTTCTTGAAGGGATAAAACCTCTAGAAAAGGAAAAGTTACTGAAAGTTGTAATGTGAAACTAGCAAAGAGAAAATATATGTTTGGTTTAGTTGTGGTCCCAGTCCATGGTGAGAAAAGGGACTGAGATTTAAGTGGGAGAGAAAGGAGGTTAGGGAGGCAGAGTTTAGTGATTTCAAGGGGGATTTTAAAAACCAGATGAGCATGATGGGCATGGGGTGAAGCCTTCATTCTGGGCTCCCCCCAGTGAAGTTAAAAAAGTGAGGCTTTGAAGGAAGACCACTTAAAAAGGGGGAGGCTGGGGGAGGAAATGACCAAGGAGGTCCTTGAGGGGTTTTCTAGGCTTATATGCTTAGGTGGCATTTTCTTAAAATTCCTACACATGTTTTATAATGCAGGTCTGACTTTTTTCAACATAAAGTCCCCCAAAAGAATGCTTAAAATGCCACAGTGGGGGCAGTTCTCCCTTCAAAGGTCCTTTTTGAATATTCAGATTTCAACTGAAATTCTTCATTCACTGTCCTCGACAGAGAGGTGCCCTGGCCCCCTTTGCCCTTGAAGGGCATGCCCTTGGTCCTTCCTCCGATGATGCCGTGTCTTCGTGTTTGTAGGCACCTACTAGGGCTGTTTTTATTTCATATAAACATGAAAGTGTTTAAACTCTCCCTTAATGGTGACCACCTTTACCAGCCCAGAAGTCCCACATGTCAGCATGGACTGCACCCCAGGAAACCCTCTCAGTCCTCCGATGCTTTGGGTAGAGTGCAGACAGTGGCTTCCCTGCAGACGCACCCCTGCCAGGTCAGATGATTACTTCGGTTGGTAGTCTGTCGCATCGGTTGAGGCGCATTTAATTTTTAGGAAGCAATAGATCATTAATTGTTGAGCTGACTAGGGCCGTCTCCACTGTCCTGTAGGAGGAGCTGTGGGTTTATTATCTATCAGGATTCCTTCTGCTTCCTCTGGCAGTTTTCTTAGTTGTTGAACACAAACCGAGGGACTGATGGGGAGAGGGAAGAACTGCATATTTTTAAGGTAGCATTGCTTATATAAAAAGTCATCAGCTCAGCTACCTCATTTGGGAGTCTGGGTGGTTGAGGGCGGGGATTTATACAGCACCTGGCCTTGTAAGTTGACTGTTCATGATAGGTTTAGAGGCGAAGTGTTTATTCATGAGACTCACTAATGAAAATCAGTTGTTGCTTAGAATGTGAAGGGCACAGCCTGCACTGCTAAAACACTCCCCCTAGTGGGAGTTTGGTAGAATACAACCAAGCCCCCTGTGTCCCAAGAGGGCGTTGGCCTTTCATTGTACTCTGGGTGATCTGTCTCCATTATCCACACAAAGGAAGGTCCCAACAGCAGGAACAATTTGATCTTAGTATATTTATTTGGGTTTCATTTCAAAATTTATTTTATTTTTTTCAAGGTTTATCATGTTAAATATGTTCTGTGCAGTTAAAATAATGCATGTTCTTTGCTGAAAAAAAAATAATAGAAGTAGCCTAGGATATACTGGGGACAAAGGGGAAGTAACCAGAGATTAAATCTTTTAAAAATAACCGGTTGGGCGTGGTGGCTCATGCCTGTAATCCTAGCCCTTTTAGAGGGCGTGGAGGGTGGATCACCTGAGGTCAGGAGTTCCGAGACCAGCCTGGCCAACATGGTGAAACCCTGTCTCCACTAAAAATACAAAAATTAGCCGGGCATGGTGGCTCACACCTGTAATCCCAGCTTCTTGGGAGGCTGAGGCAGGAGAATCACTTGAACCCAGGAAGCAGAGGTTACAGTGAGCTGAGATTGCACCACTGCACTCCAGCCCAGGTGACAGAGCAAGACTCTATCTAAAAAAAAAAAAAAAAAAAAAAAAAAACCCTACAAAGGCCAGCCACAGTTGCTTATGCCTGTAACCTTAGTGCTTTGGCAGGCCAAGGCAGGAGGACCCCTTGAGCCAGGAGTTCGAGACCAGCCTGGGCAACATAGGGAGACCCTGACTCTAGGGAGGGAAATTACCCACAAAGCCAGCAAACAAATTGAGCAGTTTGTATTTTTATTGTAGAGTTTATACCAATATCCATTCTATAGCTGCTCTCTGTTGAAATGATTCAAGAAAACGAATATCTTGTTTTTCCTTGGAATGTGGCCCAGACATTGGTGTGCGTATCTCAGGACTCATATTCTTTAAGCTTTTGGATAATTTTGCAAAATCATTTCTTCTTTAAAATTTTATATTCACACCATAATATTTCCTTCTGAAACCTCTTGAGATACTCAGACAGTGGCTGCCAAAAAGTGCAGTCAGTGTAAAACTAATGAAATGAAATGATGGAAGTGGACGCGTTATGCAGATGGCTGTGGGTAAGCCTAAAGCCCCAAGCAGGTGTGAGCAGTAGGTACTGTCTCTTCAGACCTCGGGATGGGGCAGGACCAGCTCCTTACCCCAGCCCTCCTGACCGCCTTGATGGCCAAATAATGGAGCATGTGATGTTGAGGAGAAGTGATAGATGCAGGTTGACACTGTAGTTATGCCTGATCACACCAAGTGAGAATCCAGGTTAGGTGCGTGAATCTGCTGGCTCAAGGACTGCACTCACATCTGGCCTGTTGAGGGAGGCGCATCTCATACTTGTGCCATAAAACAATGACTTTCATCCACCTAATTCTCAGAGGAACTTCTGAATCCCTACAGTAATAAATCAGACAGTGGCCAGGCATGGTGGCTCACACCTGTAATCCCAGCACTTTGGGAGGCCAAGGTCGGCAGATCACCTGAGGTCAGGAGTTCGAGACCAACCTGGCCAACGTGATGAAACCCCGTCTCCACTAAAAATACAAAAATTAGCCGGGCGTGGTGGTGGGTGCCTGTAATCCCAGCTACTCGAGAGGCTGAGGCAGGAGAATTGCTTGAACCCGGGAGGCAGAGGTTGCAGTGAGCCAAGATCACACCATTGCACTCTAGCCTGGGCGACAAGGAGAAACTCCGTCTTGAATAATAAAAAATCAGACATAGGATCTGCAGCTAAATAATAGGTTCCACCAGCTTCCAATGCACTGTTGTAGTGCATAATTTTAAGAAGTTATTAAGTCCTCTTTCAGCCTTAGGAAAGAGAAGGCCTTTTGACACAGTTTGATGCTGTGAATGTTGCAACCGTGCCATCCCTTAAAAGGACTGTTGAAAACTGGTAGGCTTTCCACATACAGTTTTACTGGGTGGAATGGACAGATAGGAACAAATCAAAAGGCAGGAAGTCAGGGTAGGTGAGATGCCCAGAACCCAGAACCCCTTGTCTTCACAGGCACCCACAGCCCTTCACAGTCCGCTCCCCTCACTGTCTGCTGTTGCCAAGCCTGGCATCAAGGGTGTCCTTCCTTTGAAAGATTTCCGCCACCCCTGGGAGGCTGACAGCTAGGAAGCCTACAAGCTTGCCTGCACCCCCTTGGGTCTCTGCAGCCTCCACCTGGAGATGAGCGTCAGGCAAGAGTGCATACCATACACACAGAATGCAGGCTTGGGGTCGTTTCCTGTGAAACTCATCAAGACCATGCTTTGGGGGATTAGGGGTGGGGGTGGTCCTGTGTATGTTGCATGTTTGTATGATCTCTTTGCACTGGAAAAATAACTTATAACTCAAGCTTCCTCAACCTCCCTGGCGCTGCGAGTCTCTGGAATGCACCCCTCTCCTATCTCGCAGCCCCTGTCTGCCCTGCCTGAGTCACTCACACCTTCCTGGGGGCGGGAGCAGTGGAAGCCGGGGGTTCGGGGGCACAGCCAGCTCTGGGAACACACCTCAGGTGATGTGGAGGCTGCTTTTGCCTTTCTTACCTCCCCGGGGTCATCTTGGTCCTCCTGGGGGAATGTAACAGGTGGTGAGGATTTGGGCCGAAAGAAGTCCTCACTGGTTTGGGGTTCAGGCTGCTGGCGTGGGTCTAGCCCATTCCCGGCGACGTCCCTGGCATGAGCGTACCTGGTGGTGCCCCTCTGAGCCCTCCCCGCTGTGCTTGCCCCACAGACAGCCAGTCGGATGCGGAGACTGCAGCCACCGCGGGCGAAGTGCTAGACCTCACCTCACGGGACAGAGAGCAGCCGTCGGAGGGCGCCACTGAGCTCCGCCAGGTCACAGGGGATGCCCCTGCGGAGCCGGCCAAGGCGGAAACGGCCTCGCCTGTGCACGGAGAAGAGCACGGGCCTGGGGAGAGCCATGAGCCGGAGGAGGAGCGTGGCGCTGAGGAGAGTGCCGGTGGCGCCGACGGCGCTGAAGAGGACGCGTCGAGCAACCAGAGCCTGGACCTGGACTTCGCCACCAAGCTCATGGACTTCAAGCTGGCCGAGGGCGAGGGCGAGGCAGGCGCCGGGGGCGCGGCCTCGCAGGAGCAGAAGCTCGCCTGCGACACCTGTGGGAAGAGCTTCAAGTTCCTGGGCACCCTGAGCCGCCACCGGAAGGCGCACGGCCGCCAGGAGCCCAAGGACGAGAAGGGAGACGGCGCCAGCACTGCGGAGGAGGGGCCCCCGCCCGCCCCTGAGCAGGAGGAGAAGCCCCCCGAGACCCCGGTGGAGGTGGTGGAGTCGGCCCCGGGCGCCGGGGAGGCCCCGGCGGAAAAGCCTGCAGAGGAGACTGAGGGCCCCTCCGACGGGGAGAGCGCGGCGGAGAAGAGGTCCTCGGAGAAGAGCGACGATGACAAGAAACCAAAGACAGACTCCCCCAAAAGCGTGGTCAGCAAGGCAGACAAGAGGAAGAAGGTCTGCAGCGTGTGCAACAAGCGGTTCTGGTCGCTGCAGGACCTGACCCGGCACATGCGCTCCCACACAGGTAACCAGGGCAGGCCAGGTCCCCAGCCCAACAAGAGGCGGCGAGTTGGGCACCTCTGTCCTAGGAGCTGCCTTGAAGCGGCGCTGGAGGCCGCCGAGAGAACGTTTGCTTACGTTGCGGGTGTGCTCTTTAAGCCCGTGAACTGGGAGTTTTAAGGAGTTGTCCTCTTAGCCCTTGAAGACCGTGCAGGCCTGCAGCCAGGCAGGAGAGGGTCCTTGGCCATTGTGTTTTTGAGAACGCTGTGATCCGCCTCTTAGCGCTGCTGAGCCTCCGTCTTCCCATCTGTAGAGCTGGGGTGACAGCTGCCCTGTTTCAAAGAGGTATCTAGGAGAGGGTGCTTGTGCTGGCCATTTGGGGCCACTTGGTCCTGTCTAGTCCTGTGGCCCGGACGACAGGCGCTGCCCCAGGCCACTGTGGGGCGGCAGGCACCCTGGGTGATCCGTTAGGGCCAGGAGGGTCTTTTCCTTTCTTAGCCGTGCAGCCGGCTGAGGTGACTGGGACAGGACTCTTAGCCACTGCCCTGCACACTGCTCCTGGAGTTCACCCACCACCCACAGGGTGGAGGCTGCAGACCCCAGAGCAGGGGCGCTTGCTTTGAGACAAAGACCTGGATATGCTCATGGAGTCCAGAGATACATCCTCCTTCCTTCCAAAATAACCTGTCCCTCCTCTCAGCCGCAGCTTCCCTCCCTGTCACAGCTGCAGCCCGCAGTGAACACGTGTGCCCCAACCCAGCGCAGTCTGCTGTTCGCTGCGCTTGCCGGTGTGAAGGACCAGGGGCCTTGGCTCTCAGGAGAGGGATATTCTTGGGGTCCCAGAAAGCGTGGTGGGCCCTGCCCCGGGCCTGGCGTGTGAGCATCAGGAAAGCCCCCGCTGCACCACATCGCAATGCAGAGGGTACCTGGTGCCTCCGACTTAGGTGCTGCTGTCCATGCAGATCCCTGAGAGGGTCCACTCCCATCCCCCTCTAGATTCCTTCCTAGGCTCTGGTCGAGGCCAGTCTGCATGTCTCCTGAGGCTTCTGCTTCTGGGACTTGGGTTTTCTGGATCAGTATGTAGAGTGCCTGGACTGAGAGAGGAAGGAGAGGGAACGTCTCAAACTGATAGCTTGAACCAGCAAACAGAGCTTGTCCGTCCTGTTTGCTGGTTCGAGGAAGAGGCCTCTGGCTGAGTAGGAAGGAGTCCTGGTCCCTCACACATAGCCTGGGAGCCTCGTTCTTCCTGTGCAGAGCAGGGTGCGGTGGGTACTGGTGCCTTTTGGTTAATGGAAATTCTTTCTTTCTTCCGTTGTTCCAGGGGAAAGGCCATACAAATGTCAGACCTGCGAGCGAACCTTCACCTTGAAGCACAGCCTGGTTCGCCACCAGCGGATCCACCAGAAAGCCAGGCATGCCAAACACCATGGGAAGGACAGCGACAGGGATGAGCGGGGTGAGGAAGACAGCGAGAACGAGTCCACCCACAGTGGCAACAACCCCGTCTCAGAGAACGAGGCGGAGCTGGCTCCCAGCACCAGCAGCCACATGGCCGTCACCCGGAGCCGGAAGGAGGGCTTGGCCAGTGCCACAAAGGACTGCAGCCACAGGGAGGAGAAGGTCACGGCAGGGCGGCCGTCTGAGCCTGGCCAGGGTGACCTTAACCCAGAGAGCCCAGTGGCCCTGGGGCAGGACCTGCTGGAACCTCGCAGCAAGAGGCCCACCCACCCAACCCTGGCCACAGCTGACAGCGCCTCGCAGCTCCCGGGGATGGAGTGACAGCCTCAGTCCCCCTCAGCACAGACAGAAGCCAGCAGAGCAAAGCGTCATGGGGTTTCCTCAGTGCCCTTCGGCTGTTGGGGAGTGAGAGAGAGAGAGAGAGAGAGAGAGAGAGAGAGAGTGAGAGTGAGTGCGAGAGACAAGCAGGAGCATGGCTGCTCGCTCAGTGCCATAGCCTTACCGCTGCCTGCGCGGGAGGCCACAGCCCGTGCCGATTCCAGTGCCTTAACTACTTACCGGATCCCTCCATATTATCGTGGGTGTTGTATTTTTCCAAAATGACTTCTTAAACAAAACGAATATTATAATGAATTGTCTGGAGAGGACCTCTTCATTTGAGCATTAGCGTTATTTTTTATTGGTGTGTGTGAGCTTGTTTTTGTGAATCTGTGATAGCACCGTTTGTTCTGTGAGCTGGAAACAGAAGGAAAAAACATCCCCTTGGGTACCCATAGCCAATAACTGGAAGAAAATGATGTGAATTTCGTGTAAATGACCAGAGGAAAGATGAATAAGATGATAATTTCTTAAATAGACATTTTCCTTTTTTCTGTGTGCTTCACGGTGGAGCTGCCATCTGGTCCTCGGTATTACAGGATGTGGTTGATGAAGGTTTCCAATATGGTTTCAGGCCAAAACCAGGAAAGATTCTAGCTTCAGCCTCATGTCCGTTTCCACTCCGTCAGCATTAGACATGGTCACCGTTCAGGTTTCAAGACATCCATTCTTAACTATAGAGAAGAGTTACTCCCCTGGCGTCTAAACCTATGGAAAACATGCACGGATAGCCTATATTTGATTGCCTCCTCTTCCCTTTCAGTATCTATATTATTAATATTATTATTATTATTATTATTGTTAGTTCATCAGTTTGCTGTTCTCTGCAGTGAGCAGAATCAAATGGGCAATATTTGTCCTGGGAGACCTGTGCCGCACCCGGGTCCCCGTGTAAACGTGTGCCTGCGGCTGTGGTTGGCACCCTCGGGTGGTAGCTCTTCTACTGTAATGAGACAAGCCTTTCTTCTGTCACTGCAGAATTTAGCAGGGCCGTGAGCAGTCTTCCCAGGCGTGGCCCAGGAGCAGCTCAGAGAGGGTGGAGTGAGGGTGCGTGCATCCAGGAAACAGGCGTCAAGAAGCCAGGGCCGTGCCTGGAGCACTGCAGAGATGACTGTGGAGAAAGCAAAGCAGTGACCCAGTGACCAGGCACGTTACTCGTGAGCGAGGTATTCCCAGTCTTCCTGCTAAGCCTAATCCACGCCTTACCCAGCTGTGCTACTGTCATTTGCAAAGCGAGGAAATACTACTACTGGTAATAAAACTACACATGCAAGATGTCAGATGAGAAATAGGTTTATATTTACCTTCCTGTGATGTGGAGTTGGTGCTTGAAGATAAATGTGCTGTTTCTAGTTTCTTAAATAGCCCAAACCCCTGGGTGCAAAAAGGCAGGATTCTTTTTACCCATAAGCATCTTTGGCAGGCAATAGACTTCCCTCACTGTCCCCGCCTGCAGGGAGGAGAATGTACCCCACTGCACCTGAGCTCCTGGTCCCTCAGCCAAGACCTCAGGGGCCCCCAGCCAGCCTGCTGCTGGGGACCCCTGTGCTTGCTGCAGTGTGTGGAGCCTCTTGCCTTCCCCTGGGGAGGCACCCCTGTACCCTAGCTGCTTTCCCCTGCCTTTTTCTGGCCCCAGTGCCCCTCCTTTACATAGACTTGTTCGCACAGAAACATGCACACCCCCTTTTCTCCACCGCTTCACCAGTTTCTGAAATCCAACCTCCCAGACTTCAAAGGAAGATAGATATTCTTGAGATAATGAAAAGTGATATCTTCGCATATGAAAGGAAAAAAGGTTGAGGTATATATGATTTTTAACTGTATTAGGGATGTATGAACCAGTTTAAAAATGAGGTTTTATTTACTGTAGAGATGAATGCAAATCAGAACCAATGATTCCTTGGTCTACTTAGTTAAAACCAGTTCATACATCCCTTAGGTTTCTTTTTTTATTATTACAGTTGTTATTGTTATTTTTGTTGTTATTATTTGGGGTTTCTTGTGTTTTTTCTCTGCGACTCTCCACACTAAACTCGCAATATTGTGGGGAGAAGCTGTGAGTAAACTCTACGCTGCGGTGAGATGTAGCAGTAATCAGCTCCCAGCGACATGAGTAGCCGGGGCTGCCGCTCGCAATAATCACTATTGATTTAAAGCTTTACTTAGCCTTGATCTGTACCCTCGTAGTCAATAAGGTCTTGCCACATTTTATTAGTGAGGTGGAGAAACGTATTATTTGTTTGTTGTTTTTGCCTTTCCCCCACCCCCCAATATTAAACTGTGAAATTTGTGATTTGTTTAAACTCTGGGTGAATCATAGCTTAGTTTGCATGTCCAGCTAATTTGTTTCTATACATTTTGTTTGATTCTCTTTCTCCTTCTCTCAGGGCTTTTACAAAAAAATATATATATATGGATCTTCTGAAAAGTTTTTTGAGGTGCAAGTTTTTTCTTTTTTTTTTTTTTTTCCTCATTGATTAATGGACATGATGCTGAGATTCAATCACTACATGAAACACCTGGCTGTGAAAACAGAACAACCCAGAGGGCTGTTTTCCAAGCAGCGCTGGGGAAGCTACAGAACAGCCGGATGCCAGTTTCGGGAGGATTCACCGTACGTTCTGACCCTCTGTTCGTCTCTTTCCTCTCCTCTTTCTTCAAGAAGGAAATTGATCCTAGTGATTTCAGCCCATGCATTAAACAGGAAACAATAATAAATTTGTAGAATGCATATTTTTCTAAAGGGAACTTAAAAACTGCTGCTACATGTTATGTACAAAACTGGTTTATGCCACATGAACAGAATCACAAGTTTGGTTTTGGTACTTTTTGTTCCTCTTTGTATTCAGTTGTATAGAACTTCCAAATTCAGAATGAGAAGAAAGCTGTTCTGTATCAAACCATCTAAGCAATAAATGTTATATTTTAAAAGCGGCAGATTGCCGGTCACGTGGCTGTCCTGTGATTTGTTGTGATCCCATCCCCAAACCCACAGCCCACTTGGGGCAGCCCCCAGGTGTGCGGTACCATTGGAGGGAATCACAGGTGCCCAGGAAAGCTCTTGTCATCCAGGCAGCATTTTTCTTTGCTCTGGAGGCTGGGGCAGTGACTCTTGCCTATAATCCCAGCACTTTGGGAAGCCAAGGCGGAAGAATCACTTGAAACCGGAAGTTCAAGACCAGCCTGGGCAAAATAGTGAGACCCATATCTCTACCAAAAAATAAGTTTAAGAACTATCTGGGCATGGTGGTACACGCCTGTAGTCCCAGCTATTTGGGTGTTTGAGGTAGGAGGATGACTTGAGCCCAGGAGTTGGAGGTTGCAGTGAACTATGATCGTGCCTCTGCACTCCAGCCTGGGGGACACAGCAAGACCCTGCTGTATAGAAAAGCACTCGGCCGCACTTGTGAGAGCTACTTTGAGAGCATGTGGAAAGTTAAGTGGGTGGCCACTGTCAGAGCTTCAGAGTGGAGACCTTGGTGTTGGGTGCACAGGGCCAGGAGACTGGACCCAATGGGGCACCACGGTGCAGGCCACTGTCATTGGCTAAAGCCAGCATTTTCGTCTCCTGTGCAATAATGCCTAAGCAGTCTGCCTCACCTCTTCTTCCCCCAACCCAACCCGTAAGTGATTTAGTCAGCACCTAGTGGAGGGAGAACAAAATCTGTTAGTGTGACCAGATTTTGGTGAGACGGGAGGGGACAGCAACCCTAGGGCTGGGGACAGTGCAGGTTAAAACTCACATTTGGGTAAAATAGCAATCAGCAGAGCTTCAACTCCTGTAACTAGGGAGTGGCTCTCAAAAAGCAACACTGGGGGCCGGGCACGGTGGCTCACACCTGTAATCCCAGCACTTCAGGAGGCCGAGGCAGGCAGATCACGAGGTCAGGAGATCGAGACCATCCTGGCTAACCTGATGAAACCCTGTCTCTACTAAAAATACAAAAATTAGCCGGGAGTGGTGGTGGGCGCCTGTAGTCCCAGCTACTTGGGAGGCTGAGGCAGGAGAACGGTGTGAACCCGGAAGGCGGAGCTTGTACTGAGCCGAGATCACGCCACTGCACTCCAGCCTGGGCGACAGAGCGAGACTCCGACTCAAGAAAAAAAAAAACACTGGGCCAGGAGTGGTGGTTCACACCTGTAATGCCAGCACTTTAGGAGGCCAAGGTGGGAGTATCACTTGAGGTCAGGAGTTTGAGACCAGCCTGGTCAACATGGTGAAACTCCATCTCTACTAAAACTACAAAAAAGTTTAGGTGTGGTGTGTGCCTGTAATCCCAGCTACTCAGGAGGCTGAGGCACGAGACTCCCTTGAACCTGGGAGGCAGAGGTTGAGTGAGCTAAGATGGCCCCCATTGCACTCCAGCCTGGGCAACACAGTGAGACTGTCTCAAAAAAAAAAAAAAAAAAAAAAAAAAAAAAGCAACACTGAAAGAAGTTGGTTTTGGAGGTGGCTGATGGTGAATAATGCTAAAATGCATTGAGTGTACTTGTACCATACACTACTAAGTGCCACCTCACTGCAGGACCAGAGCTGTGGCTGTGGTCCTTAAGCTTTTTCAGGCCCCTCTGTTGAAAGGTGGAGAATTTAACACACATTTATATGTGGGAGCTTGGGGGATCCGCATCCCTGCGTGGGCGGTGGCTGGTGGAGTAGGCGGAGTACTAGCCCTGGGTAAGCGGATCTCAAACCTCAGTTCCTCCAGCCCAAAGACATAGCCAACCGCCTGCCCTGTGTTAGGGATGCCGGGCAAAGAAGTGGCCATGAGCGTGCCGCTGGGGACAGGCTGGCTGGCATGAAAATCCCAGCTCTGCCTCTTGGGGCTGGTGAATGGCCTTGTGCCTCAATTTCTTCATTCCTAAGAAGGGGATAGCAATAGTACCTGCCTCATGGGCATTGTTGTGTGGATGCCATGAGTTAATTATATAAGGTGCATGTTAGGGGCTCTCATTATTGTTTCTACAGAGTCTTCTCATAGGAATGCTTCGTTGGTTTCCTGGTGAAGTAGTGGGTAGAACTTCACCACACGCATTCATGGCACACTGCGGGGAACGGCCAGTGGAGGGCCTCGTGGGAGATCACCAAGATGCACTATCCTCAAACCCTGAGGAGTCTTGCCGCCTTCTCCTACCTGGCCTCCTCTGACCCTGTAATCCCACTACCTTCCCGCTCAGCCTGTGGCCTCCCCATGGCCCCAGGACTCTGCCTGGGTCTTGGTGCTTATCCAGCATCCCCACCCTGCACCAAAGCCTATTCCACTGGAGGAGGGCATGGGGCATGGGGATGGGGGAGCTGGTGGCATAGACCTAGCACCCAGGATGAGGCCTAGTCCCTTGCTACCTTACTGCTCAGATTGTCATCTGAAGACCCAAAGCATCAGCATCCCTAGGAGCTTGTTAGAAATGGCAACCTCAGCTTGACCTGGCGCAGTGGTGTCCGCCTGTGGTCCCAGCACTTTGGGAGGTTGAGGCAAGAGAATCGCTTGAGGCCAGGAGCTCAAGGCTGCAGTGAGCTATGCTCACACTCAAGCCTGATTGACAGAGCAAGATCGCATCTTCACAAAAATAAAAACACAAACCAAAAAATAACAGAAATGAGAACCTCTGGCCCACCCAGACCTGCTGAGTCAGAATCTGCATGTGAACAAGGGCCGCAGTGGATATGTGCACACATTAAGGTTTGAGAAGCTCCGGTCTAGACCCCAAAGCTTGGTTCAGAATAAGGTGGATGGTGGACCCAGCAGCTGGCTGCAGAGACGACTGTGGATTCTTCCTCCCAACCAAAGACAGAATCCATCTCAGAAGGAGTGGGCAGAGCCCAGATATGGCTTTAGAGAGTGCCGATCTTGGCCCTCCAGAGCGTCCTTCTATGGATCCTACTCCAGCCCCAGCACAGACTCAGCCACTGCCTAAACCCGAGTGCCCCGAGAGTCTTGTTTGGGGTTTCTGCCTGTTTGCCATCCTTGTGGATTCCAAAGTCTACTTTGAAAGGGCCGAGGAGCAAGCAGGGCCTCCAACCACTGGCCAACAGCGCCAGCTACCTGCTTGCCTGTCCTGGTGTCAAGCCTTGGGCCTGGAATATTCAGGCCTCTCCCCTTCATAACCACCTCTCTGAGGAGGCCAGGAGTGAGGGAGGATGACTAGGCTTATTTTAAGCTTGTAATTGAAGGTTGCTCTTTAGCAACAAAAGAGTCCCCTCCAATTCTAGGCTGCCAGAGTCAGTGTCCTAAATAAGAAACAAGCGGTCACTCCTTTCCCGTTTTACTGTTAGGGGAAGGAAGTCACAGCCCAGTAGGAAAGTGACATCCCTGGCCCTTGCCGTTCACTGCTTCAAGTCTCACCTGGCTGTCAGGGCAGGAATTCATGTCCCCACGGTGGCATCTGCTTCCCAGGCTGTGAGGCCAGCAAGGGGCTCGCTCAGCTGCTCCCCAGCCCTGCCTTCCTCCATGGATCTGACATGACTCTTTTATGGGAATTTACATAAAAGTAACACCTTGCTCAGTGTGGAAAATTTAGGAGCTGCAGGAAAATATAAAGAAAATAAAGGAAGTCATCTCGCTTCTCAAACGCCGTTTTAACTTGGTGAGTGTTGCTCTTTTCATTGGGCCTCACTTTTCCCTTCCTCATTCTAAGATGTGTTTGTACAGGACTTTGCACACTGCAGTGTTTTCCTGTGGTTTTTGTTTCTTGTCTTCACCCAAGTCCAGTCAGCTGTGAAGGAAAAAAATCCTTATTCCTTCAGAGCAGGGATGAGCATTGAAATGATTTGCCCAGGTCAGCTGGCTATTGAGTACTTTTGTAGGAATGAAATTCTCCACCAGCAAAATCCTAAAACACAAGTCCCCAAGAATGGGTGGTGTGTGTTGTCCACTGAAAAGGGAGTTACTGCAAACTAGGAATGCGTGGCCTCTAGAAAACATGGCACTGATGCAATTTGGCACATAGATATTTGGCATACATATTCCCAGGGTCACTGAGTAAATTCTCAACTGTTCCAGTTCTCTTTTTCTGTATGACAACACCAAAACTTTGGGTCAGGATTCAGTGGGTTGGGCAGGGTTCTACAGGGATGGCTCATCTGTCCTCCATGAGGCATCAGCTGGGGCAGAGCCTCCAAGACCAACCATTTTTTCTCACTCATATCAGGTGCCTCTGTGTGTACAACCCACCCACTCACCTACCCACTAAAAGACAATTATCTGGGTTGCCTGTTAAAAATTGCATTTCAGGCCAGGTGTAGTGGCTCAACCTATAATCCCAGCACTTTGGGAGGCCAAGGTGGGCAGATCACCTGAGGTCAGGAGTTCAAGACCAGCCTGGCCAACATGGTGAAACCCCATCTCTACTAAAAATACAAATATTAGGCAGGCAAGGTGGCAGTCGTCTGTAATCCTAGCTACTCGGGAGGCTGAGGCAGGAGAACCGCTTGAACTCGGGAGGTGGAGGTTACCATGAGCCAAGATCACGCCTCTGCATTCCAGTCTGGGTGACAAGAGTGACACTCTGTCTTAAAAAAAAGAAAAAAGAAAAAAATTGCATTTCAGATCTACTGATTCAGGATCTCGGGAGGGAGGACCCAGCCATGTACATTTTTAGCAAATTCCTGGAGAATTTGCTAAAGCCCATAAAAGTTTGCAAACCAGGGCTCTGTTAAAGATTGTTCCAGATTCCTGCCCCTCAGATGTACCTCTAGTTGCCCCTCAGGCTAACACCAAGGCAAATTGTTTGCAATGGAGCTGTTGTTTGGTCTGGGGTAACTCTCTGATATCTAGGATATGTACCAGAACCTTCCTTCAAGTCTCCTGTCTGGCCTCTTTCCCTGCTTTTGCAGCCACTCCTCTACCTATATTGGCACAGGTGCTCCCACCCAACTTTGGGATCACCTACCCCCAAAAGGGAACTTCTAAGAACCTGTGGCTAGGCTCAACCTTGGCACTGAGTCTAGGAGCAGTTGCCTCCACCTGACTCACCTCCCTGGAGCTTTGGGTCCCTGGTCTCCTGATACACACTTGTCAGGGCTGGCTCATAATGGTGGGATCCATATGGATAAATGAAAATGTGGGGCCCTGCTCTGTTGCCCGGACTTGAGTGCAATGGCACAATCTCAGCTCACTGCAGACTCCGCTTCCTGGGTTCAAGCAATTCTCGTGATTCAGTCTCCCGAGTAGCTGGGACTATAGGCACACACCGCCACACCTGGCTAATTTTTTTATTTTTATTTTTATTTTTTATTTTTAGTAGAGACAAGGTTTTACCATTTGCCCAGGCTGGTCTCGAACTTCTGGTGGCCTCAAGTGATGTGCCTTCTTGGTCTCCCAAAGTGCTGGGATTACAGATGTGAGCCACTGTGCCCGTCTTGTGTTTTTGTTTTGTTTTGTTTTGTTTTGTTTTTTTAAGAGACACGGTTTCACTCTGTCACCCAGGGTGGAGTGCAGCAACGCAATCTCAGCTCACTGCAGCCTCAATCTCTCAGGCTCAAGTGATCCTTCTGCCTCAGCTTCTCAAGTAGCTGGGACCAAGGTGCACACTGCCACACCTGGTGTTCTTGCCATGTCGCCCAGTCTGGTTTCAAATTCCTGGGCTCAAGCAATCCTCCCACCACGGCCTTCCAAGTGTTGGGATTACAGCATGAGCCACCGTACCCGGCCAATGGGTTCTCCAAGGCCACATTACCTTAGGCATTGGGATACTTACATGCAGGTGCCCACAGGTGCCTGAGGTCTCACATCTACCCAACCCTCTCTACCTCCACACCCAGGCCTCCACCAGGGGCCAAGGGGGCTGCAATCACTAGGCAAGGGCAGGGGGTTGAGTGGCCAAGAACCTGTCCCAGGGAGGCAGGAGAGAGAGGCAGGCAGGACCACACAGGAGCTGGGGCTCCCGGCACCCAGTGCACACTCCATTGTCCCATCAGAGTTCACTGACAAATCCCAGTTCGAAGATAATATCATAAAGAGTTTCATGATGGGGCCCTGGAAGCATTGAACTCCAAGCACAGTCCCTTGCCTGAGTGTGGGGCTCTGGCCCCACAGGGGTCGTACTGCAGGAAGCCAGCCCTGCCCACCTCCCTCAGCTCCTTGGTCCTGTCGGGTCTCCCTGCTGACCCCATGGCACCACTGCACCCTCCTGTCTGTGGGGCCCCCTCTGTCCCCACCTAGAATTCTGTTTCCATACCAAGGACACGGTTGCACTTGTTATCTAGTATCAGCACTAGGGAGGCTCAGTCAAGCCAGCGCTAATGGTGGGTTTGGTGTCCTTGGGACTTCTCCACCTAGGGCCTGTGCCAAGGCTGGTCCTCAGTGCTTGGTCAAGAGTGGCTCTGGCGGCTCTGGGGTGGTGGCCCCTGCAGCTCAGTGCCCCTGCCACTCACGCTCACTGGATGGGGGACGACACCCTTCCTCTCAGCTCAGGGTGGATGGACCCCAGAGCGCCGCCCAGCCAGCCAAGTCTCCCTGCCCCTGCCCTGCCCTCCAAATGGCCCAGATCATACCCACTGCCTTTCTTTCCTAGCTCACTGCCTCCACCCAAGTCACCTTCTGTCCTGACTCCCAAGGGCTTGGGTCCCACTGGGGAAGTCGGGAGGAAATGGGAAGCCTTCCTGACTGTGAGTGAGGGCAGGAGGGGAGGTGGGGTCAGAGAGGGCACCTGGAGGGTGGCAGGAGAGAGCAGGAGGGTGTGAGAGAGGTGGCAGAGGAGGGGGTACAAATAAGAAGAGAACACCATCATTGTTTACCAAAACTGAATTACACCACGCCAAGTTTTCCTGTTATGTATATATTTACTTATTTATGTATTTTAGTGTGTTTAGTTGAGGTAAAAAAAAGAAGCAAGAAAAGTGTTTGCAGATCGGCTTTATGGCGGTGAGCTTTGCAATCATCTCTGAAAAAGTTGGGATAGCCTGGCAGGCAGATGAGAATCCAGGCTTGCTGGCGTATCCAGATGACTCGGAAGGAAGACCCCAGACGGGGAGTGGCGGCACTGGGAGCAGGAGGCTCCTGGTCAGGCTGTCGGTCCATGTTTACCCAGCAAATATTTGCAGGCCCTGAGCTCAGCAGGGGAGGAAATCTCAGGCAAATGAGACACAGACTCTGCCCTCCAGCCGCTTAGGAGAAAAAAGCTGAGAAGGACATTGTTAAATGGAGTGGCAAGCCCAGAGCATCAAGGGCATTTGGAGGTGGGGGGTACTGCTGGTTGGGGACGTGTAGACTGACTTTACAGAGTGAGGCCCCTGGAAGGATTTCTGTAGGTTGCAGCAGGCTGGAGGAGCGTCGCTGGCCCGGGGCCAGGGAGAAGCTCAGGGCACAGGGAGGCTGGCCACGGGGTGTCCCATCACATCAGAGTGGTGTGGGCTGTGGCTGGAAGGGCACGCGGTCCACTGGCTGACATGCCGCACAGCGGACCGTGAATAGATGCAGGAGCGAGTTGGAGTCAGGAGAGCTCTGAACACTTGAGTTCATTTCCTGCTGGAGGTGGGAGCCATTGAAGGTTCTTGAGGGCATCTGTGAGTGCATCAGAACTGCAGTCTAGAAATGTCCTAGCAACAGTGTGAGATGGGGAGCCAGCAGAGAAATTATCAAAATAGTCTAGGCAAAGGTAATGAGGGCCAGATGTGGTAGTGTGCACCTGTTATCCCAGCTACGTGGGAGGCTGAGGCAGGAGGATCACTTGAGCTCAGGAGTTTGAGACCAACCTGGACAATGTAGCAAGGGCCTGTCAAAAAAAAAAAGGAGTTGGGGAGAGAAACAAAAGGTAATGAGTGTTTGAAGTGGGCTGTGGAGGAGAAGAGCAATGGAGAGATCACATTTGGCTCTACTTGAGGAAGGAAGATTGCAATGTGGACGCAGTCAAGCTTTCAACATTGTCACTGGAAATCGGGGGAGGTGGTGCCATGAAGGATGCCAGGGAAGCCAGGTGGAGAAGGCGGTTTGATGGAACACAGAGATCATGGGTTCTGTCTTGTTGGAGGTGTCTCTCAGAGGTCTTCAAGTGACAAAAATTCAACTCAGAGGCTGGGTGCATTGACTTATGCCTGTGATTTCCAACACTTTGGGAGGCCGAGACAGGAGGATCACTTGAATCCAGGAATTCAAGACCACCCTGGGCAACACAGTAAGACCTCCATCTCTAAAATAAATAAATAAGCTAGGTGTGGTGGCACATGCCTGTATCCCAGCTACTTGAGAGGCTGAGGTGGGAGGATCACTTGGGCCTGGGAGGTTGAGGCTACAGTGAGCCATGATGGCATCACTGCACTCCAGCCTGGGCAACAGAGCGAGACCCTGTCTCAAAACTAAATAAATAAATAAACAAATAAATAAATAAATAACTCAGATCAGCTTCTACAAAAATGAGAATGGGTTAGCCCACATTGACAAAAAGTCCAGAAAGTGACTTTGGTTAGATGCAGGTCCACCAAGGCTAGTGTTCAAGCCCACTGTGTTCCATTTCCTGGTTCTGCTTTATTTCTCAGGGAGGGCCCCTGCCAGGCATCAGAGTCGCTCAGCTTATGTGCAGCCAGCTTGGCGACTACAGCTGCTCGTCCCAACAAGAAACCAGGACTTCAGGCTGGTCTGAGGCAGGTGCCCACCTCTGGGTCACATGCCATTCTTGAAGCAGTGGGCAAGTCAAATATCCCCACCCCTCCTGCACAGAAAAGGGGAGGATCCCAAGAGGGGAACGTGGGGGCTGCCTGCAGGAGGAGAAGAAAGACTTGTGGGTCCACTGCAGACATCCAGGTGGAGATATCTGAAGCCCAGGGGTCGGGTAAGAGCTACAGCCAGGTTTGGGTTATTGTGGGAAGAGCCATAGGAGTGAATGAGATCAGGAAAGGTGGCGGGGGCAGGGGAGCCCTAGAGACCTAGGAAAGAGACAGACAGGCTGGAGAAGAGTCAGGGGACAGTGGTGAGACGCTCAAAGAGGAAGTGGGCGAAAACAATGTTGCCTAAGAAGAGGGAGCCCAGTTCCCTGAAGGCGTGGGTGAAGACAGGCCATTGGGCTGAGACGATGGGCAAAGGGCACGGTGTGGGCAGAACTGGTTTGGGACCCAGGGCAGTGGAAGAGCAGAGCAGTTCTTGCTGAGACCAAGGGACAGCAGAGCTGAATGTCCGCAATGCATTACCCGCTGCGCTTTGCAAATAAAATGCGGACTGTGCAAGAAAGCGTGACTTTCAGTGTCTATTCGTGTCCAGGAACAGCGACCAGGGCAAGTGCTGGAGTGCGCCAGGCGGGGCGAGGCAGGGAGGGACTGGAGGCTGGGTCCGGGGGGAGGAGTGGCCAGGGAGGAGGGGCGACCCAAAGGCCTCCGGAGATACGCTGACAGAAGGTAAAAACAAGGAACAAAGCGAAACCACACACAAGACAGCAGCATGGAGTCCAGGCCCTGCCCTCTGCAGCAGCTGCAGCGCAGGGGCTCTGGGGCTCTCCCTGCTGTCTGTGGAATTTCCAGGCCAGCGCATCTGACTGGCCTGGCCTGGGGCAGTGGGTGGGGATTTGGATGTTTCCAGAGAAGGGAAGATCGCGGTGAGCTCCGCAGCTCCAGAGGGGTCGATCCCCCGACAGAGGGAGGGGTCGTGGGCGCCACGTGGCAGCGCTGAGGCTTGAGTGCTGGACCGGCCCAGCGAGGAAGGTCCCAAAGGCAGCTCTTCTCCCCAAAGACAGGCCTTGCGTTTGCTGGGCGGGCTCCCCTCCCAGTCCTGCTTCAGGTAGAAAAGGGAGGAAGGTGCCGGACCAGCTTGACCCGGTCTCCGCAGGGGCAGAGCGAGCAGCACTCCTTACCTTCGGCCTGCAGAGCCCCTCAGGCAGCAGGGAACCACACATTCTCCTGCCCTTGGAAAAAGTTGACCCGCTTCACAGTGAAGCCTGAGAAGCGAGGTGAGGGCGGCGGGGGGATTTCGATGGGACTTGCAGACGCCTGTCTTCTTCCCAGTGCCCACCGAGGGATGGTGACGCTAGGACAGCTGAAGCTGGCACACCACATCTGATCAGTGTTCCTCAAGCACCTCTTTGTCCATGCACTCTCCCTGCCCAACACCTCCACCGGCCTCTAAGTCTTGGAGAATGACATCCAAGCTCTGCTTCGCGAACAGGCCCAAGCCCACCCTGCCTCCCAATTGATCCGACCATGCCCACTGTCTGTCACCCTGTGCAGCTACGCCCTGTGGTGACCACGCCCACAGACGACCTCAGCCCTGGTGACCACGCCCACGGATGGGCACAACCTTGAATGGCTCTGCTCTTGATAGTCACGCCCCTTGTAGCCCTGTCCTGTGATGGCCACGCCCACAGTGAGCATGCCTTCGGGTGACCACTCTCAGACACCCTGGGATCCAGCTGCCCTCACACCCCCAGGGCATGCCTGGGCACACCTGTCCTCTCTTTGGTCCTCCCCTAAAATGCCCTCCACATCCTAAATCCTTCTTCCAAACCCCGTTCTGCTCCTTCAGCCTCACCACCTCCTTGAGGCCCCCCGTGACTACCCCAGCTCTCTGGTGTTCACTCGCTTGGTGTTCACTCACCATACATCGGATGGAGTACATTTGCCTTTTTAAAAATAAGCTGCGCTGTCTCCACGGCTAGATTTTCAGATCCTGAAGGATAGGATGGAGGCAATTATTCTTTTTTGCGTACCATCCAAAACTTAGCCCAGCACCAAATACCTTTTAGCTATTCAGTCTATGTCTCTCCCTCTCTTTTTTTTTTTGAAATGGATTTTCTTGTTCTGTCGCCCAGGCTGGAGTGCAGTGGGGTGATCTTGGCTCACTGCAACCTCCGGCTCCTGGATTCAAGCGATTCTCCTCCCTCAGCCTTCCCAGCAGCTGAGATTACAGGCACCCGCCACCACGCCCAGCTAATTTTTTGTATTTTTAGTAGAGACGGGGTTTCACCACGTTGGCCAGGCTGGTCTTGAACTCTTGAGCTCAGATGATCCACCCGCCTCAGCCTCCCAAAGTGCTGGGATTTCAGGTTTGAGCCACTGCGCCCAGCCTGGCTCCCAAGAGCTTTCTAATGTGCAAGGAGGGCTGGGACTGGCTGATCTAAGGGTACCCCGGGAGTGCCGTTATGTGGTCAGCTTCTGGTATTGGGAGCCAAACAGTTCCAGTCCAAGTTCTCACCCCACTCTCTGTGTGCGATCCGGCAGCCCTGGGCCTCAGTCATCTTCATCTCCCACATGGGTTTAAAATGCCCACTGCCCAGAACATACAGTCCCCGCAGAGCTGTAGATGAGTTGGAGCCCCTAAAGCCATAGCCCCCAATCCTCCCTCAGCACTTAAGGCCTTCACTGAGACACACCCTCAGTCTGGGTCTCAGGCTGAGCCACTGTGCTCAGCCAAACATTTCTTTCTCTTTCTGTCTGTCCTTCCTTCCTTCCTTCCTTCCTTCCTTCCTTCCTTCCTTCCTTCCTTATTATTTTTTTTCAGATGGAGTGTCACTCTTGTTGCCCAGGCTGGAGTGCAGTGACACAATCTCAGCTCACTGCAACCTCCGTCTCCTGAGTTCAAGTGATTCTCCTGTCTCAGCCTCCCAAGTCTCTCGGATTACAGGCGCCTGCCACCATGTCCAACTAATTTTTATTATTTTTAGTAGAGACGGGGTTTCGCCATGTTAGCCAGGCTGGTCTTGAACTCCTGACCTCAGGTGATCCACCCGCCTCGGCCTCCCAAAGTGCTGGGATTACAGGTGTGAGCCACCGCGCCCGGCCCAAACATTTCCTTTTCTAAGAGGCCGTGGGGTGTCCTGGATCCGGGCAAAAAGGGCAGTTCAGGGCATGGGGCCCTTTGAGGCGACGTCCTTGTTGGCCGGTCTTGGTACTGCTGCTCACCTGAGCCCGGAGAGTGGACCCCAGTCTTGCAACATTCCTCCAGCCCGCTGCCCACGACAGGAGTGCTGCCTGTGAAAGCCGTGGGTCCCGTTTGTGTCCCAGAGTGTTGAACAAGATCCTCGTACACACCATCATCACACTACGTGCCGGGAAGGCCGCAGCATTCTGGGACTGGAGCTCAGTTTTTTGTTTTTTGGTTTTTTTATTGATACTAGAGAGAGGCTTAGACACTTTTCTAATTCTAAGAACCTGCTTAGAATTATAAAAACTAAAGGGGAAGGGGCTTCGCGTATTTTCAGGAGCTTGGGGGTTGCAAGTGTTCCATGTTTATCTGAAGATGAAGTTAACAGGATCATGAGGTCAGGAAGCGCAGCTTCAACTTCAGATGGCATCTCTGACGTAGTGTGCGAAGCCTTTCTGCGCACAGACAGTCAAGTCCACAGGAAATCCTGTCTGCCATACGCTGAACTGAGTCTCCCCGAAATCCACATGGGGAAGCCCCCACTACCTCAGAACGTGGCCATATCTGAGACAGGGCCCTTACAAAGGTAATTCAGCTTCAGTGAGGCTATCAGGCTGGGTCCTAATTCAGTTTGACAGGTGTCCTTATAAGAGGAGCTTGGAACACAGACTTGGAGGATGCGGCAGGAGGAGACGCCTGCAAGCCGAGGAAAGGCCTGGGGGAAACCAGCCCTGTCGAAGCCTCCCTCTCAGGCTTCCAGCCCCCGGACTGCAAGGCAATCTGTCCGTACTGTGTAAGCCCCCAGACGGAGGGCTTTCTTGTGGCATCCGGCCCTGACCAGTGCACTGCCCTGGTGGACTTTCTGCGTGTTCCTGATACGGCTGACAGACAGGTGGATGACGACGGGGCTTCTTCATTATGGAGTCTCATGAGATGCTGCGGGCACAGCACACAGGACAGTCTCCATCAGCACTAGGGACCGGCACAACCATCGCAATGACAACCCTTCTCTTAATTCTCACAGGAGAATGGATGACCCCAGGTCCAAGGCCTGTGCTGGACAAGTTATAAACCGAATCCACAAATCTTCGCTGGGCTCCTGCAGTACCATACCAGGTGTGGAAAGCGCTGCCTTAGTCACGCTGGCTGCTGCTCACATTTCTTATTTACTTATTTATTTATTTATGTAGAGACTGAGTCTTGCTCTGTCATCCAGGCTGAAGTGCAGTGGTGCAATCTCGACTGTCTGCAACCTCCGCCTCCCAGGTTCAAATGATTCTGGTGCCCCAGCCTCCCGAGTAGCTGGGATGACAGGCACCCGCCATCATGCCTGGCTAATTTTTGTATTTTTAGTAGAGACGGGGTTTCGCAATGTTGGTCATGCTGGTCTCGAACTCCTGACCCCAAGTGATTCGCCCACCTCCGCCTCCCAAAGTGCTGGGATAACGGGCTTGAGCCACTGTGCCCAGTGTGGTTCCTACATTTCATTAAAATGTCTTTATAGAATTCAGAGAAACAAGAAAAGTTATGGAGTTTTTTTGGGGAAAGACAGGAAATTCCGCTGTCCTAGAGCTGGACAGTGTGTCTTGAGTTCTCTTTGGGAATATTTATTCATCTAACGGGGGTTTCTCAACTCTGGGTGCCTATCTGTAAAATGGATGCTACCAGTTTATCTGTCCAATTTAACGGCAAAATGCCTATGAAAGACAGAGTACGAGGGCAGAAGGAGAACAAGGTGGCACAGTCCCTCTCTCCCACCCACTAAACTCTGTGACCTTGCTTAGAGGGTTGGTATTGTATTGGGAGTGGTGAGGGGCTGGACAGAGGAGCTCTTGAGGCCCCTTCCAATTCCCCTGTTCCTCTGATCAAATAATAGGTTTGCCAAGTTCCCACACCCTGGACTCTCCTGTCAAGGACCAGAGAGTCTGGGAGCTGTGCCGCTTATCAATTTAGTGCCATGCGGCTCCAAATTCATCCTTCATCGCCTGCTTTGAGCAAATGGACCTGGCCCCTTTAGACATTTCCTTTGTGTGCTGACACGGTGTTAGGTTTTGTCAGAGGCAGCAGTGGTAGGACATGGCCAGAAGGTTTTTCTTCCTGCCCTGTGTGCCCACTTGGCTGACTCCTGCCATGCTGACGGACCCTCCAGCTCCAGGCTCCTGCAGTGCGTGGTGGTCAGCAGCACCCAGCAGCTTCCTCCATCCTCTTCTGTGGCTGACTTCCTCCAGGAAGGCACTTCCGTTACAGGAACAGCTTAACTCTGGCCACCCAGAGCTGGATATCCAGCAAGTCCCACTGCTGTGGCACCAACAGCAACTTCTCAGCCCTCCGGCGACTCTGGGCAGTGCTCTCTCAAATGAGGGCTCAAGGTGGGGAGGAGCGGTTGGACGAGAGGCTGTTTCTTATAGCTGCTCTTCCTGGATGACTGGAGTTGACGTCTTACTAGCCAACCCCTCACTTCTCTAAACCTGTTACAGTTATGTCAAATTTCCCCCATTCAAATTCATATGTGGTTTCCTCTCTTGATTGGCACAGCGTTGGTACCATGTGCAGCTGCAGCCATAGACCTGCGAAGATGAAATTTGGAAGCTGGTTGTGCCTTTGGGCTTGAGCACAGTGCTGAGCTCCCTGCTGGTGGGACATTGGGTTCCTACTGGGAACAGACTTACCATCCTGTGTAGTCTGCTGATACATGATCACCCCTAGATCCAGGACATGACCAAGCCCCAAGGGTGATGGCAGCACAGCCTTCCAAGAGACATCTGGGGTTTCCACCTGTGACCTTGGGAACACCGGAAGCATTTCTGGGTGCTGGAATCAAGGCACTGCATGGATGCCCAGAAATGCTCCTAAGTGGCCTCAGAGTCATGGGTCTCTGCCGCACCGTTTAGGAGACGGCATCACCCTGAGCAAGGGACCCTGCCGGGGACCACTGGGCAGCGTGGCCCAGGCTCACCCATCTTCAGATCGGGGCACTGGGCATCTGTCACATGTCCAGAATACCATACCATTGTCGCAGAAGGCTTGAAACCGACGATGGGCACACAGAGGAGAAAGGCACAACTGGTCAAATCAAAGCGCTTCAAATATTGCGACTGTCCCAGCACCTCAGTCTCAGGAGAGCCAGTGGGGGCTTCCTTCAGTCTGGCTGATTCCTCACCTCTCTTCAATCCATCTCTGTCTCAGAGGTCCCTGTACCGGCATCACCCATCGGGGAACTGATTAGCAAAGCAGTTCTGGGCCCTATTCCAGGTCGACTGACTCAGAATTTCGGGGCTGGAGCCCAGTAGTCTGTATGTGGACAGGTCCTGCAGGCGACTGTGCTGTGCGGTGAAGTGCAACAATGACTCACTTACGTGCCAGGGGCGAATCCTGGCAGGCCCAGCCTGCAACTCACTGAATGCACCCCCATCCCCCCCGCTGGCTGACAGGGGCTCACCACCCGCCCCCAACACACACAGTGTTAATCTTTGAATTCACATGTAGAGCTTGTTTTAAAACGCAGGTTCCTGGGTCAGCTCCCTGAGATTCTGCTGGAGTAGGTATGTGGGTGCGTTCCGGGTGGTTCTGATGCGTGTGGCTCACAGGTTGAGGGTGCGATGCCTCTCTCCGCCTGTGACTGTGTGTGCACGTGTGTGTGCCTCTATCAGGTGGCAAGTGAGCACCGCGTCTCCGCCCTCTCCCATCTTCACCTCAGATGCGGTGCGCCTCTGCTCCTGCTGCCTCCCAGGTCCCCTGTGTCCTTCTTACCTTTACCTTGTTTCAAAATCCCCACTCCCATTCTCAAAGGCTCAGTTCAAAGATCCCGCCTCCTGAAGCCTCTCACCCTCCCCCCACTCTCACCCACCACCCGCAACGTGTTCTTGCTGCAAGTCCATAGTATTAGTTATGGGCCCGGCTCGTGTGAAGACAGGCAGGGGCTGTCTTTTTCAGCTGTGACTCCCCAGAGCCTGGCACTCAGCAAGAGATTCATACTTATTTGTAGGCCTTTCAATTCAATTTATTTCCGTCTAATTTGATTCAGGGCAATTCAACTCCATTCACGTCAGCACAAGGAAAGAGCGCTGCGGAGCCCACAATGGGCACCAACGCACAGACAGCGGCCTCAGGCAGCCCGGCTGGAAGGAGCCCACTGGTCTCACAGAGTGGCACTGCTTGGCCTGGGCACCGAGCACTCCCCGCGCCTCAGGCCTCTCCAGACATGCCCCCTCCACCGCCCCTCCTGAGGACGCTCATCTTTGAAAATGTCCTAAGACGGAACTGGAAGCTCTAAGGTATGCGTTGCAACCATCACATGGCAGGGGCTGGCGGGCTTCACGCAGAGCCCCCCGTCTTGTGGCCTCAGTCACCATCAGCGTAGTGGGTGGCGGCAGCTGACCCAAGGGGCCGACTGCATGGGTCTCACGGTTCAGCCAGTCCTTGCTGGTGGGACCTGCATCCCCATCCTACTGGCTGGGAGTAGAACTGGTTTCCTGGGAAATCACCCATAAACAGCACACAACAGCTGTTCTTCAGCCACAAAACCCTCGTGACACAGCCATGCCCAGGGGTGACTTCCCAGAGCCATGGGTGGAGCACCCGGTTGAGTGGGCTGCTGCTGTCCTAAGTTTCACAAATTGCAAAACGATGCAGAAAAGATGGCGGGTCTCCAGGAACAGCTGCTCTGGGGGATGTCCTGAAGCAGCCACGGTGGCAGCGCTGGCCTTGCACCTGGAGACCGCGAGGCGCCCGAGCTGCAGAAGCGGCCAGATGTCATCAGTGCGTCTCCCTCCTCCGGCGTCTGAAAGAGCAAAGGGAGACAGTGACCTCCTGCGAGGCTTCCGGACGCCCCTCCAGGCACTTCCTTACTGGTGCGCGAAGCGTGTGGCTGGACAGAGGCAGCAAGGCGCGGGGCCCAAGACTCTCTGCTACTCTGTCCGGGCCAAAGAGTTCCCACGATCAAAGACCCAGAGACTCTCCCCTCACACCCACGCACCCTCCCATGAAGAAACACATGGAAAAATCGAGGATGGGGTTCAAAGTTGCTACAACAGGTCCATTTTGTGATTCCCCAAAGGAAGGATAAATACCATGCTTTTTTCTTGGGATTTGATCAGACTTGCATGCTTTCAGTGAGAATCTGGCATAAAAAGAAACCCCAACATTTCGCCATGCTTCACGAGTAAAGCAGTGAAAGCCGCACACGAAGACTCAGCTGGAGAGATTTGGAGGGTTCTGCTTTGTCACTCAGTCAGCTCCCAAATCTCACTCATTCTTTCTTTCACTCAACGTATCTTTATGAAGTGCCTACTATGTGCCAGGCCCATAGGAGCTGGGGCACCGTCGTGAACAAGATGAGGCCCCCTGAGCCTTGCAGTCCAGCGGGGGAAGAGACACACACCAGGATGGCTTGGTCAGTGCAGGTGAGGCACTGTAGCCAGGACTCGGGTGAGGGGACAGACACCTACCCTAACTGCGGGTGCCTGCGGGGGTCTACACAAGCTTTCTTAGAAGAGGGGTCATGAATATGGAGGTTGTAAAAAATAAATAAGACCCCACCGTTCCCAAGTCATCAGTATCCACATCACCAGTCACAGGCCAACCCAGCAGCACCATGTGGCCCTGGAGATGCTGAGCTAGGAAGGCCAGAGCATTGCTGCAGGGCTATTCTTGCCAAAAAGGCAGAATCTGAATGTGATCCAGGGGAAGGATCCCACAAACTCTCACTGGGGTACTCTCTGCAAAACAACTAGCCTGCATTCTTTAAAAATGCCAGGGACGCTGAAAGAGAGGCTGTTCCAGAACAATGGAGACCAAGACATGACAACTAAACGTACTACGTGATCCCAAACCAGGAAACAAAATAGCCGTCAAGAGGCTTACTGAGACAATTAGTGAAGTCTGAACACAGCCTATAGTTTAGAAACCATTGCATAAATGTTAAATTTCCTGACTTTTATAAACGTAGTTTAGTTATATAAGAGAATGTTTGGGCCGGGCGCAGTGGCTCACACCTGTAATCCCAGCATTTTGGGAGGCCAAGGCGGGTGGATCACCTGAGGTCCGGAGTTCAAGACCAGCCTGACCAACATGGAGAAATCCCATCTCTACTAAAAATACGAAATTAGCTGGGTGTGACAGCACATGCCTGTAATCCCAGCTACGGGAGGCTGAGACAGGAGAATCGCTTGAACCTGGGAAGCAGAGGCTGCGGTGAGCCAAGATCGCGCCATTGCACTCCAGCCTGGACAAGAGAGCAAAACTCCGACTCAAAAAAAAAAAAAAAGAGAGAGAGAATGTTTGTTGTTAGAAGGTAAACACTAGTGTATCTGGGGGAAAGGGGACGTGGTATGCCTGCAATTTACTCCCAAAGAGCTCAGAAAAAAATACATATGGGGGGGTGTGTGCATTTGTGTGTGGTGAAATGCTAAGCACGATCTGGGTGAAGGTGAAGGGTATAGGGAGTTTCTTTATACTATTTTGAAACTTTTGTGTAAGTTTGAAGGTGGCAGAGTGTCTGGGAGAGAGGGCAGCCTGGGCAGGCAGGAGGTGGCACCAGTGTGGTGCGCACAGGGAGGGAGCTGCCGGGTTAGAGTACAAATTCACAGGAGGACCAGTGAGACAGAAGGGCCAAAGGGCAGGCAGAAGCTAATGGTGGAGAACTTTGTCCTGATGGCTGTGGGGAACCTTTAGGGGCAGGAGAGAGCAACAGGGTCAGAATGCCATTTGACAATGACCACAGAAGCAGCTCAGGTGGTGGGCTGGAAGGGGACTGGACTGGCAGCTGGGAGAGTGGGGCAGGGCTCTCGCAGCACTGCAGGCAAAGGCAGCACCGCACCCACAGGGGCAGCATATGGGAACCAAGAGCTTGCCACATATTCCCAAGGCCCAGAGCAGGGTAGGGCCACAGAAGAGCTGGATATAAGAGACTGTTAAGAGGCAGGAGGATGGAGGGGGTCTGCAAAAAGGGAGTTTCTTCTGGAAGTGATGGCACCAACGGAGACAGGAAATACTGCAGGAGAAAGTGGTTTAGGGGGCTGGGCGCGGGGGCTCACGCCTGTAATCCCAACACTTTGGGAGACCGTGGCGGGTGGATCACCTGAGGTCAGGAGTTCGAGACCAGCCTGACCAACATGGAGAAACCCCGTCTCGACTAAAAATACAAAAAAATTAGCTAAGCGTAGTGGTACATGCCTGTAATCGCAGCTACTCAAAAGGCTGAGGCAGGAGAATCGCCCGGGAGGTGGAGGTTGCAGTGAGCCAAGATTGCGCCATTGCACTCTAGCCTGGGCAACAAGAGCAAAACTCTGTCTCAAAAAATAAAAAATTAAAAAAAAAAAGAGAGAAAAAAAGTGGTTCAGGGAAGGAAAATGATTGATCCCCATATGGCGTTCCGGGTGCCTCTCGGGTACGCGTGTTTGGCTGGATACGTCTGCCGCTCACTGGAGAGAGTGGGGGCACTCCTGGGGCCAGCCTACCCACGTCCATATCCTGGCTACCTTGCTCACTAGCGGGGCGGCCTTACCGTTCTACATATACCTCAATCTGCTCAGCTCTAGAATGATATTATAACCTATCTCAAATCGAGAGCGGTATGAGTGCACACAAGCCAAATGCTTTGAGGAGTCTCAGGTCAGAGCTCAGTGCTCAGTAAGGGGCAGCACCCCCCACCCATTTCAGGTGGCCTTGCAATTATCAAAGGGTGAGAAGTCCCAGGAAGGGGGCACGGAACACGGCCCTGGGCAACAGGAGCCTCATCAGTGACAAGCTCCCCCCGCCCTCAGTGTGCTTGTGCCGTCCGGCCACATGGCTGCTCAGGGACATCGTGGCTGTGAGCCATGGCTTGTCCTGGATGACGGTGTGCAGCGTGGTGTGGGAGAACCGGCAGCACCTGCTAAAATGCAGACTCCTGGGCCCCAGCCCAGTGTCAGAGCCTCTCTGGGGAAGGCATCCTGAGCCTTGCACTTCAAGGAAGCCCCACCCTTTACTAAACCCCCAGTCTCAGGAGCAATTCAGCCTGCAAGTGCCGAAGAGCAGGAAGGAATTGCTGAAGGAATGCGTTTTTGGAGGGAGAGAGCTAATGGCAATCATTTCCATCTTTTATCTCAGGTCATCACTTGGACCCTTTAATTTACATAACTCAATAGACTCTGTAAGGTTTCAAGGAGTCAATTATCATCTTAATAAAGGCAGTGTTTCCTTGAAAACAAAATTGCTCTATGGAAATATATTTCCATATATATATGTATTTTTTTTTTTTGTCTTTTTTTTTTTCCTTTTTGTGGAGAACGGGGTCTCGCTATATTACCCAGGCAGGTCTCAAACTCCTGGGCTCAAGCTATCCTCCCGCCTCTGCCTCCCTGAGAGCTGGGATTACAGGCGTGAGCCACTGTGCACGGCCCAGGAATGTATTTTTCAAAAGACCCATGTAGGTTGCAGGATGTTTTACCTTGGCCTGGATAACATGATTTTTGACAAAGAAAGAAGTGATAGCTCTCTTCCAACATTTCAGGTGCAAGGCCACCTGAAATGAGTGGGCGGTGCTGCCCCTTACTGTTGTAAGGGACAGAAGGCAGGTTTTTTTTTTTTTTTTTTTTTCTAAGAAGATCTGCAGAGCAGAACTAGGACATCAACAGGGAAGTTGATTTAGGTTCAAGGAGGAACTAGTATTTGAGCTGTCCAAAGGCTGGCCACCTGGCCAGGCAGAGGTGCTCATACAGGTGGTTATAGAAGAGGGTCCTGCATTGGGTAAAGAGCTGGAGGAGATGACTCTTAAGATTCTTTCCAACTCGAACATTAAGTAGAAGATGAGAGGCCTCTACCAGAAGTTCACAGGGAGGAGTAAGTTGCTGACAGTGGTTTTCAGTTGGCTGACAAATAAACACGGCTTATGTAATGAGGAAATAAATACTCTTAGTGGTGAAAATTTGAAGGCTACTCTGTGCCAGGCATCGGGATCAGCTTTTTCTTAACATGTAGAAACTTTAAGAAGTCAAAACCCTTGACATACAGCAAGGACTTTATAAATATTCCTAGGATAACTAATAACTGTAGTTACTATTATCCCCATTTTACAGATGAAGAGACAGACTGAGACAAGTGACTTGCCCAAGGTAATCTAGCCATTGAGTGGGTAAATTTTGATTCAAACAAGGGCTAATTCCAAGAGCTATTTTTTTAAATACGTAAAAAACTAATTTTTAAATTTTTTTGTAGAGATGGGGTCTTACTATATTGCCCAGGCTGGTCTCGAACTCCTTGCGTCAAGTGATCCTCTTGCCTTGGCCTCCCAAAGCGCTGGGATTACAGGCTAGGATTACTGTTGGAGCTACCGTGCCTGGCCTCCAACCGCTATTCACCATCATACTATACTACTGACTGTCCAGCCACTGAAAATACTTGATTTGTTCATCTGAAACATCCTGTGTGTATACGTGTGTGGACACGACAGAGGCAAAGTCGAGGGGTGGCCAGCTTTGTCCTCAAAGACTGCTCCATTTGGGAGGCAAGGTGAATCTGGACAGCACATGTTGGGCGTGGTCAGGCAGCTCTACAGGTGACCCGCCGGCTTGCCTCACTGCATTCATCTTTCTACCAACACAAACCATTCAAATTACTTAAAAAATCCGAGATTATTTCATTGATGTCTTAGCAAAAGCAGCATTTTTCGTTTCATTTTAGTTCTGGGGTAGGGGTGGAGCACAGACTGTTAGGCTGGTTGGAGTAGGGGGTTGGCTTTAGGAGAGAATGGTTCCTAACAATCTTGCCTTCTTCCCAGGCTTCTCCAGCTTTCTGGCAATACCAAGGGGCAGACCCGGGAATGGGTTGTTCAGTCACTGCTGTACCGTCCGTGAGCGGCAGAGGGCAGCAAAACACACTCATCTTGATGGGCATCAAGGGAGCCCTGGGATAACCAGGTATGCTTTAAAATGTTTTCACATCATTTAGGGAACTTTTGCAGAGGAGAAATACTACAGATTTAAAATTATGAAACCAAAAAAACACAGACATGAGTAATTACTTATTCCCTTATGAGGAACTTAGAACCAGGTGTGGTGGTTCACACCTGTAATCTCAGCACTTTGGGAGGCTGAGTTGGGAGGATCACCTGAGGCCATGAATTTGAGACCAGCCTGGGCAGCATGGCGAGACCCTGTCTCTACTAAAAATACCAAAAAATTAGCTGGGCATGGGGGTGTGTGCCTGTAATCACAGCTACTTGGGTGGCTGAGGCACAAGAATTCCTTGAACCTGGGAAGCAGAGGTTGCAGTGAGCTAAGATGGCGCCACAGCACTCCACTCCAGCCTGGGCAACAGAGCGGGACTCTGACTCAAAAAACATAAAAGTGGGCTGGGCGCGGTAGCTCACACCTGTAATCCCAGCACTTTGGAGGGTGAGGCGGGTGGATCACGAGGTCAGGAGTTCTAGACCAGCCTGGCCAATATGGTGAAACCCCCGTCTCCACTAAAAATACAAAAATCAGCTGGGTGTAGTGGCACCTGCCTGTAGTCCCAGCTACTCAGGAGGCTAAGGCAGAAGAATCACTTGAACCCGGGAGGCGGAGGTTGCAGTGAGCCGAGACTGTGCCACTGCACTCCAGCCTGGGTGACAGAGCAAGACACCGTCTCAAAAAAGAAACAAAGAAACAAACAAAAAACACATAGAAGTATACTTTCACAAATTCTTTTTAAAAAATACCTACATATAATTTAAAATAGAGATGGGGGTCTCACTATGTCAACCAGGCTGGTCTCAAAATCTTGGGCTCAAGTGATCCTCCCACCTTGGCCTCCAAAGTGCTGGGATTACAGGCATGAGCCACTCTGCCCAGCCAACTTTTACAAATTCTCTTTTTTTTTTTTGGAGACGGAGTCTTGCTCTCTCACCCAGGATGGAGTGCAGTGCCACACTCTTGGCTCACTGCAACCTCCACCTCCTGAGTTCAAGCAATTTTCCTGCCTCAGCCTCCCAAGCAGCTGGGACCATAGGCGCCCACCACCACGCCTGCCTAATTTTTGTATATTTAGTAGAGACGGGATTTCACCACGTTGGCCAGGCTGGTCTCAAACTCCTGACCTCAAGTGATCCACCTGCCTTGGCCTCCCAAAGTGCTGGGATTACAGGTATGAGCAACCATGCCCAGCCTACTTTTATAAATTCTTAAAGACATAGCTAGTCTCCTGACGTGAGGCACTACTCAAAGGGAGCCTGAGCAAATAGTTTTCCTTTGGTCTCTTTCCTCACAGTGTTCCTGTGGCAGCTTTTGTGTGCCTGTGATGTTATGGAGTTGTTTCCACTGGGAATTTGGCAACTTTGTCATGTGATTAAGGAGAAAATAGTTAAGGTTACAATTCACTCAATTTAGGAACCAACTTTTTATTTTGAAGCTACAGCTGTGATCTACTGTTTCACTTCCCTTTATGGAAGTCACCTAATGGAATTTCACAGAAACCATCTCTAGCAACGCCTATGCACTTGCTTGCCAGTTTCCGTTAAGTTTTTGTTTTAGTAAACGCTTCCTGGTTGAGCTGCAATGTACAACCAAGATGCCATTTCAACTTCTCAAGGTGCAGCAGTCTGATCCATAACCCCGCAAGTTCCCAGCCAGAGATGCATGCATCTGTGAACCCAAAGCATGCCAATTCAACCTCTTATCTTCTCCCGGCTGTCCAGTGAATGGTGCCCTGGAGAAAGAACCTCAGTAAATGAGGGAGATGGCATCATCACATGAAGGCTCTGGACACAAACCTGTGTCCAGCTCTGCCACTTAATGGTTGAGGAATTTCTGGCAAGTTATTTCACCTGTGTTCAATTTCCTTATTAGAAAAATGGAGACATACCTACTTCACAGTGTGATAATTAAATAATTCACATGAAACACCTACCATGTGTGCCAGGTCCTGTTTTAAGACTTGGTGAGCTGGTGACAAAATTCTTGCTGTCATAAGCTTACATTCACAAGGGGTGAGTGACGGGCAATGGAAGGACAAGGTAACTTCTCTCTGTGTCTGTGTGTGTGTGTGTGTGAGAGTGTCTCGCTCTGTTGCCCAGGCTGAGAGAGACAGAGAGAGAGAGAGTGTCTCTCGCTCTGTCGCCTAGACTGGAGTGCAGTGGCACGATCTTGGCTCACTGCAACCTCCGACTCCTGGGTTCAAGTGATTCTCCTGCATCAGCATCCCGAGTAGCTGGGATTACAGGTGCGCACCACCACACCTGGCTAATTTTTGTATTTTTAGTAGAGATGGGGTTTCACCATATTGGCCAGGCTGGTCTTGAACTCCTCACCTCAAGTGATCTGCCCACCTCAGCCTCCCAAAGGGCTGGGATTACAAGCGTGAGCCACCATGTCAGGCCCAAGGTAACTTCTGATAGTGGTGAAGATAATGAGAACAGAGCAGGGTGTGTGGGGCCTTCCATGAGGGGAGTTGTCAGGAAGACTAAGAGCAGGGAAGATGGGGGCTGAGCCCTGGGCAGAGGGGATTACTGCCAAGGCCCTGATCCTGGACAAGCCTGGCAGGGTAGAGGATGTGGAGGTGGCTGGCCAGGAAGCCTGGAGGGCAGCACAAGAGGGGCAAGGCAGGGAGGGAGAGATCCTGGAGAGCCCTGCAGGCAGTGGTGGAGCACCGATGGTCACCTAAATGTCAGTGGAAGCCAGAGGAGAGTTTCCGGAAGGGAAGAGTCAGGATCTGACCGAGTGGCTTGGACTCTTGTGGGCATAAAGCCGGAGAGGCAAGGGAGTGCGGCAGGAGTGGCTGCACTGAGCACTGACTGGCACCAACTCGGCAGCAGAGAGGAACTCATGACTTTACAAATAGCAAAGAGAAAGGCTGAGTCCCTGAAAAGGAGAAATACTTTCAAGGATTTTCTATTAAGAATCTTGAGGCCAGGCACAGTGGCTCATGCCTGTAATCCCAGCACTTTGGGAGGCCGAGGTGGGCGGATCACGAGGTCAGGAGATTGACACCACCCTGGCTAACACAGTGAAACCCTGTCTCTATTAAAAATACAAAAAAATTAGCCAGGCGTGGTGGTGAGCGCCTGTAGACCCAGCTACTCGGGAGGCTGAGACAGGAGAATGGCTTGAACCTGGGAGACAGAGTTTGCAGTGAGCCCAGATCGCGCCACTGCACTACAACCTGGGCGACAGAGCGAGACTCCGTGTCAAAAAAAACAAAAACAGAAAAAGAATCTATCTTGTGCTGGGCACGGTGGCTCATGCCTATAATCCCAGCACTTTGGGAGGCCAAGGCGGGCAGATCATCTGAGGTTGGGAGTTTGAAACCAGCCTGACCAACATGGTGAAACCCCGTCTCTACTAAAAATACAAAAATTAGCTGGGTGTGGTGGCACATGCCTGTTATCCCAGCTACTAAGGAAGCTGGGGCAGGAGAATCACTTGCACCCGGGAGGTGGAGGCTGTGGTGAGCTGAGATCATGCCACTGCACTCCAGCCTGGGCAACAAGAGTGAGACTCTGTCTCAAAAAAAAAAATCTATCTTGACAGGGCACAGCGGTTCACACCTGTAATCCCAGCACAGCACTTTGGGAGGCTGAGGTGGGCAGATCACAAGGTCAGGAGTTCAAGACCAGTGTAGCCAATATGGTGAAACCCCATCTCTACTAAAAATACAACAATTAGTCAGGTGTGGTGGTGGGCACCTGCAGTCCCAGCTACTTGGGAGGCTGAGGCAGGAGAATCGCTTGAACCTGGGAGGCAGGGGTTGCAGTGAGCCAAGATCGCGCCATTGCACTCCAGCCTGGGTGACAGAGATACTGTTTAAAAAAAAAGAAAAAAAGAATATCTTGATTTTCTTTCACTATGTAGTGACAATGCATCCAAGTTAAAAAGTGGCTCAGTTTCTTTTGGGGCCACAAATAAGCTGTCCACAACCACTGGATTATTAGACTCATTGTAGGAGGCTCAGATAAATTTCACAGTTGCATTTATTGCTTCCATTATATATAGGCACATTACAAACATTCTGAAGAAGAAAAAAAAAAGCCCACCATCCTAACCAAAAACAGCTTTAGCATTTTGGTATATTTCTTTTCAGACTTTGGATTAATCCAAAGTTTAATACTGAATGTTTCAAGCATGGCAGAGAAGACATAATGCTGGTTCTTACTGCCCTAATATATTTTTTTCCTAACTCCTCAAGCTTGTTATGCTGTAGTATTTTTTATTCTTCAAAGCGTTTTTTCCTCTCAGCAGAAAAGGCTAAAAACATTATTAACTGGTAACAAAAACTGATTCTCCAGAGTTTGCACAGCCTCTAATCAAAACTTACTTTTTCTGTGAAGAACACGTTTAATTCTACTGCTTAGAATAAAATCTTGAAGGGAAAGAAATCTTAGGTGCTACTGACTTATTGGGTGGGTACACAGATGAGAAAATTAAATGAAGGATCCATCTCGGCTTCCTTAGAAATAAGCAATTAGAGTATGCAGTCTGTGCAATTACTGGGAATCGAAACTCAGTATGGGAGTGGGGGTGGGGGAGACCTTACTCACTCATACCTGTGTGGCGGGGAGTGTCTCTACGATCATCATTTGAAAAGCAAACTAGCGGACAGCCCAAGAGTGCCTGTAAAACTAATCCTAAACCACCTTTATTCTAAAACATCATTCTGTTACTTGAAATGTCTAAAAATGTGTGAACTTTTTGTTTGTTTTTGTTTTTGAGACGGAGTCACCGAGGCTGGAGTGCACTGGTGCAATCTCAGCTCACTGCAACCTCCGCCTCCCGGGTTCAAGTGATTCTCCTGCCTCAGTCTCCTAAGTAGCTGGGATTACAGGTGCCTGCCACCATGCCCAGCTAATTTTTGTATTTTTTAGTAGAGACGAGGTTTTACTATGTTGGTCAGGGTAGTCTCGAACTCCTGACCTCATGATCCATCCACCTCGGCCTCCCAAAGTGCTGGGATTACAGGCGTGAGCCACCGTGCCTGACCAAACTTTTAAATAATTTCCAGGAGGAAATTATGATCGAAATTGTGATATATATATTTTTTTGGCTTCTATTTTATATTCCTCATGCATCCTGAGACCAAGCAGGAATATGCACTGGTACTTTAGAAAACATGTTGCACACAAATATTTTCATGATCAGCTTTAATTTAAGGGACATGTAAATCAACAGATGCATTTGACAGGACAGCAGACTAGTTCAAGCAGGAGGTTAGACCAGTAAGAACAACCAAGACAGCAAAGTGCTCGTTGGCTTTACCGCACTTAAGAACTGACCCCCAAATAACAGAAACGTTTCTCAAATCTGCACAAGAATTTTAAGGATTCATGACCCCACTTTCATTAAATAGTTCCAGAAGATAACTAAATAACATTTTCAGATAGAACTTCACACTGCAGAAGTTTCATAATAAACAAACCTAAGATACGCTGACAGAAATCACATTGAGTTTGCAAGCATTAGAACTCAAATAGAAAACCCAAGACCTCCTGCAATAAATTAGAAAATATAAACAGAAATATTTTAAACGACAAGTATTTTGCCCCAACTAAATTCAGATTTCTTCAATGTTCTCTGACTTGTTAGATTTCAAAGTGAAGAGAACTGAAATCTCGTTTTATTCACAGCAGAGCCAAAATTGGAAGTCACTTATTAAATACTTATGTACAAAGCACCATACTTGGGGCTCTATGCAATTTCAGGTTGGATAAACAAGTCATAATGACAAAAAGTTAGACTGGGGAGACTGACGGAGAGAAGCAAGCACCTGTGATTTGTTGGTTTGGCGTTACAATAAACACGGTAAGTGAAAATGAGTCACAGGCAGTTAGAATGGCATTAAGGAAATCATTTAGGTCTAAAACTCAGGACTGAAGTGATCAACAGTTAACAGATGAAGCCATGAGAACCGGCACGCTCTGGAAAGGCTGCTGCAGAGAGCGGGATGGAGTCAGTCAACAGATTCCTCAACAGAAAAGGAGTGAGGAGCAGGGCCAAAGAAATGAAGGTGAACTTGGGGGGTGGTGTTCAATGGGTTAAATACACAAGTTGATACTGGGGAACTGAGGCTGAAGGAGGTTCTGGCAAGTGGGGAACCATGAGATCCTGACAGAGCAGGCTTTTGTGGGCAGAAGCCATATTAGAAGAACAGTTAAAGGAAAGCCTGAAATCCTGGCAACGAAAAGGAAGCCAAGAACATAGGAGATATTTTGACAAAGGGCAGAAGCAACAGAACAGGAAGTGAGGCAGGAGAACCACAGAGATGGAAGCTGGGAGGGTGTCCATGGAGACGGGCACAAGAGAAAATCAACCAGACACTGAGAAAGCGGCGGGAAGGAAAGGTTTCATCTGGAGAGAAAAGCCTCTCAAGGCTGGGAGGGACAGGAGCTGGTGACCATGAAGCAGTTCAGACTCAGCTCTGAGCCCCTCGTGGAGACCACAGGCGGCGCAGCAAAGTCCTCGCGGCAGAGCGAAGACCACGCGGCAGAGCGAAGACCATGGACGCACAGACGGGGTTATCCCTTGAAACCAGATCCGGGAGGCCATCAGTCAACAAGCCTGTGTGGTCACAGATGCTTACTGGTGGTTCCTGAAATGAGTATTTCTAGGCAGGGGGCTTCAGTATAAACCAGATGTGTGCTATTCGGGTGGACTTCAAGTAAGGAGTCGAGATAAAACACTTAGAGTGACCCTTTGGCCACTGCCCTATCTGCAGGCTCAGCCTGCTCTAGATCTGATTCCCACAGTGGAGGGACAGATGAGAAAAATACATAATCATCATGTTTTAGCCAGGAAAAGGCAACTTATGAACTGGATGACATATCAAATGCAAGGCCTTAACATGCATTCACTCTACTAAACTGCTCTGAAGAATTCAAAGGAAAGAAATTCGGTTCTCATGCGTACCAAGGACCAACTGCTTTGAATCTTCCACTGTTGATGGTGGCAACCGGTCCTTTTAGGAGAGCCATTTTCCAGACAGTCTGTACTTTTTTTTTTTGTTAGTAGCTTTTACTTGTTATTTACGTGTTTATTTTTTGAGACAGTCTCACTCTGTCACCCAGGCTGGAGTGCAGTGGCGCCAACCTTGGCTCACTGCAACCTCCACCTCCTGGGTTCAAGTGATTCTCATGCCTCAGCCTCGCGAGCAGCTGGGATTACACGCATGCGCCACCACACTCGGCTAATTTTTGTTTATTTTTTTTTGAGATCGAGTCTCGCCTTATTTCCCAGGCTGGAGTGCAGTGGCACGATCTCGGCTCACTGTAATCTCTGCCTCCCGGGTTTAAGCAATTCTCCTGCCTCAGCCTCCCAAGTAGCTGGGATTACAGGCATGCACCACCACACCCAGCTAATTTTTATATTTTTAGTAGAGATGGGGTTTCCCTATGTTAGGCAGGCTGGTCTCGAACTCCTGACCTCAGGTGATCTGCCTGCCTTGGCCTCCCAAAGTGTTGGGATTACAGGAGTGAGCTACCACACCTGGCCTTCTTTTTGTATTTTTTAGTAGAGATGGGCTTTCAACATGTGGCCAGGCTGGTCTCGAACTCCTGACCTAAAGTGGTCCACCCACCTCAGCCTCCCAAAGTGCTGGGATTACAGGAGTGAGGCACCATGCCCTGCCCAGACAGTCTTTATAAATGTGGCTTGACTCTGGAGTGTGATAGCAGAAAAAAATACAGGCAGTGTGTAGTCCCAGCTACTCGGGAGGCTGAAGTAGCAGAATGGCGTGAACCCCGGAGGTGGAGCTTGCAGTGAGCTGAGATCGCACCACTGCCCTCCAGCCTGGATGGCAGAGAGAGAGGCTACGTCTAAAAAAAATAAAATTAAATTTAAAAATAAAAATAAAAATAAAAAAAACAGGCAGTGCCTCAGCGAATATAAAATATCAAGCAAATCCTAAGTCTTGAAGCTAGAACCCAGGTGAGTGCACTCTGCACTACTGAGAACATGCTCCCTGCCGAAGGGCTCGTACACCTTATTCCAACCAAGCCGGAAACAGCAGCAGACCAAACCTGAGGAGTGGGTGCCTCTGCGCTCCTTGAGGCTGTTTCACTACAGATAACAAGGTTACCCAGGGCAGTTGTGAAGATGAAATGAGGATGTGTGTGACAGAGCAGAGCAGATGCTTGATGTACTCAATCTGAACACTACTCTTGACTACAGTATTTCTCACTCTTTCTAAAATGCCTTTAGGCCTTAAGCTCCTATTTCTATAAATGTTGGGTTGATGAGACTGAAATGGTTTCTGAAAAAACTGTTCAGAAATAGACCGATTTTCTTTGGGTGGTTCAGTCTGATGCTGAAATAAATTCCAAGATGATTTGCAAAAATAACATGAACCCCAACAACTTCACTGGGAAATACGGAGTCTCTTCAAACATGTTCTAAAAAAGAACTGGATGTGCAGGTGTAAGAGATTTATGACAAAACAAAGACTCCCCTTGCCAGCCTTATTACTCTGGTTCATCATTAAATCCAGTGCTAGCCATATTACATGCCCATCTTGAAATTTGCATCCTTTAGTTAAAAAAAGAACACGATTTAGCTTACATATGCAGAATTTAACTACTACCCCACCACATCAAAGTCCCTAAGGTACCATATACTCTTCCCCATCCCATGCTTCATGGGATGTTACTACAGTATGGTGCTTTACAGCGAAAATGAGAGCAGTCACTTACGTGGCTTACTGAGAGCCAGGCAAATATTCTAAGCAGCTACACACAGTAACTCCTAACCACCTTAGGAGGCAGGCACCAAAACCTGAAGCATCACACAACTAAGAGGGGATCTGGGATTCAAACCCAGGCAGCCTGACATGAGCGTTTCCTTTTTTTTCTCTTTTGCTAAATAAAAACTAGGTTTAAGGGAAGAATCATTTATAACAACATTGAATTAAATAAGGGTTTGTAGGTCAAAGAATTAAGACTATTTAGGGCAGACACTTCAAGCATCTCTCAATTCACAAAAGAGCACACCGAGACTCCAAGGATGAGCTGCCTTTGGTTAGTGGCTAGGGTACCGTCAAGACCCAGAGGTCTCCTAACTCGCATGCTAGCACACCACACCACCCCTTTGTTCAACCTCACAGAACTGCCAATGATACTAGCGTATCACCAGGAATACTTATGAACCATACTAACTCACATGGAAGAATGGCAAATGAAAACTGGCCCACATTTTCTTGTTCCTTCTTCAAACAGTAACAGGGTTCTACGTAATTGTGAACTAGAAGCTGGGTATGAAAAACAAGCCAGATACAGAGCTCACAGTCCAGAGGGAGACATGTCAACAAGGTGACAGACAGGCTGCTATGGCTACTGACAGAAGTCTACATATGGGATAGCAGGGGAACCAAAAAAAGGCACAGTCAAAACATCTTTGACTGCAATTTGGAGACTTTAAATAAGGATTATCCTTTCTACAGGTATACTGAACTTTCTTTTTAATGCCTCACTGTGCCTATTAAGCAAAATCCATAACATAACACACCAGACAGAAGCCTTACCCTGTGGGCCAGGCGCAGTGGCTCACACCTGTAAGCCAACACTTTGGGAGGCCAAGGTGGGTGAATCACTTGAGCTCAGGAGTTCGAGACCAGCCTGGCAACACGGTGAAACCCTGTCTCTACCAAAAATACAACAAAAAAATTAGCCAGGCCTCTGGTGCGTGCCTGTGGTCCCAACTACTTGGAAAGCTGAAACAGGAGAATCGCTTGAGCCCAAGAGGCAGAGGCTACCATGAGCTGAGATCATGCCACTGCACTCCACTCTGGGCAATACAGTGAGACCTCATGTCAAAAAAAAAAAAAAAAAAAAAAGAAAAAACATAAAAGCAGCCTCACCCTGTAATCTTAGTTCTATACTATCTGGTTCTATAACCCAAGAGCAGATACTTCACTCTCACCTTCAACGTGAAGACAGATCTTTCAATCCTTTAGAGCTTGAAAATGCAATCAACCCATTAAAATGTTTTAAAGACCATGATCCTGTTCATCAAGGAGACTTTAAAGATATGTGATTAACAGAAATTTAAAAGGGTATTGTGGGTAACTGAATTATCATAGATACAGTACAGCAAGTATATATGGTGTATTCATTACTGAGATGATTTGAACTTTCCATATTCTATATGTAACCTTGAGCAAGCTACTTAAATTCAGGTTTTGTCTATTCCATCTACAAAATGGGAACAGTATCACCTTCCTTCAGTGAGCTGTCGTAAAGGTGTGTGATATGATGACTAGAAAACCAACAAAACACAGCCCATGACTGATGTTTAATAAATGAGTTCCCTTCCCACTTTCTTAAAATGCAGCAAAGTGGTACCCAAACCTAAGAGCTATTATCCCTAAATAATTTCAAAATCTAAAAAAAGAAAAACCTTAGAACCTCAGATGATATAATTAATATAAAAGCCCAGGTTTTTGTATAAATGAAAAGGGATACAAATTCATACAGAATCCATTAGTAACATTCATAAGTGCCCTAAATAAATGACTGAGATGTTTGCAAGTCAGCTGCAAGGTGTTCTTCCTCCTCAAATATCCTCTAAGGATAAGCTTACAGACAGATAAACTTCACAATGAAACCTA
>NW_012103809.1:343021-372513 GCF_000951045.1 Mandrillus leucophaeus
GAACTGCTTGAGCCCGGGAGGCAGAAGTTGCAGTGAGCTGAGATTGCACCACTGCACTCCAGCCTGGGTGACACAAACACTCCGTCCGTCTCAAGGGGAAAAGAAAAAGTGAACAGTGTATGTTCCATCTGTTTTATATATGAAATAAAGAAAAGTACTGTGGAAGTACTTAAGTACGTCTGAAAATGTTTTTAAATTTAAACATCTAATTTAGGAACTAAAATACGGGGTCTAGTCTTGGCAAGAGATGGTATGTGTTACTGAGTTTTAAAAAATTATTTCATTATTCAAATGCACAAACCAAGTCAATTTTCCTTCGTATCAAGGGTATGGATACCATTGTACTACAAGATGAATGTTATATATGAGGCTCGCCTATTATTATACTTATCTACTGTACCTCAAAAATAACACGTCATTAAGTAAAGGTTGCAATGTTACATTACCACCATTTACTTCTCCCCAGCACAGCCATGATACTGTGCTGATGTGCTACGAATGCATACTAGGCTGATGTGCTACAAATGCACTTGTAAGGCAGTAGCTCTTCCATATTTTTTAAGGTCTAAATTTTCCCTTTCTTCTTATCAAAATCACATTTTCTGAAGTCACTTAAAAACCTTATTACTATCAAGTGAAGCTTCTTTTCTTCTGATTTCTACTTTACTCCTTCCCTGAGGCTTCTACTTCTGAGGTCCCATTTCCCTTTTCCTCTCCTGGGACAATGCTTTAGAGGGCGGATTAGCCCCGAAAGTCAACAGGGGCTTGAAGACCATGAAGTAAATGAGGAAGCTATACAACCAAAGTGAGATCCATGCTTTATGAACATATTATTCTCACACATCTGGGGACAGGTTTGATACACAAGATCCTTAAAGTCATTTTACATATTCTGAAACCAAGTTGTTCAAAAGATGAATTCTGAAAACATAGTTGGTATAGCAAATGAATATATCAAAACAAAGAAAAACTTCATCCAAATATTTACATTTTAAAAAGACATTTAAAAAATAGGCTACTTATTAAGTGTGCTTGAACAAACCATGTGTGGAATTGAATTCCATTCATTACGGAGTTAGTTTCTGCTAAATACTTACTGATGCTAGAGCAGACCCCTGGCATCTGAGGATTTAAGAGTTCAACTGTTCTCAATCTATGCTAAAAAAAAAATAAAACATGACAAATAATAAATTCTACATTTCTGAGGCACTAATTTGAACTTCAGAAGTGGGAGGGCTGGTATGTAAGGCAATGAGGAGGGCTGGCAGTTGTAACTCAGTGTGGTTTTGCAACTGCCTACGTTATTACCAGGTATTCCATAAAACTCTCTAGAGGCCATTTACATTTTGTAAATTCTGTAATTACACCTTACTGTATCATGCTGTAGTAGTTTCACAAACTTAGATATTCACAAAAATGTTTTGGAATATATTCCTTGAGAATGTGAAGGGTGTCCTATATTACATGAAACAAAAAACCATGCAGTTACTTAGAGCTCATAGAGCTTTTTCAAAATAAACTACTCATCATAACAGCCCAATGAAAAACTCAAACACTTTATATTACAGATATAGAGTTTGTAATTCAGCAATGCCAATATAGGTAATTTGATATCTTAGTCCCTATTTGCAAAGTGATTAACAATTATACAATAACTTCTATTCTATTGTCATCGGCTTTGGCTCAGATGTTTAAATACTTAAACAGTCTGGAAAGACTTTTTCTGTGTGTATTTCGTTTTGTTTTTTGTCTGTGTGGGCATGAGTGTAGGGGAGATTATACTGAAAAGGAGAATGAAGAGGTCAGGAATTAAAGAACCACTAAAATTTGACTTAACATTTTCTTATAAAATACATGTGGGAGAATATGGCTTAAAGACAAGAAGGGGAGAGCCTCTTAACTGTTCATACTATTTTACTTCACCCTCCATCCAGTCTGACAATAATGCCAAACTTAATTTACAATCTAGGGCAAGAGTAACTCTGTAAGAGGATTTTATGAAGTACAATTTAATTTTGGTTTCAGTCTTAAGCACTTAAGAACAATTTTTGGAATCTTTCAGATTAACTAAAAAGGTTATATCAACAAGCAAAACTCCCAAAAGATTAGATAAGAAACAATTAGTTAACTGCTTTAAAAATATCCAACTCACTTTCTTCATTGATTAGGAGTTAATTGGGAAATATCTCTGTCCTGATAACTTGATTTTCTGCTTAGTCTGTGGACCAAGGCAACTTTTCTTTAAAAAGGATGCTTTTATTAAGGAGAGAAAAATTCTCTCAAAACAAAACAAAAAAACCTACACACAACTGAGTGAGTAGGTCTAAAATCACTCCAGAGCTATCTCTGGGTCAGAACTAGAGCAACAACGGACAACACAACACAGTTTTCACAAGTATACTAGTTTCCTTTTGTTAAAAAAGGGGGTAGGATTAGGTTTCATATATTAAAGTCAGCAGAAATTTTGTGTTCACAATTTGTTGCCAGAGAGATCCCCAAATTCCTTGAATCCACTGGGAAGTTTTCTGAAGGTGTGCATTAAACAGCAGCAAAATACCGAAACAATTCTATTGCTAAAAAGCAGCTACTTCTGCTTCTGCCTTTAGAATACTAATTGTAATACAGCAACAACAATGAAATGTTAATTTGTGCCATCAATTGAAATTTGAGCTATTCCAACAATTGTTTTCTTTAAAACTGTTCAAGGCAGGACATCAATAATCATAGTGGGTAAATATTAACTGAGGTTTGGGGGAAAAATCAGAAAATGTCAAAAAGGAAGAGACAACTGCATTATATTTAGTATTCTGAAGACTTGTTTCAGGTAGTTCAACAATGATTCTAGTAAGACCAACTGCTCACATACATACACACGCACACACATAGATTTTAATGGTTTAAAAAAAAACCAAATTTGTTACTTTAGAAAAATGAATGCAGTGCATTTTCAGCAATATTATCGCCACAGACTCTGATTGCTCAGTCCACACATAAGTAGTAGTTGCCTTCTATGGTGATATGGCTTCTCTGCACTAATTCCCATCAGGCCGAAAAATATTAGGGCAGGTTAAGTAAAGACCGAATTGTTGCACAAAGGAACATTTACTCATCAGATCCCACTGATCTCTTCTGTGCCCGTTTCCTGGGCAACCTTCTTGGTGAAGCTTTATCTGGAAGAAAAGAGAAAGTTTTAAGCTTGCTATTACAAGTATACTGAATCCAAAAGACATGTAAAGAGTATCTGCCTTCAACTTTCCCACTAAGTTACACACATGCATGAATACCATCTAATAATAAATGCCTCCTATCTAGCTCTAGGTTTTAAAAACAATCTTTAACACAATCCTTCAAGAGGTAATTCCAATTAAAATGAAACTGTTTTGCAATTAGGGTGGGTAAAAGATTAAAACTTGGTTATTGTACTGCTGAAGCTACCATGCAAAATCTTGAATTCTGTAACTTAACCAAGTTTACACATGCATAAGTAAACACTTAAAAACTGCTTAAAAGGTATGACAGTGACAGCTCAAAGAGACATGCTGGTTACAAATGAAAGATTTTGTATTTACAAATGCAGTCATGCAGTTTGCATAATTTTTCAATGTCATAAATTTACCTGGAATAAGCAGCAGAATAAAGGAAATTAGTATTTCAATGCTAAAACCATTCTATGCACACAAGCTGTATCTCCTATGTTAGATTCTTAGTAGGGTCTATTTAACAGAAAATAAATTTGTGGTGGGTTTTTCTACTTCCATTCGGTAACAGGTGTCATTTATAAGTTTCTCCAAAAAGTGAAAGGCTGGATGTATATCTTCCCTCTATTATTGTCTTGTCTTACTTTCTAGGGGGTACTTTACATATTAGGAAGATTTTAGAATAAGTTAGAAATTACTTGCATAATTGCTTTTGTATTGATTTTGCATTCATTGATTTCATATTGATTTTTTGGTACTGATTTTTTTTGTATGTTTGTATATTGTAGAATAAGTAGAAATAAAAATCATTTTTTCCAATTAAAAAAAGTGAAGGGCTAGAAAGTGATTTTCACCAAAGTACGGGGCTTATTTGTAAGCATTTCATAAAACGGGAAAAAAAAAATCTGTTCAAAAGATCTCCCACCTCCAAAATTGTGAGATCACCATACCTAGAAAATGTGTAAATGTTTATCAAGAATATTTTTTTTTTTTTTGAGACAGAGTCTCACTCTGTCCCCCAGGCTGGAGTGCAGTGGCACAATCTCGGCTCACTGCAACCTCCACCTTCTGGGTTTAAGCAATTCTCGTGCCTCAGCCTCCCAAGTAGCTGGGATGACAGGCACACGGCATCACACCTGGCCCAGCCAAAAATACTTAACGACTACAAATTTTGCTTCAAAGAAATCTCCTTAAGATTAAGGGCTAAGGCCAGGCACAGTGGCTCATGCCTGTAATCCCAGCACTTTGGGAGGCTGAGGCAGGCAGATCACTTGAGGTCAGGAGTTCAAGACCAGCCTGGCCAACATGGTGAACTCCCATCTCTATTAAAACCACAAAAATTAGCCGGGTGTGGTAGCACACACCTGTGATCCCAGCTGCTTGGGAGGCTGAGGCAGGAGAATCACTTGAACCCAGGGACCGGAGGTTGCAGTGAGCTGAGATCACACCTCTGCGCTCCAGCCTGGGCAACAGAGCAAGACTGTCACGGTGGGGGGGAAAAAAAAAAAAGGTTAAGGGCTAAAATATTAAGACAGAGCCTCACTTTTCAAGTGTGAAAAAAAATCCAGAAAACTGCTCTCACTACTTCATTAAGTAGGTTACTAATGGATGGTTTCAGGGGCTCTTCAACTTACCTAAAACTGAGTTGTGAGTACAGACACATGTTTCTGATGAAGATAGTCTACAACTTTTTTTTTTTTTTTTTTTTTTTGGGACGGAGTCTTCTGTCGCCTGGGCTGGAGTGCAGTGGCCGGATCTCAGCTCACTGCAAGCTCCGCCTCCCAGGTTTACGCCATTCTCCTGCCTCAGCCTCCCGAGTAGCTGGGACTACAGGCGCCCGCCACCGCGCCCGGCTAGTTTTTTGTATTTTTTTTAGTAGAGACGGGGTTTCACCGCGTTAGCCAGGATGGTCTTGATCTCCTGACCTCGTGATCCGCCCGTCTCGGCCTCCCAAAGTGCTGGGATTACAGGCTTGAGCCACCACGCCCGGCCATAGTCTACAACTTTTATCAGATTTTCAAAAAGGTTAGACTAGGAACTACTGCCCTTACAGCTGACCAATCTCTAAATAATTCTTCTAAATATGTAAAATGCTGAACATACAGTCTTTGAGAATTCAAAAAGTACTCTAGGATTTAAAGCCATCTGTGTGAGCAGCAGTATTATATGCAGATGTGAGCTGGGCATGGTGGCTCACGACTGTAATCCCAGCACTTTGGGAAGCTGAGGTGGACAGATCACTTGAGCCCGTAAATTCAAGACCAGCCTGAGCAACATGGTAAAATCGCCTCCCTACAACAAATATAAAAATTCAGCTGGGTATGGTGGCATGCGTCTGTAGTCCCAGTTATTTTGGAGGCTGAGGCAGGCGGACTGAGCCCAGGAGGTCGAGGATGCAGTGAGCCATGATCACGTAACTGCACTCCAGCCTGGGTGACAGAGTGAGACCCTGCCTCAGAAGAAAAAAAACAGATGTATAGCTCCCATGACTTGAGCTACCACTGATGCTATATGTCCCAGGGTTTCCAAATCTTGATTCACTTGTGCTCTGAAACAGAACTTTCAGATGTTTCCTGGACATCCTTATCTGGGAGTCCCAAAGGTTTTTCATACTCAGTATAGCTAATCCAAACACATCTCTCCTCATCCTTCATGCTTCTCTTTCCTAGATTATGGGATATTAATGGGATCACCTTCCACCCAGTTGCCTAAGTTCAGAATGCTCTTTCATTCCTCCCTCACTAACACATCCAGTCATAAGAAACCCCATCTACTCCACCTATGAAACATCCTTCTACTCCCATCACTACTGCTTCAGCTTAGGCCCCAGTGACTTCTGTGCTTTACTGAAATCACGGAACTGGTAACCCTGCTTCCAACGGCTCCTTTGCAGTCCTTCACAAAGTGATCCTAATTTTTCCTTTTTTTTCTTGTTTTTTTTCTCTTAGAGATGGGAGTCTCGCTATGTGGCCGAGGCTGGATTCGAACTCTGGGCTCAAGCGATCCTCCTGCCTTACCATTTCCAGTAGCTGAGACTACATGTGCACACCACCATGCCCAGCTTACCATAATTTTCAAAACACAAAATTGTAATTCCTCTCCTTTAAAGTGGCTCTCTTTGACCTACGAGTCAAAAGTTGTTAGCATAGCTCATAAAACCTTAAAGACTCCTCACCCAACCGTTCAGGACTCAGGTCTAGTGCTGACCTCCTCCTGTGCTCTTGTTACTTTGTACCCACCTTTCATAAAGCAACTGCCATACTGTAATTATGTTTCAAATAGACAGCTAGCTCACAGAAAGCAATAAAGAAAACAATTTAAAAATGGAAAAGGACCTCAACAGCCAATTCCCAGGAAAAAAAACACTAGCCAATACAGTCATCTCTGTTATCTGCAGGAAATTAATTCCAGGACTACTCCCCCACTACAACCCCACCCAAATCCAGGCATACTGAAGTCTCGCTGTTAGCACTGAGGAACCAGTGGATACAAAAACCCTTCCCTGTACTTCGGTTTGGTATCCTGCAAAAACTGTGATTTCCTTTTTTTTTTTTTTGAAATTTGTTTTACTATTATTTCAACAGTTTTGAGGGACAGATGGTGTTTGGTTACATGGGTAAGTTCTTTAGTGGTGATTTCTGAGATTCTGGTGCACCCATCACCCCAGCAGTGTACACTATCACCAATGTGTAGTCTTTTATCCTTCACTCTCCTCCTACCCTTCCCCCAAGTCCCCAAAGTCCATTATATCATTCTTATGCTTTTGCGTCCTCAGAGATTAGCTCCTCAATGATTTCCTTTCCTCCCCACCCCCACCTTTTTTTTTTTTGAGACAGAGTCTCACTGTCACCCAGGCCGGAGTGCAGTGGCACCATCATGGAGCAATCACGGAACTACCAGGCTCAAGCAATCCTCCCACCTCAGCCTAGGCGCATGTCAACACATGTATTTTTTTCTCATTCTTTGTAGAGATGGGGTCTCACTATGTTGCCAAGGCTAGTCTCAAACTCCTGGGCTCAGGTGATCCTCCTGCCTCAGCCTCCCAAAGTGCTGTGATTACAGGTGCAAACCACCACGCCTGGCCAAATATTCTATTTTAATCTGCTTTTGGTTGCAGATGTGGAACCCACCAATATACCAAGGGTCAACTATATTGAAAAAATCTGTATATAAAGTGAAACCTGAGCAGTTCAAACCTGTGTCTTTCAAGGGCCAACTATGAATATGTGTAAAGGAGCTGAACCTCATTCTTAAAGAAATGCAAATGAAACAGTAAGACATTCATTTTGCATCATACCGACTGATTAAACAGGCAATATTGTGCATGGCTGAGAACATAAATTGGCACTACCTTTTTTTTTTTCCCTTTTAGGAGGGAAATGGGGTCCCTTCCATAAAAAGTCAGTGTATTTAATCTTAGACTCAGTTATTCTAACTTTAAGAAATTATCCTATAAATTAAATATAACAATATTCATTACGGTATTACCTGTAGGAGTGAAAAACTAAAAGTTACCTTCCAATACAGAACAGGTTTAATCTATCATGACATATATACATAAAAGAATATTGTCTAGTTGTTGCCAACAGTTAAGTAAATATATGCAGCTACTGTATATATGAATACATATAAGGTATTCATATATACAGTAATGTTTATAAGTAAAGTTTTCAAGGTAATGAAAACTGAAGTTGTAGATCCGTGTAGACAGCATGATGCAATCTGAACTAAATACATAAAAACAGTAGGCGTATACGCTTACACATGTATAGAAAATTCATGGAAAATATAAACATAATACCATTTATGAAAAATAGGGCCAGGTGTGGTGGCTCATGCCTGTAATCCCAGGACTTTGGGAGGCCGAGGCTAGCGGATCACTTGAGGTCAGGAGGTCAGAGCCAGCCAGGTCAACATGGTGAAACCCTGTCTCTACTAAAAATACAAAAAAATTAGCTGGGCATGGTGGCGCGTGCCTGTAATCCCAGCTACTCGGGAAGTTGAGGCAGGAGAAACGCTTGAACCCAGGAGGCAGAGGTTGCAGTGAGCCAAGATCGCACCACTGCACTCCAGCCTGGGCGACAGAGCAAGACTCTGTCTTAAATAAATAAATAAATAGGATTAATGAAGCCAGGAACTGACTTATTTTTTTCACTTCTGTACTCTTCTGTACTATTTAATTTTTCATAATGAGGCTGCATTGCTTTTATAATAAACGTTTTTAAAACGTCCTTCTACAATTGAAGAAAAATTTCTGTATTCCTTTATAAAGATTAGTATTTTAACAAACTGAATATGTAATACAACTGAAATATATCTGTAAATTATCAGGTAATATTTTAGTTTTATTCTTTCAAGTTACAGTGGGTAGTTTTTCTAATAAAATGTAGTAAGAAAAACTGTTCCGTTACTCATTAAACTTGATGTAAAATATTTACGTGCTATCTGAGAACCCCCAATACTCTAGCAAAAACCGTTAAAAAAATTAAATGCCTCACCTCTTCTACTCTGCACTGAAGCAACAGAAAGAAAAGAGATAGGAAATGGATTAGGAACACAGAAAATTCACACATTCGTAAATAAGCTGCAGATTTGGAAGAATTTCCAAATTAAAGACTACACACTGAATAAACCTTTAAGGTCTTCATTAATCACTATACTAGATTCTACACAAGTAATGGGAAAGATGAATGTTAAATAGCACTGAAAAAGCTTTTTTTTTTAAAACTAAATCTAAGATATTTAATTTCCAATTAAGAGAAAAACTTCCCAGCCAAGTCTGTTAAGAAAACTTACTGATTTGATTCAATGTTTCCTGAGGAATCCAGCTCATGTCAACGTCGTTCTGACTTGATGTACCCATTTCTACTTTCTGTATGGGTCTCTTACGCTATAAGAACATAAAGACATATTTTAAAGAAGTTCCATTATATCCTTTACTTAATATTTTTTAAAAAAGAATTGAGGTCTTGCTATGTTGCCCAGGCTGCCTGGAACTCCTGGGCTCAAGCAATCCTCCTGCCTGAGCCTCCCAAGTAGCTGGGACTACAGCCACATACTATCATGATCAGCTGTGTACTTTAATTTTTAAAACACCTATCAAATTACTTAATTTAAATATCTTAGTAAACAAGTTATATTCTCTTCTAGTCTTCCTAGAACACACTTCCACTCAAATACTTTATTAAAGGGAAGGAGAAAATCACGTCTAGTGCTCATTATAAAGAATAAATCTTCATCACATTTATTTTCGGGCTTTAAAGACCTTTCCCCTTGCTATAAAGGTTCATGTTATTGGACCATTGGTGGATCAAGTAAGAGTAGCTATTTATACAATGACTTTCTTTCCCTTTAGGAATCAAATTGTAATCAAAGAATAAATGTATTTCCATATTCAATAAAATTCAGGACAACCGCTGATATGTTACATGCAGGCAGTTCCTGCATCGTAAGCTAAATACAATTAAACAGTTGGCACAGATAAAACAAAACGAAACCATAAAATCTCATTAAGCTAACTACCTCAATTTAAGAACGTCAAACTTTCTCCCTATTTACAGCAAATCTGCTAAAAAGTAAAAATGAATCATCATTTAGCCTTGCTTTAAAAAAAACCCCCAAGAAACCAACAAACCTGTTATCTACATAAGAAACAGTATTAATTATATAATCTGTAAGTTAGAACCTAAGTACATGGAGAGATAACTTAAAAATGGTTTCATTTAAATGGAAGAAAAATGGAAATGCAGTTATACCTAATATACAAATTTACTGCAAAAATGCCAACCATTACGACAATGAGGCACAGCAAGTTTTAGAAATTAATATTTAAACACAAAGTATTTCTCTTTTAAAGAGAAAGAGCTTATTAACAACATTCATCGCTAATTTTAACATAGATTTGACTGCCTGACTTAAGGCTTAATAAATAATCGCCAAAATGACTAGCGACTGCTGAAGGTCTAATGGATTATACTAACATATCTGATAAAATTGCTTATACTTTCCCACTGACAGAAACAGTGTAGGTTTTGTTTTTGTAGGCTGGAGGGAAGGAGAGGAGGAGGGTAAGTGAGGGAATGGGGAAGAGGAGGGAAATAAGGATACGGCAGGGAATGAATCCAGAGTGAGAACCATGATCGTGGTAGACCCCATGTGTTACCATTTTACTACTCTAACTAATCATTTTATTACTCTAACTACAAAAACGGAATTTTGACTGACAGAACAAAATTTATTCGTTCTTTTTCCAATGAAAGGACTCGTTTATTAATTAAGGATTATTTCTATAACTAAAGAGTATTAATGCAGGCTGGGTGTGGTGGTGGCTCATGCCTACAATTCCAACACTTTGGGAAGCCAACGTGAGAGGACAGCTTGAGCGCAGGAGTTCAAGACTAGCCTAGGCAACATGGCAAAACCCTGTCTCCACAAAACATACAAAAATTAGCTGGCTGTGGTGGTGTGCACCTGTAGTTCTAGTTACTCGGGAAGATGAGGTGGGAGGATGACTTGAGCCTGGAAGGTTGAGGCTGCAGTAAGCCAAGATTGTGCCACTGCACTCCATCCTGGATGGCAGAGCCAGACTTCAGTCTCAAATAAATAAATAAATAAAAAATAAAGAAAATATAAAAGCTAGGTTAGTTACAGATAAAATAGCATACCCATTAAAAAGTATAAAAAATAGAATAATAAAACCTGAGTTTAGGGAATAAAAACACTAGCATTAAGAGCTACAATACCAATCCAAAGGTAAAGATCACTCTGGAGGGCACAAAGGACACTAATTGTATGGGTGTATGAAAGTCTAAATGAGGCCAGGCGTGGTGGCTCAAACCTGTAATCCCAACACTTTGGGAGGCCAAGGTGGGCAGATTGCTTGAGTTCAGGAGTTTGTGACCAGCCTGGGCAATACGGCAAAACCCTGCCTCTACAAAAAATTTTAAAAATTAGCTGGGGGTGGTGGCATACACTTAAGGTCCCAGCTAACCGGGAGGCTAAGTTGAGGGGATCACTTGAGCCCAGGAAGTCGAGGCTGAAATGAGCCAAGATCACACCACTGCACACTCCAGCCTGGGTAACAAAGTAATACTCTGTGTCCAGAAAAAAAAAAGAAAGTCTAAATGAATCAATTTACATATCCAAGGCTTCAGGTTTTATTTTAAAAAGGTACTCCAAACTTCTAAGTATACAAACCCACAGTGACAGTCTGAGGCCGAAGAACTAGATTGTGCTTAACTTAGTACTTAACAACTTTTGAAAGACGGCTATAAGAGGTGTTCATCCATAATTACCTTTCTAGATTCTAGGAGTTGATGAAGGCCAACAATAACCAGAAGCCCAAGACCAGCAAGGAACATATACATAAAGATTCTGGTACAAAAGGAGAAAATATGAACTGTCTTTAATTCAGAGGAAATACCACAGCTAATTACAACTATAATTATAACACATGATAGAAGCTTTCCAAATAACTTGTGGGGAAAAGGAATAAAATACTTTGTATTTAACTTAAATCCAAGCAGTTAAGTTTTATAAATTACCTTTAAGAGTAATTAGTCAATAAAAAAAACTATGATTGAAAATAGAATTACTATTTATGCTCTATTCAAAAGCTTGGTTTATATAATAATTGCATTAGCGTTCATCTGCCTGGAATATTACATTATTTTGCACAATCCAATTTAAAAATTACCTTAATTATATATAAGTTTAGAGTAAAAAAAGATCCATCATTCAGAAAGAACACTTACATTTTTCAAGATAAAATCTTCTAACTTATGTTTTCAATAGTCATTTCAGAGGCACGAGATAGGCTGGTGAACAGTTTATAAGCATGGGGTAGAAAATTTAGATGAGGAAGGACATAAAGCCAATACTAACTTTTAAAGAGATTCTTCTGTCAGTTTCAACTATCTTTCCTAATTTGACTTTAATAGTTGTATGAATATCTGAAGTATGAATGAATGTTGGAAGGATCTCACCAAATCTATACAGTCCATTCCATTTTCAATATCTAAAAAATGCTGCAACAGGAGCAAGCTTTCCAGTCTTACTTTACGAGCAAGATCAAGATCTACATACTACAACTTTCACTTACGTTTCTCCATCTAACCCATCCTCTCTTTCAATAACTGTAACTGTTTGATTGAAGACTGCATCTTGGAATACATTGCCCTGTTTAAAAAAATAAAATAATCAGAAAAATCTAAATGCAATAAAGGAAGGAAAACATGTAACATTACTTAAAATGGTTACTCTAACACATTGAATATAGTCTTCCCATCACTTAGAAGACTCACTCATATGTAACTGCAATACTGCGTGTCAGGGACTCAACACTGTTATTTTCTCACATAAAATAAGAAGTCTCTGGGCCAGGTGAGGTGGCGTATGCCTGTGGTCCCAGCTACTCGGGGAGCTGAGACAGGAGGGTTGCCTGAACCCAGGAGTTTTGAGTCCAGCATAGCAAACATAACGAGATCCACACCCCTTAAAAAAAGTTACCAATTTTGCCAACGTTGTCCCCGAACTTTCTTTTGGGGTAGGGGTGGTGGTGTGAGGACCCAGAAAGTAAAATAGAGATAAAATGTGCAGAAAGAAACAAAGCTCACAGCATTCTTACGTCAACAACTTTACCTTTCGTTGTCTGTAATCCTTCAAAACAAGGAAGGAAGGAAAAGTACAGCAGCAGCTACAACAGCAGGTCATTTTAAGAACTAGATCGAACAAAACTTAAATTCATATTCTAAAATGACAGTCGTGCCAGGTGTGCTGGCTCACACCTGTAATTCCAGCACTTTGGGAGGCCAAGGTAGATCACCTGAGGTCACGAGTTCGAGACCATCCTGGCCAACATGGAGAAACCCCCTCTTTACTAAAAATACAAATTTAGCCGGGTATGGTGGTGCATGCCTGTAATCCCAGTTACTTGGGAGGCTGAGGCAGAAGAACTGCTTGAACCCGGGAGGCAGAGGTTGCAGTGAGCCAAGATGACACCATTGCACTCCAGCCTGGGCGACAAGAGCAAAACTCCATCTCAAAAAAAAAAAAAAAAAAAAAAAAGACAGTGGGCTGGAAACCAATTTCTTCATAATAAATGGGATGGTCACTTTAGGTATGAAAATATTTTTATGTTGTGGTCTTGAAATAATTTTATCAGTTCACAATTTGTTTTCAAATGCATTAGACTCACTGGGGCAATACATAGCTATTCTTCACAAAGGTAGTACGTTGTCAAAACTGTCACTTATTGCTAAACTGTAATTATGTAAGTTTTACTTCAAGATCCTTCAATTTGCATTCCTCTATTGACAATTTCAGGAATAATACACAGATTAAAAAAAAAGTGGTAGAGGTGAATTTAAAAGAAGGAACTAAAACTACACATATACCTGTTGGATCAAATTTTATTCTACTCACAAACAAGGTAAAATCAGTAATTCTTTAAGCTACTTAACTATAGAGTTGAGGATGCTTAATACATTATTTTGAGGACAGGATGAAAATACTTCCTTCTCTCTACTAAGTAATCAGAAAAAGGAAAACCTGATTGCAGCACTAGAAATTTAACTTAGACATAAGGTATGCATGTTAACACCAGGGTAATGAAAAGGTTGAATTAATTTCCAAGAGAAAATAACATTTCCTTCTCTGAAAACTTTTTGACAAAGGAATGGTTTAGATGTGCTTTCATTTAAACAAGGCCCTACTTCTACTAGGTTTCTCTCATTCAGTCATTGATGACTGATATATAATATACATAGTAAAAATCATAAGGCATCAGAGCTTATATTAGGACATTTGGTTCTCCCAAATCAAAAACTAAATGATAAAACTTGCTGCTAAAACTACACTGAAAATATATGGTTCTATATTACCTATGAGTATATAAAATGATGGGAAAACAGTTACAGACAGTCTTTAAATTTACAAATAGAAGTAGTAAAATGGGCAAAATGCAAGCAACAACAGGAGGTACAAAACAAATTATTTGACAGATCTTTTTTTCTTTTTTTGAGATGGAGTCTCACTCTGTCGCCCAGACTGGAATGCAATGGTGCGATCTCGGCTCACTGCAACCTCCGCCTCCCAGGTTCAAGTGATTCTCCTGCCTCAGCCTCCCGAATAGCTGGGATTACAGATGCCTGCCACCATGCCCAGCTAATTTTTGTATTTTTAGTAGAGACAGGGCTTCACCAGGTTGGCCAGGCTGGTCTCGAACTCCTGACCTCAGGTGATCCACCCACCTCAGCTTCCCAAAGTGCTAGGATTACAGGTGTGAGCCACCGTGCCCAGAGACAGATTTTAACATCTGAATAAGCAGCAGACTCCATTGTGTGTCTTACTGCTCCTTTTCCCGTTAAGATCTGGCTCATAGCTTTACTTACATCTCCATTTTCACTTCCACCCCTACACAATAGCATGTTATTCCCTTTATCTCTAGTATGCCGCACTTATCAGCATGCTCTAGTGCCTGTTTTCATCCACCTCCCCCACTGGATTACAGACTTGAAGAAGAAATGTGCAATTTATCTTTGCTTGCCTGGTGGCTATCACAGGTTCAACCACAAAACAGGCACCTGAATGAATAGATGAATTCTATTAAACAACATCGCCGTCCCCATCCATCTCTAACTTAAACAAAAAGGTTTACAGGATCTTACGTTCAAATCTTTGTAGTTCAGATTGATGACCAAACCAAAGGGTCGTCCGCCCATGGGCTCTGCAGGAATGAAAGAATACTCAAAAGTTGCCTGTCTCTGGGGTGGCACTACAGTGTTCAGAGGGAGAGCTGTGAAATTCTGGATATAAAACTGGTAGTCCTGAGGATAACGGAATGAGGCATCTAAGGATTCAACGATAAAATCTTCTGTACCCTTGTTGGTAAAGCCTACCAGGAACTTCACAATGTTATTTGCTGGAAAATCTGAGAAACAAAAATAGAGACAAGAAAATTAGAACACATGGAAAGAGCACAAAATTTTTAAAAAGGCATTACTAATGGATTCTGGCACCCTTTTGTGTAGACTTTGGTGTCAGAATCCCTTCCAACAGAGCACTCCAGTCACCCGCTAACTAGAAATTGATTCCAGTTGCTGTATAGGCTGAAACTCTTGTCTGTATGCTAGCACTCCCACATAAGCATTCAAATAAGTGTCTCGATTTCAGACCAGATCACACTCAAATCATGTGGTAAAAAAGAGTTGTATATTTTTGGCAGTGAAATCATCAAGCAGCAGGGTTACATGTGTTGGTGAAGTCACCTTCACCTCCAGCTTAGTGTTATCTGTGCAAATAAATAGAAGAATGAAGAAAATATAAAGTCCAAGACTTTCACCTGAAAACTAGTATCTATTAGAACATAAATATTAATCAGGCAATCCCTACCCACGTTAAGCAATTAATCAAAATGCAAATCTGAAGGTTAAGACCCAAGGATGTAGCTACAAAAATAGAAGAAAAAAAGCATAATAAAATTATACTTCCTATAGGCGTAAAGTTCGAAAGCCCATGGGAATAAAACCGAAAATGTGAGAAGACCAAGAAAATTCGTAACTTTCAATATTAAGTCTTCAATAATTACACTGTAGTCTACAAAGCTGAGTTTCTCTGAGTACAGCACAGGCTGTGGGGTCAACAGATCTAGGTCTGGATCCTGTGTTCTCAAATCTACTTATGAACTGGGAGCCCTGACTCCAGTTCTTAACTTCTCCAAACCTCAGTTCAACAATGACTACGCTCAGTGGGCTTGTTAGAACTAAGTAATACATGCCAAGTATTGAGAATAGCGTCTACCGTATAGAACTCAATAAATTATCAGCCATAATTATTTTCTTTTAATAAAACCTAGGCTCTGGCTGGGTGTGGTGGCTCACACCCGTAATCCCAGTACTCTGGGAGGCAGAGGTGGGCAGATCATGAGGTGGAGATCAAGACCATCCTGGCCAACATGGTGAAACCCCGTCTCTACTAAAAACACAAAAATTAGCTGGGCGTGGTGGAGCACGCCTGTAGTCTTGGCTAGTTGGGAGGCTGAGGCAGGAGAATCGCTTGAACCTGGAAGGCAGAGGTTGCAGTGAGCCGAGATCACACCACTGCACTGCAGCCTGGCGACAGAGCAAGACTCTATCTCAGAAAACAAACAACAAAAAATCCTAGGCTCTAACCTAGACCATACTGGAAAAATTAAGTATTTCATTAATGGTTAACACTCAAAATATGACAAAGGGCTGGGCGTGGTGGCTCAAGCCTGTAATCCCAGCATCTTGGGAGACCAAGGTGGGTGGATCACAAGGTCAGGAGATAGAGACTGCCTGGCTAACATGGTGAAACCCCATCTCTACTAAAAATACAAAAAATTAGCCAGGCGTGGTGGCACGCGCCTGTAATCCCAGCTACTAGGGAGGCCGAGGCAGGAGAATCGCTTGAAACTGGGAGGCAGAGGTTGCAGTGAGCTGAGATCATATCACTGCACTCCAGCCTGGGTGACAGAGCGAGACTCCATCTCAAAAAAAAAATAAAAAATAAAAAAGACAAAGTTACTTTGCTGTAGCAGTTTAAAAAAGTTTTAAAACATGATCTTTCTCAGGAGGCTGAGGCAGGAAAATCGATTAAACCTGGGAGGTGAAGGTTACAGTGAGTCGAGAGGGGGCCACTGCACTCCAGCCTGGGTGACAGAGCGAGACCCTGTCTCAAAAACAAAATCTTTGAAAAGGACAGTCAATTTCTAGTTAAACTAGATAGTATTTATTTTATTTTTTCCCCTTAGTTTATTTATTTTTCACTCTATCATCTGCATATTCCCTTTAAATGCCAACAATATTATTTTACAGATATGGGTATTCAGATATATATGAACAAGTTCATCATTTTAAAATTCCTACATCTGAATTAAAACTAATACTTCCGTACTACCTTCTCCTTTCACAAAGAGTATAGTTGTATCTGCACTTGGTGAAGCTTCAGGTTCACCAGACACATCTTCTTCCTCTTTATCTTCTACCTAAGAAAAAGAACAATTAAGAGGAGATTACTATGGGAGAGAAAAAAGATCATTATTTAACAATAAAGATTTGACTGGGCATGGAGGCTCACGTTTATAATCCCAGCACTTTAAGAGGTCGAGGTAGGCAGATCACCTGAGGTCAGGAGCTCGAGACCAGCCTGGCCAACATGGTGAAACCGTCTCTACTAAAAAATATAAAAATTAGCCAGGTGTGGTGGCACGTGCCTGTAATCTCAGCTACTTGGGAGGCTGAGGCAGGAGAATCGCTTGAACCCAAGAGGTAGAGGTTATAGTGAGCTGAGATTGCCCCAATGCAAGACTCCGACTCAAAAAAATAAATAAATAAAAGAAAGAAAGAAAGACTTCACTTTATGTTAGGACGAAATACTGCTTCTCTACAGCTTGCTGGGACTAGTAATAAGAATTTCATCATACCTCATTAATTAAAATAGAACTTTTGGAGCAGTGCATCTTGAGCAGTAATGTGCATACCAATTCTTTGGGGATGTTACAGATCTAATTCAGGCCTAGGGCAAAGCCTATCATTCTCCTTCTAACAAGCACCCAGAAAATGCCAAAGCTGCTGGTATTCAGACCATATTGTGAACTCCAAGGTTCTAGAACAGAGCTTGGTAAACTTTTTCTATAAATGGCCAAATAGCAAATACGGCCTTGCAGACCATAAAGTCTCTCTTGCAACGACTCAACTCAACTATGGGGCTACTGTGTGAAAGCAGCCCCAGGCAATAAGTCAATGAATGGGGATAGCTAGATGTGGCTTGCAACCACAGTTTGCCCACCCCTGCCCTCAAGTACCTTGTTAACAGCCTACAGAGATTTCCATTCTAATTAACCAAATTTTCCTGTGAGGATCAGTCACATAATTTTGAAGGAAAAAAAAAAAAAAAAAAAAAAGAGTGTGACCAGAGATCTTCCTGGGGTGACAGAAACGTCCTAAAACTGAATTTGTGTTGCAGAACTTGGTAAATTTACTAAGTGTATGTTTAAAACAGATGAATTTTAGGATACATAAACTGTATCTCAACAGTTTTTAAAAAATGTGAACAAATTTTATTTAAAACTTTAAACACAGTGCAGCAACATTTCTCCAAGCATCAATATGGATTAGAGACAGTCACATCTTTGAAGTATCCAGACTCTTAATAAATTGAGATGCTTCAGGATGCCATTGTTTACTGGCATTTAACTTTTCACGTATATAAAAACTACTTCCCCCAACAGATAAAACTTGTCAAGAGCAAAGATTGTCTCATAATTGTAAAATCCTCCACATCCAGCTCATGTACTTGAGAGGATGCACTCAAACACTTGTTCAACGACTGTGAAACTGTGTTGTAAGCTATATTTTAAGCATCCTTAATGATTTCATTCATTTAGTAAGAATAAGTTTCTACTTCTGAGAAAAGAGATCCGTAAGTAGGAAAAGAGACCAGAGACAGAGAGGCCGAAACCATAAATGACAGGGATAGAGAGGAAAAGAGTATATTTCAGAAACAGTTAAGAGAAATCCCTGATATCTGATTGATGGGTTTTGGAATAAAAATAAACAGAAGAAGTAACAAGGCAACAGCTTGAATCACTGGAGCCGTATCAAAACAACAAAGAGTTTATGGCGATAGGACACATGGCAAATGATGTGGACATTTACAATGTGAGTACTTATGGAGCATTCAGATGAAACTATCCTGAGAACAGCTGGAAAAGAGCTACAACAGGAGAACAACGGAAAACAAGGAATGAGGCAATTAGGTTGCTGGTGACCTTAGCAATACTAGTTTTACTAGATATATGGGACCAGATCATGATAGAGAATAAACGTGAAGTGAGCAGAAGAGAAAAGCTGCCCAAGTTTCTCTTTCAAGAAGTCACTGGCGTTGGTAAAGGTAAGTGGGTGCAGCAAATATGGACGAACAGTATAAGCACATATGTGGCTTAACAGAATCCAATCACTGAGGAGGATTAATGCTTGATGTTACAAAATGAAAGAATAATGTAACAAAATTCTGCAGGAAGAGATGGGGACATGAACACAGGTGGAAGGGTTAGCCTTAGAAGAGAACAAGGACAACTCATTATTAAGGAGAAAACGCAGAACAATGGGTGAATAATGTATTTGGAAGTAGAAAATACAAAATCTGATAGAGTTCATGCTTGATGGCCTTCTTCACTTTCTGACACTGAAGGCAATGTTGCTGCCAAGACTGAAAACTCATTTACGGATTTAAACACGGTAAATGTTTGGAATACTGATTGTGGAAAACTAAGTAACTCATTTACCTTACAGCTCTTCAGCATATAAGGTGTATAATGCTTAGTATCTGCTACCTGGTAAAACTCCAAAGTATTTCAGCTATTGCAAACAATCTCCAGAGGAGAGTATAGAAATTGGTGGCATTGGTCGCCCACAGGGAGATGACTTCATGGCTGGAAGGCACACAAGGGAAACTTTTCATCATATACTCTGTACCTTATAAGTTCTAAGCCATTTGAATATATCATCTATTTTAAATATATATATATATATCTATTTTTGAGACGGGAGTCTCACTCTGTCGCCCAGGCTGGAGTGTAGTGGCGCGATCTCAGCTCACTGTAAACTCTGCCTCCCAGGTTCATGCCATTCTCCTGCCTCAGCCTCCCAAGAAGCTGGGACTACAGGTGCCCGCCACCACACCCGGCTAACTTTGTTTTGTATTTTTAGTAGAGACGGTGTTTCACCGTGTTAGCCAGGATGGTCTCGATCTCCTGACCTCGTGATCCACCCGCCTCGGCCTCCCAAAGTGCTGGGATTACAGGCGTGAGCCTCTGCTCCCAGCTAAATAATTTTTTTAAAGTTAGCTAGTGTTATTACTACTACAGCTCTTGTTTTAATAAAAATAAAACCAAAAACCTCTATCATTTCTATGGGGAGGACAAAAAAAACCTTTCAGGAATGATGGTAAGGTCCATTGCAACCCAGTTTTATACAGTAAAAGAGTAATCAACGGGGTAGAAAAGCCCCAGGTGACTAGTCTGGGCGTGGTGGCTCATGCCTCTAATCCCAGCACTTTGGGAGGCCGAGGAAGGTGGATTACAAGGTCAGGAGATGGGGACCATCCTGGCTAACACAGTGAAGCCCTGTCCCTACCAAAAATACAAAAAATTAGCCGGGCATGGTGGCGGGCGCCTGTAATCCCAGCTACTCGGGAGGCTGAGGCGGGAGAATGGTGTGAACCCAGGAGGTGGAGCTTGCAGTGAGCCGAGATCGCGCCACTGCACTCCAGCCTGGGCAACAGAGCGAGACTCCGTTTCGGGGGTGGGGAAGGTTTGCCCTCAAAAATTCTAAACCAATAACCTGCATCTAAACCAGCTGTTGATATCTTAGATCTTCTGAAAAACCCTCTTTTCCCTCACTTGACTCCAGGATACTTCCATATCTCCCAGTTCCTTGATGCCTTGGCAGCTGAGCATAAGGTGATAAAGAAATCTTGGGAACAACAGCAGTAGGTGAACGTTCTAGCTCATTCAGTTCTGGAGGTGACTTCCGTAGCAGCCTTGGCTTTGAGGGATCCTGCCCCTGCTGGCATGGTCTAGTCCAATGGAAGGTAATACTTCTCCTGCCTTTCTATTTCAATCTACCTTAATTGTTTTCTGATTTGAGATAAGTAACAAAGCAGAGGGTACTAACACTTTTGTACTAATAGGCCAGGGTAGAAAGTGGATAATCAGAGTTGTTCTTTTTCCTCTAATGGTTCTCAAGGCAGGAGAAATTAAGATATGGAAAAGGTCTGGCCAACGACACAAGTCTATCAAAGATCTAACAGTTCCCTTCTCTACCCCCTATCCTCTACTTATTTAACAGGGTCTGACTCTGTCACCCAGCCTGGAGTGCAGTGGCACACTCATAGCTCACTGTAACCCTGAACTCCTGGGCTCAAGTGATCCTCCTGCCTCCAATAGTTAGGATTACAGGCACAAGCCACCAGGCTCAGTTAATTTTTTTAGTAGAGATGGTGTCACGCTATGTTGGCCAGGCGGTCTCAAACTCCTGGGCTCAAGTGATTCTCCTGTCCTGGCCTCCCAAAGTGCTGGGATTACAGGCATGCCTCATGGCATTCAGCATCCCTCTTCTACCCTCCTCCTCCACAGTAAGTACATTCCAGTGCCACAGAGCACAAGTAATTTCATATAATTGGTAACAACGATATAATCCATCACTAAATTTCAATACATGCCCAAATTTCAGTGCCCCAAATACCATCTTTAATCCTAAATTCCTAGATGGATTCCCTTCCAACCATCACTCTAAGTTATCTACCACAACTGGTCAAATATTCATTAACAACAACGCAGCAGAAATGTATTAATCTAGTTAAAGCTGTTCACCTAATGCAGGCTGGGTTGAAGATGCGGAGTCTTAACATAAACCCTAAAGGTATCTGTATACATAGGTATGAAACGCTTGACTCATAGATAATCAGTAAGGAGTTCCTAAAGAGGGGAAATTAGGAGAGTTCACGAATTACTAGGGACATCCTATCCAGATAAAACAGCAGGTGCAGAAGCATAAAAATGATAACTCAAAAACACCAATAAAATAGCAACAGATTTGCTTAGTTGGAAGACATACTCCATAAAAATGAAGGTAAGTCAAAAAAGCAGCAGAAATCTACATATAAGTCTAAATATTTTGACACTGAAATAAGAAAATAGGGAACTAGTGGTTTAATTTTGAAGGAAATGACAAAATCTGGAATCATGAGAGGTTCCAGGTTCAAGTATGACATGAGAATAGAAAGAAAAAAAAACTGTGTAGGATGGATTACAGTCATTCCAGAGAGGAAATAAAATTAGCTAGATGCATGCTGCAAAGATCCCAATTCCAGCCCAATATTCTTACTGTTGTATTACATAGTAAACATTTCAGACCTGAACAACTTTGAAGAGATCTTCTCTAACCCCCTTATTCTTCACAGGATATATTTGATACACTGTTGTCTGCTTCTCACCCCCTGCCATTAAAACACATATAACTGCCCCAAAAACAGTCTAAAAGAGCAGAGAAAATATCTAGTTTGCTCACCCAGCACCAAGAACAGTGCCTGGCACATAAGGATTCAGAAATAAAACAAGTAAGCAAAAAGAATAAAAACAAAGTAAAAGCAAGCAAGCAAAAAAGAAACTGAGACCCACAGAGATAAGTCAGAAAACTAAGCAGCAGGTACACCAAATCTATGAAGCCCTGGTCCAGTGCTATTTCTACTATGCTGTTACCCTTCTAGACTCATGTCACCACGATCCTGAATTGTTAACTATTTCATGTCTCCTTCCCTGTTCCAGAAAATACGCTCTATTCTCAATGACTGGTGCCTATTCTCCCAATTTCAATTCACTTTGATCACATTAACAAACCTCTAAAAGCTGGGATTTTAAATTTTTGTATAAGGATAAGCTCTAGGCCAGGTGTGGTGGCTCATGCCCATAATCCCAGAGCCTTGAGAGTTGGAGGCATGAGGATCATCACTTGAGCCCAGAAGTTTGAGACTGGCCTGGGTAACATAGCAAGACCCTGTCTCTACAAAAAAAAATTACAAAAATTAGCTGGGCTTGTTGGGGCATGACTGTAGTCCTAGCTACTCAGGAGAATGAGGCAAGAGGATCACTTGAGCCCAGGAGTTCGAGGGTGCAGTGAGCTATGCTCATGCCACTACACACCAGCCTGGGCAACAGAGCAAGTCTCTGTCTCTAAAAATAAACAAGGATAAATTCTAGATGTATTATTGATATGGTTTCGCTGTGTCCCCAGCCAAATCTCATCTTGAAGTGTAGTTCCCATAATCCCCACATTGTGGGAGGAACCTGGTGGGAGGTAAATGAATCATGGGGGATGGTTACCTCCATGCTGTTCTTGTGATAGTGAGTTCTCACAAGATCTGATGGTTTTTACAAGTGGCTTTCCCCACCCTTTGCTCTGCACTTCTCCTTGCTGGCACCATGTGAAGAAGGACATGTTTGCTTCCACTTCTGCCATGATGGTAAGTTTCCTGAGGCCTCCCCAGTCATGCTGAACTATGGATCAATTAAACCTCTTTCCTTTGTAAATTACCCAGTCTTGGGTATGTCTTTATTAGCAGCATGAGAACAGATTAATACAATTACATACATTTTACATATATTAAATAGTATATAACACTAACCAAATCTGTGGGTTCATCTTCTTCTACCTCGGCTTCATCATCTTCATCCTCAATTATAGAATCTTCTACTGTTTCTTCATCCTCTGTAAGATCTTGTGCCACTGCTAACGAGCCTAATGATAAAATACAGAAAAAGCAGTTAACCTTTACTCTGGAATACTACTTTTTTTTTTTTTTTTTTTTTTACTATCAGGTATAGGCAAAAAAAATCTTCCCTTGGACTAACAGAATCTCCCAGTTCACCTGAATGATGCCAATTACAATGCATCTAAGAATATCTGTATTTTATTTTACTAGAAGTCTTAACAACTGCATTTTTTTTTTTTTTTTTTTTTTGAGACAGAGTCTTGCTCTGATGCCTAGGTGGGAATACAGTTGTGCAGTTATAGCTCTCACTGCAGCCTCGAACTCCTGGGCCCAAATGATCCCTCCATCTCAGCTTCCTGGGTAGCTAGGACTTCCTGGGTAGCTAGGGAGGTAGGCATGAACCACTGTTCCCTGCCTGCACATTTTTAAAGGAAAATGTGGTTTAATTTCAAAAAGTGCCCAACAGATGGAAAAATGAATGGCACAAACTAAAGATGCTTTGAAGCACAAAGAACTTCAAGCAATTTTGTTAAGCAAATTAAGGAAAATAATTTTTTTGCAAAGGTAAGAAACTTCTAAATGTAATCCCGGTCATTAATGACATAAAGCAAACTAAACAACCCCTACCTTTAAAAGAAAATAGCATTCTTGGTCAGGCGCGGTGGCTCACGCCTGTAATCTCAGCACTTTAGAAGGCTGAAGCAGGTGAATTACTTGAGGTCAGGAGTTTGAGACCAGCCTGACCAGTATAGTGAAACCCCGTCTCTACTAAAAATACAAAAATTAGCCCGGTGTGGTGGCATACACCTGTGGTCCCAGCTACTCCAGAGGCTGAGGCAGGAGAATTGCTTGAACCTGGGAGGCAGAAGTTGCAGTGAGCTGAAATCGCACCACTGCACTCCAGCCTGGGCGACACAGCAAGACGTCTCAAAAAAAAAAAAAAAAAAAAAAAGCATTCTTAAGTTCTATGTAGGAAACACTGTTATCAGAGGTGACTACAGCTGAAACTCTTAGAACTTGACAGCCTGTGAGTCCAAGAAACAAATATCTATATCATATCCGTGGTAAAAACTGGCTTGCACGAAAAACATTGTTTAGTAAAAACGGTACGGGCAGCTTCAGGGTTGATAGCAAAGAAAGAATCCAATTATTTTTGCATGTGGCTTCAAACATGTTTTATGGCATTTTATTTTTCTCAAACTTACTGTTACAAAGTAGAGTTATAATGCAAAAAAAAAAAAAAGTAAATTACAGTTTTATAGATAACAGTACTCTAAGTAAATCACATTCTATCTATTTCAGGCAAAACCCTAAAAAGAATTTCAAAGTTCTAGTGTCTTCCAACATCTCTCAGACAAAATGATGATGTGGCAATTCTGTGGAGGAAAAACATGGGAAGGGAAGCGTGTTTTTACCCAGGAGAAACAGCTTACATCAAGGACCATGCATTTTCAGTCTTTTCCATGTCTTTGAGTTCTCACTGGTCGCTAAGATTTATTGCAAAATATTAAAGAACACTGAACCATGCATTATGAACTGAAGAGATTTCACTGCCTGCTAAACAAAGACTAAAAATAGTGCATTCATAACTTATAAGTCCTTTTCAAAAACCAGTAAGAAAAATATCCATGTCTGACATAGTAATTTCAAGTTGTAAATTTGAGCACTTTGGAATATAAAGGTCTTCCATGGATATTAAACAATTTTATTATTTTAATGTTAACCAATAACAATTTTGTCCCTATGAAGTCTAACAGTCTTCATTCAGCTGGAAAAAACTGAACATTTTCTTTAAAAGAAAAACCGTTACTCACAAAAAATGTTTACAAGATAGTAATTCAGTTTAGATAATGAATTGATGCTTCTTGAAAGTTTTTACAACTTGAAAATAGTTCTAAATAGTTCTAAAACGAAATCTACATTTGTCAAGTTTTTTTTTTAAAATAAGCTTAAAGAGAACCAGCAAACGACTCCCAAAGGAAAAGAATCTTGTTAAACCTGCAGATGAACGCATTAACAGTTGTTTCATTCTCCCAATTGGTTTTCTAGCCATTAAACAGAAGCCAGTCACTTCACTTTTCATTGCAAAACAACTCCTGGATACCTGTCACTACCGTTAAGACACACAGCTTGCTTAAACTTACAGAATGAAAGGGAATTCTAGTGCTTAGTCAGACTAATTATTTCACTTTGCAAATTAGAAAGTCGAAGTTCATGACAAAACCCGGGCAGGAAGTCAAGTTGCCTCATTTTTATATTCTGCTAAGTTACTTTCACACTTAACTGCTGGGTTAATTGTTGGAAAGAATAAATCTATATATTAAAAACACTCGAAGTAGGCTACATTTTTTCAGCACAACACGATGCTTCCACAAACAAAAAACTGCTCCATGAAAAGAAAAGGGGAGGAAGAAGGCAGAAGTAAGGGAGACATCCCAAAGGGATTCTTCAGTCCGCTTGGCAGCAGGGGCCGATAACGGGGGTGACGACGAGGTAGTTTTTCTGAAATCATAGTAACACATACGGGTCAAGGAGGGGGTGAACGAGGCAGGTGACCATTAAAAAAGGCACTCTGATGGCTTAGATGTGTCGAAAACAAGAGTTTTAGCAAATGAATGAAGACGGACTCGCGGCGTGGAAGCTAAAGACACGTCAGCCCTGAGCACGAGGGGCTGGGGGTGGAGCGGAGCCGGAGGCGGCCAAAAGAAACAGCCCGGCTGCGGCGCGCTCGGAGCGCAGCCGTGGCCAGAGCCCCCTCGCCTCCTCCTGCAGCCGAGGACCCTTCAGTTCTGGACGCTCCTGCAGGCGCGGGTCCAGGGCCAGAGAAGCAAGCCCAGCCCTCGGCCGGCCACGAAGCAAGGTCGCCCGGACACGGCCCCGCACTCCGCGTGCAAGGGACAGGCCACAGCGGGGTCTCCAGCGCCCGCGGGGGCCCCTGCTGCTACGAGCCTAGGCTTGGGGAGAGGGCGGAGAGAGGCCAGCGGAGTGGACACGGACGCCAGGACCCGGAGCGGCCACCGCCTCCAACTTCAAACTTGCCGTCACTGGCATCTCCTTCCTGGCCATCCCCCTCCGCACACTCTCCTTAGCCTCACCTCTGGGGCCGCCTCGGAACAAGACAGTGGCAGGGAACACAAGCAGGAGAAGCAGCAGCAAGCGGGGGAGGAGTCTCATGGCGCTGCCGGTCCAGTGTCCAGTCTCCGTCCGGGAGGGCTCTCGGCTGCTCCGGCGGTAATGGCGTTACTCTTCATCCGGGCTCCGGGCGGCGAGAGGCGGGACACGTACCACGCACGGGCCTTCGCCACGCCCCTCCCCTGAACGCGAAACGCTGCCGACGTGGCTGCTCAGCGCGGAGACTTAGGGAGAGCCGGCCGCCCGGAAGTCACGTGGCCGGCTGCTGGCCTCTCCGTGGCTCCCGCGAGAGGCTGTCCGCCTTCCGCCGCAGTTGCTGGCCGGCAGCCTGCGGTTGGCGGTCTTTGCGCCCAGTCCTTTACTCCCAATTAGTTAGCATTGTCAGTGGTTAGTGTATTTGAATGACGATCCTCTTGATAACGGCGATGTAAAGAACATGAGCTGCCTTTATGTGGCATTTAAAAGCAAAAAAAAATTTTTGGAAGAGAGGACATCGTTCAAAGGCAAAACCATGAAAATACACAGTGGAAAATCTTTGCCCACACCCTCTCCCATGGTTAAGTAACGACAATTCTTAAAATTATTATTTTTATTTTTTTGAGACGAAGTCTTGCTCTGTCGCCCAGGCTCGAGTTCAGTGGCGCAATCTTGGTTCATTGCAACCTCCACCTGCCGGGTTCAAGCGATTCTCCTGCGTCAGCCTCCTAAGCAGCTGGGACTGCAGGCACTCGCCACCATGCCCGGCTAATTTTTATATTTTTATATTTTTACTAGAGATGGGGTTTCACCATGTTGGCCAGACTAATCTTGAACTCCTGACCTCAGGTGATCCACCCGCCTGGGCCTCTCAAAGTGCTGGGATTACAGGCGTGAGCCACTGCGCCTGGTCAGCAATTCTTAAATTTGTATGTGACATTCCAGAATTGTAAGTCTGGATTTGTATGTGACATTCCAGAATTATAAGTCACCTAAACAGTGCCTGGTATGTAGTCAGCATTTGTAACTACACAATAGGTCCAGCAATGGCTGTCCAATTTTCTTTAGTTTCTTTCTCATCTATTTTGGATTTGAGTTGCTGGAGTAATATAGCAGTTCATGAAATTAATCTTAATATTAGGTAATCTTGGACTGGACCAGTGTGAGATGTCATAAAGATGAGGAAATAAATCATGTGCTTACTATTGTGTCACCTCTTTAAACTGTGCTTTTTCATTTAATTTTCTAAACATCTCTATGAGCTGGATATTATTTACTGAGGAGAAAACAGACCCAGAGAGGTTAGTAATTTACTCAAGGCTTCAAAAAGCTAGCAAATGGCAGATGCAAGATTTGATCAAGGCTATCTGTTTCCAGATTCCATACACTACTGGTCTAGGACATCTGCTGTTCTACTCCTGCATTGTTTCTGCTTCAGGTCTCCTTGTCCTGGGGCTGTAAATGCAGTTGGGAGCCACTGCCACCACTACCTACTTCTGTCTGCTAAAGTCACAGCCTGAAGGTGCTGGGCTGAATCAACCCAATTCCACTCTGCCAGGCCACCAGTGGCACCACTGCTGTGTTGCTGCTGCTACTAGGGCGCCCAGCAGAAGTGGAGGGCCTCCTCTCACTTTGTTGCTGCCTCTGCTCCTGTGCATGCTACCAATGCTGCCACTCTATGTCAGGACTACCAGGGCTGCTGACCCTGTTTTGAGATGACTGAACCTTGCTGAGTTCTCCACTGACTCAGAATAATCTCCCTCACGTACTCTGAGGCACCGTTTCATGAGTTTCAAATGCGACCTGCTCTGAGGTTGTTGACGTCTGACAGGTGTTTTGACAAATACATCTTTAACTTGCTACTCTCTCCTAACACCAGAAACAAATTGATGGGGACTGTAACAGATGGTGAAGTTACAGACCTCATGCTGTACTCAAAATGACAGCTGCTCTCCATCATGGCACCACCGTGTCTTACTGGCTTGCTTTCCTCATTCAGAGGACTGATTACGGAAGGGGACAACGTCTCATTCTTTATGGTAAAGAGATTCCTAGTAGATCTGTCTCACAGGTTCTCAGATGTTTAGATGTAGCCTGAACATGTAAGGATAATTTAGTGTAGGCTTAACCTGGGACTTCCACTCCAATGATGATGTCATCAATCGATTACTAACAGATTTTATTTGGGACTTGAATTTTACACAACCAGCTACAACTGGTGCAGCAGGAAAAATAAAGTGTGCCTACTCTAGATATTACTGATGTGATGAATTTAGGCAAAATAAGAACATGTAAACGGAAAACAGACCTGTGTGACTGTCCAATTAGTATTTAAAAACGACAGCTGTGCTGGGTGCAGTGGCTCACACCTATAATCCCAGAACTTTGGGAGGCCGAGGCGGGTGGATCATGAGGTCAGGAGATCCAGACTATCTTGGCTAACACAGTGAAAACCCGTCTCTACTTAAAAAAATACAAAAAAATCAGCCAGGCGCGGTGGCGGACACCTGTAGTCCCAGCTACTCGGGAGGCTGAGGCAGGAAAATGGCGTGAACCCGGGAGGCGGAGTTTGCAGTGAGTCGAGGTTGCGCCACTGCACTCCAGCCTGGGCGACAGAGTGAGACTCCGTTTCAAAAACAAAAACAAAAACAAAAACAAAACAGGCAGCTGCGATCAAGGACGTAAGGGGCTAGCCCTGACCAGTGTGCTCACCAATTCTGCATCACTGTGATCCACATTCTCCCTATAAGCAGCAGCTTTTCCTTGGTGTCCACCCAGAGCTCTCTGCCCTAATTGGTTCCAATCCTTAATTTATGGAATTATGAATTCCACCTACTAATTTAACTCTTTCCAAATCTTTCCCCATGTCTACACTAATCTCTTTGAAGGGATTTA
>NW_012103809.1:373208-376063 GCF_000951045.1 Mandrillus leucophaeus
AAGGGCTGAGAAGCGCTGCCGCGGGTCGCGACTGGCGCGCAGCTCTGCCTGCAGCCCTGATGCAAAATCCACTAGCTGAAGCCAGCTGGTCTCCTGACTCCTGTGGGGCCTTGGAGAACCTTTATGTCTAGCTAGGGGATTGTAAATACACCAATCAGCACTCTGTGTCTAGCTCAGGGTTTGTAAATACACCAATCAGTACTCTGTGTCTAGCTCAAGGTTTGTAAATACACCAATTGGCATTCAGTATCTAGCTAACCTAGTGGGGACTTGGAGAATTTTTCCATCTAGCACTCTGAATCTAGCTCAAGGATTGTAAACACACCAATCGGTACTCTGTCAAAACAGACCAATCAGCTCTCTGTAAAATGGACCAATCAGCGCTCTGTAAAATAGACCAATCAGCTCTCTGTAAAGTGGACCAATCAGCAGGATGTGGGTGGGGTCAGATAAGGGAATAAAAGCAGGCTGCTGGAGCCCACAGTGGTGATGTGTTTGGGTTTTCTGAAATGTTGTGGCTATTTTGCTGCCTGGTTCCAGACTGCTTTTGAGCTGTGATGCCGTGAAGGTCTGCAGCTTTTCTCGTGGGGCTCTGGAGACGTTGTATCCACGAGTGAATGAAACTACGAACATATCTGAAATGAATAAACTCCGGATTACCATTTTTAAGAACTGTAGAACACTCAGCCTGAGGGTCTGTGGCTTTTTTCTTTTAAGTCAGTGAGACCAAGAACCCACTAATTCCAGACGCAATAGAACTCAGACAAATCCTGTAGTTGATTCTCCACATCTGTCGTTTGAGCAGAGCATTCTTTCTCTTTGATTATTTATAGTTTCTCTTAAGTACGTACTCACAAATATAAGTACTTCTGTGTTCTTTTATACCCCCACGAGGTAACTGTGGCCAAGAAACTTCCTTCATGTTTTATTTTTTTGAGATGGGAGTCGTCCTCTGTCACCCACGTTGGAGTGCAGTGGCACGATCTTGGCTCATGGCAACCTCTGTGTTCTGGGTTCAAGCGATTCTCCTGCCTCAGCTTCCAGAGTAGCTGGGATTACAGGTACCCATCACCACGCCCGGTTAATTTTTGTATTTTCAGCAGGCGACGTTTTACCATGTTAAGCTGGTCTCGGACTCCTAACCTCAAGTGATCCACCCCCCCCTTGGCCTCCCAAAGTGCTGGGATTACATGTGTGGGACACCACACCCAGCCGCTCATGTCCTTTAAATCTTTGCTCAATTGTCACCTCAGTGAGGCTTACCTTGAGCTCTGCTTTAAAATTCCAACCCTCCTGCCCCCACATTTTGCATTTTCCTCTTTTCTCTTGTGCATAGCACTGATTATCTTTTCTCACAATATAGTTCAGCCTGTCTCCTGTTGGATGTGAACATCTTGTGGCCAGGGAGTTTGGGTCTTAATGTTATAGAAGGGTGCCTGATACCCAGTGTGAACTCAGTATTTGTTAAATCAATAAGGTACAGTGTTGTTACAAGTCATATCTTTCCTCCATAAGTTTGAACCCAGGTTTGTTTGTAAACGTAATAAGAAATGAAAAAACATTGAGCAAAAAACCCCAAAAACGTTACATTTATTATAGATAAGCAAAGGCTTAAGCATTCTTTCATGTAGCAAGGGCAAAAAAAAAAAAAAAAAATTGGCTTTTGTGTACTATACCTCCAAGGAAAAAAATTCCTTTATAATCCTTATGAAAAGAGGGTACTCATGGGAAAGGAAACAAGAAATAAGAACGACTTTAAAGGGAGTGCTGGCTCTCCAGCCCACCTCCTCACTTAGGAAGGCCTTCTCTAGCACATACTTCATAGAAAAGAACAGATGAAGTCATAACTACCTGATCACTCACCGCAAAATCCCCCACTTTCATCCTTATGCTCAGGCTGTGCTTTTTTTTTTTTTTTTTTTTTTTTTTTGGAGATGGGGTCTGGCTCTGTCTCCCAGGCTGGAGTGCAGTAAAACAATCATAGCTCATTGTAACCTTGAACTCCTGGGTTCAAGTAAATTGTCCTGCCTCAGCCTCCCAAGCAGCTAAGACTGCAGGCACACCACCATGCCCAGTTAATTTTTTTTTTTTTTAAGAGGCAGGGTCTTGCTATGTTGTCCAGGCTGGTCTCCAACTCCTGGCCTCTAGCAATCCTCCCACCTTGGCCTCCCAAAGTGCTGGGATTACAGGTGTGAGCCATCAGTCCTTTCAGTTACAATAAAATGACGTTTAGAGGCCCATCAAAGGCCAACCACCATTTGTGGTTTAGATCCCATCTCCTGCTCAAGGACATATGATTCTGAAAATAACCCCCCCTTTTCTCCCTCCTTTCTCCCTCACAATACATTTCTAGTTCTCTAATTCATTATTTGAACATCAACATACAAATATAATATTCCCTGTCTTAAAAAAACAAACTCTCTCGGCCTCGGTTCCCCTTCAGCAATAGTCTAATTTCTCTGCTCCCTGACACAGTAAAGCATCAGTATTTTACCCCTCCATTTTCTTCTCAGCCTATTCCAACTGTGTTCTTATTTGTAACACTTCACTAAAATTTGTTAGGTCTAATGGCCCTCATGTGAGCCTTTCCTCCTCTCATTCTTGAGCAGTTGTTTCTCTAGGCTCAACGACATCCATGCGCTGCTGGTTTTCCTTCCACGTCAGCAACCCCTCCTCCTCCTCTGCTCGGCATCTAAATATAGGCCGCCTAGAATGGGCACACCGTCTACTCTCTGTGTCTACAGGTTCTGTATTCTTGGATTCAACCGACTGCAGATCAAAAATATGGGAAAACAAATAAAAATCAATAAAGATACAAAAAATATAGTGTCACAATTTACATAGCATTGATGCTA
>NW_012103809.1:377408-381977 GCF_000951045.1 Mandrillus leucophaeus
TGGTCTGAATGTGTCCCCTAAAACTCACATGTTGAAATTTAGAGCCCAATGTGATAACATTAAGAGGAGGAGCCTTTTGGAGGTGATTGTCTTGAAGTCAGAGCCCTCATGAATGAGGTTAGCAACCACATAAAAGGTCTGGAGAGAACTAGCTAGGCCCTTTTTGTCATTCTTTTTATTTTTTATTATATTATTTTTTGAGACAGAGTCTCACTCTGCCGACCAGGCTGGAGTACAGTGGTACAATCTCAGCTCACTGCAACCTCCGCCTCCCAGGTTCAAGTGATTCTTGTGCCTCAGCCTCCTGAGTAACTGGAATTACAGGCATGCGCCACCATAGCCAGCTAATTTTTGTATTTTTAGTAGAGACAAGGTTTCACCATGTTGGCCATGCTGGTCTTGAACTCCTGACTTCAAGTGATCCACCCACCTCAGCCTCCTGAAGTGCTGGGATTACAGGCACGAGCTACTGCACCCGGCCTGCCATTCTTTCTGCCATGTGAGGACACAGCATCCATCACCTCTGGTGGCCACAGCAATAAGGCACCATCTTGGAAGCAGAGAGCTGCCTTTACCAGACTGTGAACCTACTGGCACCTCGGTCTCAGATTTCTAACCTCTGAGACTGTGAGAAATAAATTTCTGTTCTTTTTGTTTGTTTGTTTTGAGACGGAGTCTCACTCTATAGCCAGGCTGGAATGCAGTGGCTCAATCTTGGCTCACTGCAACCTCTGCCTCCCGGCTTCAAGTGATTCTCCTGCCTCAGCCTCCTGTGTAGCTGGGACTACAGGCATGCGCCACTATGCCCAGCTAATTTTTGTATTTTTAGTAGAGATGGAGTTTCATCATGTTGGCCAGGATGGTCTCGATCTCTTGACCTCGTGATCTGCTTGCTTTGGCCTCCCAAAGTGCTGGCGTGAGCCACTGCACCTGGCCTAAATTTCTGTTCTTTATAAGTTACCCAGTCTCAGGTATTTTGTTGCAGCAGCAGGAACGGATTTAGACAGATCCCCTTTCTCCACTGGGCCTGACCCAATTATCCAATTATCAATCCCAGAACTGAAGCAGAAGTCAGGCTCCTATGACAAAGAGCCCTGAAGCACCACCACAACTGCCATTCAGTACTGAATATCTCATCCTTCCTCAAAGGGACCTATGGTCATTGACACACAATCATCATATATTGAGGAAGGCGGAACCTGCAGACCTTTTGAGGATTGTTAGGCACAGGGTGGAACTGACATTTTATCTAGGACCCAAAGTGCCAACACAGCCCCTTTTAGAGTAGGAGCATTTGGAGCCAGGTAATAAGTAGAGCCCCAGCCCAGATCCAGCTAACAGTGGGTTTTTCAGTCATCAGATCCATTCAAAGCTGGTCCCCAAGTGCAGATAGGATAAATGGACATACTTGGTGGTTGAACGAACCCTCACATTAGTTCCCTGGTCTGTGGGGTAAGAACCAATAAGAGTATGAAAGGTGAAGCGGGAAGCTTCTGAAATTGCCACCACTACTCCCCTCCCCAGCCAAAATTAAAAAGTAAAAATACAACCCAATCGCATCAACGGGGAATGGTAGAGGTGTGTGTCACCTTCAAAAGGGTGGTGGTCTGTGTTAAATCCTGGTTTAATTTGCCAGCTCGTCCCTGCAAAAACTAGATAGTTCATGGGAGATGACAGCAGAATACGAAAACTTTTCCAGGTACTAGCCCCAATGCCTCAAGCTCAAACACAGGAGTTGATCACAGTTTGTCCTACTAACCCTTCTCTTGCATGTTCCCCAGGAAGAAGGTTGATCGGAATCCTTGAGAAACATGGGGTGTGAGCAGTGACGGACTGCGAATAGGATGGAGGAAATTTGGGGGCACGGGTGATGGAAATATTCTAAAACTAGGTTGTGATTATTGCATGACTCTATAAATTTGCTAAAAATCACTGAATTGTATACTTAAAACAGTTGAATTTTACAGCACATAAATCATCCCTCAATAAAGGGAAAAGCGTATGAAATATATTAGTTATAATAACTTGTGTACTTATGTACTATGGTTTTTATGCCTCCTCTTCCAGTTACCAACACTCTGTCATTAGGGCTGATCAAATCCTCCCATCAAACAAGTGAAGACGGTGAAGACATGCCCAGTGGAGTAGCTTTGCTGTGAAATTTTGAAAATTGGAAACTCTTCTCCCAGCACCTTCTTCGGTCCTTGGCCCCATTTATAAGAATCCTCCACTGTAGTATAGTGTTGAATTTTTACCATATTGTGCTCACTAGACTTTTATAAAAATATATTCTAACTCTTCTTCATGCACGCTTAACCTTGCTAAATACAGGATGATCTTTGTCCAGTTTCACAACTTACCCCTAAGGTGCAATCATAATTCACACCAATTCCCAAAGTCCTTCGCAGTTTTTTTTCAGACTGAATCTGCTAGGTTTGAATTATATATGTGGCTCACTCTTACCAAGAGTTGCATTTATGTAGGCAAATGTTAACAATCTTTGAAAGATAGAACATAATATAGAAAACATTTATATCCTTAAACAATATTAGCACAGTCCTGTAACTGTTCTTAAACTAGAGTTACTATGAACTTGATTTCCTAAAACAGATGTTATGGAGGAGCCAGGGCTTGAATCTGAATCTTATGATTCCCTGTCGAGTGCTCTTTTTCCTATTCCATACTATCTCCCCTGCGCTATAATTTAGGGAAGAATGTGCTAAGTGCCATTAAAAAGTCAGATAAAACAGAGGAAAGAGGCATTTCAGATGAGGATGAGGGTGATATCTGAATTAGACCTCAAAGGGTATAAATGTTTTAAATATGAGGTACTGCATGGTGGATGTGAAGAAAGGAGGACATTTAGTGGGCAAGGAAAGTGCATTCCCAAAAAAGGAAACAATATGGGGAAAGGCACAGAAGTTTGGGCCTAGAGCACGGAAGGCAATGAACACTGACTATGGAGTAAGGATTTGAAAACCTGTCCATAAAATAGATTTAAGTGAATTATGACATATATCCATGAAATAGCATACAACCTTTAAAAATCAGAGTTATGAAGACTGGAGATATCGGACAATAGTTATCAGAAACACTATGAGTTCAGATAACCTACTTAGGATAGTACATGAAAGTGCCTTGCAAACTGCAAATAACAATCTTTTGGAAGGTTTATAACGGGGAGTGAAAAGAGAGGAACCATAATAGCTTTAGAAAAGAAAAGGGTTGCAGGAAGGGCTTTTTTAAAGGCTACAGTAGGGTTCAATAAAGAGTTATAAAGTAAGGTGTGAGAAGATATAAATGAGTGACGGAGGAAATCCTCAAGGAGATGGGATGGGCCAGAGTCAAGAGGACAAGAGATCAAACAGACCAGAGAAGAAAAGAGGAAAGTGTGTAAGTCCACAGATGGGGGAGGAAACTGCGTCCCCACGCAATCTCCTGCGGTGAGATCCAACAGTTTACTCTGTGAAGGCAGAAGCTGTGGCTATTTCCAACTTTCACTTCTCTCTTTTATTCCCCTACTACAAGAAGAGAGTGACACTCCCAGCCATGAGCGCCCTGAACTTACCGCGCCATGGCTTATGTTTGCCCTGAACATGCCTGTCCTGATTTCAGAGGAAGAGATGTCCCTGTCCCTAGGCTGTGCTGTGGAGCCTAGTCCCTCTTTTCTCCTCTGACACCTTGCTTTATCAATGATCCCTGCTCTCTGGAGCCTTCTCAGCATATACATAACTGCTTATTAAATACCTCCACTCAGATGCTTCACAGCTACCTCAAACTCAGGGTATCTCTCCCTACAAACCAGCTATCCCTCTTGTCTTCTCTACATCACTCATCAGAGCTCTGCTAGGCTTCCTAGACCCTTCTCTCTCCACTCCAACAGCTAACTAATAACCCCATCCTTTCCGTTTTACCTTTGAAATCACTCAGCATGCACATCTTCCTCTTTATTTCCACTGACACTATTTTAGTTACTAGTCTGTTTTTCTTGACTGTAGCACCATATCAGTAGTTTAACTGGTACTCCTGATTCTAGCTTCATCCACCATCAACCTACCCTTTCTATCATTATTAGGGCAATCTTTCAAAAATGCACACTCCAACCACATCACTTCTCTACTTAAAACCTTTCAGAGTCTCTCATCAGAATAAAGTTCGAATTAATTATTTCCTTTTTTTTTTTTTTTTTTTTTTTTTGAGACAAGGTCCCACTCTGTTGCCCAGGCTACAGTACAGAGTGCAATTCCAGCTCACTGCAGCCTTCCCAGCCTTGACTTCCTGGTCTCAAGTGATCCTCCTGCTTCAGCCTCCCGAGTAGCTGGGACTACAGGTGTGCACCAACATGTCCAGCTAGTTTTTAAAAATTTTTTGTAGAGATAAGGGTCTCACTCTGTTGCCCAGGCTGATCTCAAATTCCTGGGCTCAAGTGATCTTCCTGCCTCAACTTCCGAAAGTGTTGGAATTACAGTTGTGACCACTGTGCCTGGCTAAGTTCCAATTTCTTAGTACAGCACAAAATGCTCCTCATGATCTTCTTCATCTCTGACCCTCTGAAGAGCTTGAGTTTTG
>NW_012103809.1:382027-384692 GCF_000951045.1 Mandrillus leucophaeus
TATCCATGAAATAGCATACAACCTTTAAAAATCAGAGTTATGAAGACTGGAGATATCGGACAATAGTTATCAGAAACACTATGAGTTCAGATAACCTACTTAGGATAGTACATGAAAGTGCCTTGCAAACTGCAAATAACAATCTTTTGGAAGGTTTATAACGGGGAGTGAAAAGAGAGGAACCATAATAGCTTTAGAAAAGAAAAGGGTTGCAGGAAGGGCTTTTTTAAAGGCTACAGTAGGGTTCAATAAAGAGTTATAAAGTAAGGTGTGAGAAGATATAAATGAGTGACGGAGGAAATCCTCAAGGAGATGGGATGGGCCAGAGTCAAGAGGACAAGAGATCAAACAGACCAGAGAAGAAAAGAGGAAAGTGTGTAAGTCCACAGATGGGGGAGGAAACTGCGTCCCCACGCAATCTCCTGCGGTGAGATCCAACAGTTTACTCTGTGAAGGCAGAAGCTGTGGCTATTTCCAACTTTCACTTCTCTCTTTTATTCCCCTACTACAAGAAGAGAGTGACACTCCCAGCCATGAGCGCCCTGAACTTACCGCGCCATGGCTTATGTTTGCCCTGAACATGCCTGTCCTGATTTCAGAGGAAGAGATGTCCCTGTCCCTAGGCTGTGCTGTGGAGCCTAGTCCCTCTTTTCTCCTCTGACACCTTGCTTTATCAATGATCCCTGCTCTCTGGAGCCTTCTCAGCATATACATAACTGCTTATTAAATACCTCCACTCAGATGCTTCACAGCTACCTCAAACTCAGGGTATCTCTCCCTACAAACCAGCTATCCCTCTTGTCTTCTCTACATCACTCATCAGAGCTCTGCTAGGCTTCCTAGACCCTTCTCTCTCCACTCCAACAGCTAACTAATAACCCCATCCTTTCCGTTTTACCTTTGAAATCACTCAGCATGCACATCTTCCTCTTTATTTCCACTGACACTATTTTAGTTACTAGTCTGTTTTTCTTGACTGTAGCACCATATCAGTAGTTTAACTGGTACTCCTGATTCTAGCTTCATCCACCATCAACCTACCCTTTCTATCATTATTAGGGCAATCTTTCAAAAATGCACACTCCAACCACATCACTTCTCTACTTAAAACCTTTCAGAGTCTCTCATCAGAATAAAGTTCGAATTAATTATTTCCTTTTTTTTTTTTTTTTTTTTTTTTTGAGACAAGGTCCCACTCTGTTGCCCAGGCTACAGTACAGAGTGCAATTCCAGCTCACTGCAGCCTTCCCAGCCTTGACTTCCTGGTCTCAAGTGATCCTCCTGCTTCAGCCTCCCGAGTAGCTGGGACTACAGGTGTGCACCAACATGTCCAGCTAGTTTTTAAAAATTTTTTGTAGAGATAAGGGTCTCACTCTGTTGCCCAGGCTGATCTCAAATTCCTGGGCTCAAGTGATCTTCCTGCCTCAACTTCCGAAAGTGTTGGAATTACAGTTGTGACCACTGTGCCTGGCTAAGTTCCAATTTCTTAGTACAGCACAAAATGCTCCTCATGATCTTCTTCATCTCTGACCCTCTGAAGAGCTTGAGTTTTGAACATTAACTGTACTTCAGGGAATGTAACCAGCATCTCAGGCCTTCATGCTCCGAGCGTGCTCTTGCTTTCCTGTTGTCTTGAGATACCTCATCGGCTGTGAACATCTGGCTCAAGTGCCATCATTTCTGTAAAATCTTCCCTGAGGTTTTCTCACACAGTCCAGAGCCATTTCCTCCCACCATTACATCTTACATTGTTCTAGAATACTTTACTTATTTATCACCTCCTTAGGATCTTCATTTTTCTTTGTATCCTTGGCATCTGACACAGAGCCTGTCCCAGTGCTTATTGAAAGTCATTAAATGTTTATTGAAAGAAAGATGGGCTTAAATGCCACATCCTTGTCCAACACACCAAGGCAGGCACGTTCATTCTCAGACAACCTCTAGGTAAAACCCCATAGGTGTCTCATAATACACACATTGCATACAGCACTTATGCACACAGTCCTCTTCGCAATGTGTTAGTGCTTCCTTTCTACCTGTTTCATCACATTTGTGTGCAGATTTCTGGGGCTGCATTAGCTATCCTTCTCCTATCATATTTTCTCATTTTCCCTAGAAGATTCCGTGAAACTAATAATAATATCTCTTTTTAAAATATGAGTAACTTCCAAAGCTTTCAATGCTTCACTTTCTAAAATGCAACTACACTATTAGAGCTGCAACCCACTGTGCATTTCTCATGGTTTAATTTGTCATTCTAAGTTTTAGAATTTGAAAAATTAAATATTTTTGTTTCAACATTCATATAAGACCTCTCTTATAGAATTCCTCAATAAAAATGACAACAATAATAATAGCTTTTATTTATTCACCACTTCCTTCAGGACCAGATATATACTCTACATAAATTTTCATCTTGTATTTATCTAATTTAAGTACAAAACTAACTTTAGTGAGATAAAATAATTTTTCTCTTCCACCTAAGGTGTGTGTATATATATATATACACATATATACATATATATATATATAAAATATTTATTTATTGAGACGGTCTCACTCTGTTGCCCAGGCTGGAGTACAGTGGTGAGATCTTGGTTCACTGCAGTCTCCACCTCCCGGATTCAAGCAATTCTCCTGCCTCAGCCTCCCAAGTAGCTGGGAC
>NW_012103809.1:385392-397127 GCF_000951045.1 Mandrillus leucophaeus
CTGTCACCTAGGCTAGAGTGCAGTGGCACGATCTCCGCTCACTGCAAGCTCCGCCTCCCGGATTCACACCATTCTCCTGCCTCAGCCTCCCAAGTAGCTGGGACTACAGGCGCCCGCTACCATGCTCGTCTAATTTTTTGTATTTTTAGTAGAGACGGGGTTAGCCAGGATGGTCTCGATCTCCTGACCTTATGATCCGCTCGCCTCAGCCTCCCAAAGTGCTGGGATTACAGGTGTGAGCCACTGCACCTGGCCGCCCAGGCTTTTTTATCTGGGTTTTAATTCCAAAGGATTTCAGAGTTGGTGTCTTTTAAAATTTGGTTGGTATTATGAAGAATATGCCTGCCTGGACAGAAAAAGGATGTCTTGCAGAGGAAATAAAAAGTTGAAGTGAAATCCATGACTATTTTTGTGCATCATTAAAGGCCTGATAATATGGGAGTGGTATTCTGTGAAAATATTTGACAAAAAACCCACTGTATGTTTATGTTAAATAGAATATATTTGATTATTCACAGGAAGAAATTAGAAGTAATCGCATTTTTGGAATGTAAGACTTTACCATTTATACCGATTTTAATATATCATCTGCATGGATTGATTTGGCTAGCATATGTAGTAGCGACTCTTCCTGGAGTGGTTGATAAAAATGATTACTGTTTAATCTTCAGGCTTGTTTAATCTAAATCATTTCTATTTTCTTTAAATACAGCTGGCATCTAAAAATGAAAGGAAAAATGTTTTATAAGTTTTGGGGAAAGACTAACATTCAGTGACAGAACCCCTAAACAGCCAATTTTTGATTACATATGGAAAAGGGGTGCAAAGTAAGCCTATAGATAAGTGAATTCCATAGATAATATGAACACTATATTTTGTTTGTTTTGAGACAGAGTCTCGCTCGGTTACCCAGGCTGGAGTGCAGCGGTACAATCTCGGCTCACTCTGCCTCCCAAGTTCAAGAGATTCTCCTGCCTCTGCCTCCCAAGTAGCTGGGATTAGAGGTGCTCAACACCATGCCTGGCTAATTTTTGTATTTTTAGTAGAGACAGGGTTTCACCATGATGGCCAGGCTAGTCTCGAACTCCTGATCTCAAGTGATCTATCCACCTCAGCCTCCCAAAGTGCTGGGATTATATTTTTGATAGAGGGATTATATTTTTGATAGGTTTTGCCATGTTGTCCAGGCTGGCCTCGAACTCCTGACCTCAAGTGATCCACCCACCTCAGCTTCCCAAAGTGTTGGGATTACAGGTGCAAGCCACCACACCTGGTCTCCAACACTATATTTTAACTTATATTTTTGTTTGTTTCTTTCAACCTTTTTCCCACTAAGGAACACCATGAAGAACAAGGTGGACTGAGTTTCATCTTCCTTGGTTTGGTTGGCAGTTGACAGAATGTAGAAAAAATAATTTGAATAATCCAAAAGTGACTTACCAGCATGGCATAGTTAAGAATTGATAGTATTGGCTGGGTGTGGTGGCTTACACCTGTAATCCCAGCACTTTGGGAGGCTGAGGCAGGTGGATCACCTGAGGTCAGGAGTTCGAGACCAGCCTGACCAACATGGAGAAATCCTGTCTCTACCAAAAATACAAAATTAGCCAGGCGTGGTGGTGCATGTCTGTAATCCCAGCTACTTGGGAGGCTGAGGCAGAAGAATCACTTGAACCCGGGAAGTGGAGGTTGCAGTGAGCCAAGATCGCACCATTGCACTCCAGCCTGGGCAACAAGAGTGAAACTCCGTCTCAAAAAAAAAAAAAAAAAAAAAAAAATTGATAGTATTAAGGCAGGCACCCTCTTAATTCAACTGTGAGAAAAGCTGGGTCTCAATGGCAGCATATGGAGGCATGCCCTATTAAGTGCCTCCTCATCCCCAAAGCTGTGTTACAAATAGGCCACGGCATTTATGAACATATCCACGTCCTGAAACAGGACAGAGGTGGCAGCAGCTGTGTCTGCTGTTTGGGATCACGCCAGCAAGTGTAGCATTGGTCCTGGGTCCCAAGTCTAACATTCACTCCTATTCAGTACCTTTTATGAGATCAGTAGTTGAGGATATCAAAATGAATATGAGACAATTCCTGTACTCAAAAGTTCTAGTCAAGTCAAAGGACATGCAAGCAGAGAACTGTAATGCTGTGTCATAGGTGCTATTATGTCAAATGGTACAGTGTGGGCACATGGGAGAAAGTAAGTCAGTTCCTTTTGGGAGACAGAGCAGGAAAGGCTTCAGAGAGGAGGCAGAGCTTGAGATGACAGGCGTTTGTGAGGTGGGAACTGAGTAAGTGAGAAAAAAGGAGCTGGAGAAGAACATACCAAGTAGGAGAAGCTGCATGAGCAATAAAAGGAAAGCACAGAAATAACACACCATACATAAAGGTAGGGAGTAGACCATGGTTATTAGAGGCTGAGAAAGGTAGTGAGGGGAGGATAGGGAGAAGTTAGTGACTGGATACAAAATTACAGCTAGATAGGAGGAATAAGTCCCAGTGTTCTATAGCACTGCAGGGTAACGAGAGTTAACAGCAACTTTTTAGATATTTTCAAATAGCTAGAAGAGAGGATTTTGAATCCTCCCAAAACAAAGAACTGATGAATGTCTGGAGTGATAGATTTGCTAATGACACTGATTTGATCATCACACGTTGTGTACATGCATGGAAATACTACTCTGTATCGTGTGTGTGTGTGTGTGTGTGTGTGTGTATATATATATATATTTTTAGAAGTTGTCTCTCTCTGTCACCTAGGCTGGAGTGTGGCGGTAAGATCTTGGCTCACTGCAACTTCTGCCTCTTGGATTCAAGCTATTCTCCTGCCTCAGCTGCCCAAGTAAGTGGGATTACAGGCACACGCCACCACACCTGGCTAATTTTCTGTATTTTTAATAGAGACAAGGTTTCACCATGTTGGTCAGGCTGGTCTTGAACTCCTGAACTCAAGTGATCCACCTGCCTCGGCCTCCCAAAGTGCTGGGATTACAGGTGTGAGCCACCATGCCCAGCCTGTATCCTATAAATATGTACAATTAATATGCTAACTAAAGAGAAAAGAAAAGAAAATCACATGTTTAGAAAGCTGCAATCGGTTAGACATGGCTGATATGCATGATGAGAAGGAGAAAGCAGTGAATGGTAAGACTGGATAGGAGGGCCAGAGCCAGATCATAGGGAACTTTATACACCAGGCTAAGGAGCTCAGATTTGATCCAGAATGTGATTGGGAACCACTGAAGGGCTTTATGCAAGGGAGGGGCATGAAAATATTTTGCTTTTGAAAGATCAAAATATGTCTACTCTATGGAGGATGGCATGAAGGGGACCAAAACTGAAGGCAGAAACAATAATTAGGAGGTGAGTGCAACAGGTCAGATGAGAAATGACAGGGGCTTGAAACGAAGCAGTAGCAGTGGGGATGGAGTAAAAGGGCCCTACAAGGTTAGAGGGAGGGGCTTCCAATTACAGCACCAGCTATGACAGGAGATGGAAGAACCCTCGTCTGAGGACGGAAGGGAAGGCTAGGTTGCACAGTATGGAAATGTGACTTCAGGAACTCCTATTAAATCTTGTGTTATTGTCAAATTACATGGAAATGTAAGATTATTTATCATGATCATCAAGGTGACCTACCATAGTCATGGACTTTGGATGATTTTCTAAACTTTTCGATCTGTAAGAAATAGAAAGAAAATAATGTAAAAAGGAGGAAGGGGGGACTGAAATAGTGAACATGGTGAGCAAGTATGCCATTATTTAGCATATTTTCCCCCCACTTTCAAGGAGAAATCGTCAATTAAGATAGAACTATGAGACCCTCAGAGATTAAGATCAAGCTTTTTGGTATATAACATGTGGATCATTCTCACTTCATTTAAATAAAAACAATGAGGCAGGGTATGGTGGCTCACACCTGTAATCCCAGCACTTTGGGAGGCCAAGGTGGGTGGATCACTTGAGGTCAGGAGTTCAAGACCAGCTCTGCCAACATGGTGAAACCCTGTCTCTACCAAAAATACAAAGATTACCTGGGCATGGTGGCATGTGCCTGTAACCACAGCTACTCAGGAGGCTAAGGCAGCAGAATTACTTGAACCTGGGAGGCGGAGGCTGCAGTTAGCTAAGATCGTGCCATTGCACTGCAGCCTGGGTGACAGAGTGAGACTTCATCTCAAATAAAAAAATAAATAAAATAAAAAAAAATGAGGCACACTCTCACTACATTTAACATTCCCATAGATTTACTTAAGATACGATTCTGACTGACTTGAAAACTTAATGAATTTACTTGAAAGTCATGAAGAACTAGAGGCAAAAATAAAACATCTGAGGCTATTACGATACTTGCTTTTATATCCTTATGTCCCACTATTTCCACTAGTGAAGAGAACTGGCAAAAGCAATGCCATAATTTTGAGAGGCTGCAGAGGTAAGCTGAAGCTTGTTTGCATGCCGAATATACCGAGATCAATTGGGCCAATCATCACAGGCTTCACAGAGGGTGGTGGCTGAAAGCTGATGTAGGTCTGGAGTTTTCTAACAAATGTCCTTCTTGGCTGGAAAGGGTTTTGAGAGCTCTTCTGCCCATCTCACCCCCGAGTAGCTGGGATTACAGGTGCCCACCACCATGCCTGGCTAATTTTTGTATTTTTAGTAGAGATGGGGTTTGGTCTTGAACTCTTGACCTCAAGTGATTCACCGGCCTCAGCCTCCCAAAGTGCTAGGATTACAGGCATGAGCCACCGTGCTCTGCCCATACTGCTGTGTTCTTAATCAACCCCACAGGGTTTGTGCATACACCTTGTAGCATCAGATATTGAGCCTCTTCTAAAATAGCAGACTGTAAGGCTTAATGTTAGTGTAAGAAAATCTGGTGATAAAATACAGAGCAGGGCAAGTAGTTTCGTTGTAGACAAAAATCTTAGCCCATAATCTTTATAGTTTCTTCCTTAGAGTGACTGTACATTCCATGAGAGCAGGGAATCTGGCTTTCCATTTCAGGTTCTACAAAAAACATTAATCAAGCAACTACTTTATGCTAGGCAAAGCATGAAGCACTTTCATATAATATATCTTGTTTACCTTAAATTGAGATAAAAAATAGGTTTTTTAAAAATATCTATCTATCTATCTATCTATCTATCTATCTATCTATCTATCTATCTATCATCTATCTATCTATCATCTAATTTTTTTGAGACTGAGTCCCACTGTGTTGCCCAGGCTGGAGTGCAGTGGCACAATCTTGGCTCACTGCAACCTCCACCTCCCAGGTTCAAGCGATTCTCCTGCCTCAGCCCCCTAGTAGCTGGGATTACAGGCACGTGCCACCATGCCCAGCTAATTTTTGTATTTTTAGTAGAGATGGGGTTTCACCATGTTGGCCATGCTGGTCTCAAATTCTTGACCTCAGGTGATCCACCCCCCTTGGCCTCCCAAAGTGCTGGGATTACAGGTGTGAGCCACCACACCCAGCTGTATTATCTATATTTTAAAGATATTAATTTAAAAAAGAGAGGGAAACTTACCTTGGTTTTCTGGCTTTTTCTCTGGGCTTTCTAATTAAATCCTCTAAATGTTTATTTCTCTTTTCCAAACTGAAAGAAGAAACAATTGAATTTTATGACTAAAACTGACTTTTCTAGACCATTATTTTGTTAGATTCACTAGAGGATTTTAGTAGATAAAAATAGGTAATCTAAGGCCAGGCGTGGTGGCTCAAGCCTGTAATCCCAGCACTTTGGGAGGGCGAGACGGGCGGATCACGAGGTCAGGAGATAGAGACCATCCTGGCTAACACGGTGAAACCCCGTGTCTACTAAAAAATACAAAAAACTAGCCGGGCGAGGTGGCGGGCGTCTGTAGTCCCAGCTACTCGGGAGGCTGAGACAGGAGAATGGCGTAAACCCGGGAGGCGGAGCTTGCAGTGAGCTGAGATCCGGCCACTGCACTCCAGCCAGGGTGACAGAGTGAGACTCCGTCTCAAAAAAAAAAAAAAAAAAAGGTAATCTAATTATCTATACACTATCCAACCACCTAACCATATAGAAACTTGGGATTCTTTCCTAGCAACTCAACATTATTCTATCAGTTTTTCCCTTTATAGGTTCCAGTGGTGAAGAAGGAAAGTAGACAGTAGCAAATATATAAAGTAGCATTCAGATATTCTCCCATTTGCTTACACAGTGGTTCACTCATACTGATCCTTCTATCTGAGTAAATCCAATATGATCCTGAGGGTAACATGTTAAAAACAAAACTCCTGGCTAGGCGTGGTGGTTCACACCTGTAACCCCAGCACTTTGGGAGGTTAAGGCAGGTGAATCTCTTGAGCCCAGGAGTTCATGACCAGCCTGGGCAACGTGGTGAAATTCTGACTCTACAAAAACACAAAAACTAGCTAGGCATGGTGGCACATGCCTGTGATCCCAGCTACATGGGAGACTGAGCTGGGAGGATTTCTTGAGCCCAGGAGGTGGAGGTTGCAGTGAGTCAAAATCATGCCACTGCACTTCAGCCCGCCACAGAGCTAGACTCTGTCTCAAAAAAGAAAAAAGAAAAAAGAAAGAAAGAAAGAAAAGAAAAGAAAAGAAAAGAAAAGAAAAGAAAAGAAAAGAAAAGACAAAAAACCCTGAGCTAGAAACAGCTTAACATGCAAAAATATGTGACAGCATTACAGGACCATCACAAACCTATTTTTCCATCCAGGGAGGTTGTATGAGCTTCCCGTGGCTGCTGCAACAAATCAACACAAATTCTGTGGCTTAAAACACATACATTTATTTTCTTCTGGAGGTCAGAAGTCCAAAATAAGCTTCACTGGCCTGAAATCAAGGCATTGGCAGGGATGTGCAGCCTCTAGAGGTTCGAGAGGAGAATCCTTTGCCTGGCCTCATCCAGCATCTGGAGGCTGTTCTTACTCCTGAGGGGGCTTGGCCCCACATCACACCACCTTTTCTCCCCATTTCCACTGTCAGGTTGACTCTTCTTCTTCTGTCACCAAATCTCTCTCTGCCTCCCCTGTCTTATAAGTACCCTTGTGATTGCATTTAGGGCCCACTCAGATAATCCAAAATAATCTCCGCAACTCAAGATGTAATCACATCTGCAAGGCTCTTTTGCTACATAAGGTAACAGTCACAGGTTCTCATGATTAGAACTTGCATGTCTTTGGGCCATTCCTCAGCCTACTGTAGAGGATAAATAGGCCCTGAGAGGAGACGAAATTCTACGGCAGAGGTCTAAACTCAAATGCCTATAGAAGGGTCAGGCAGGTATGTGAAATGAGCAAAGCCAGCTAAATGGTGATTCAGACAAACCAAAGCGCATACACCCCTAGGCCCTGCCTAAAAGAAGTTGCTACTTAGCTCTTGCCAAATGTTGCCACGTGAGAATGCTGCAGCCATGATTAGATCTTCTTGTCTTACTTATTTTTAAATTTTTATTATTGAGAGACAGAGTCTCACCCTGTCACTCAGTCTGGAATGTAGTGGTGCAATCACAGCTCACTGCAGCCTCAAACTCGCGGGCTGAAGCAATCCTCTCATCTCAGCCTCCGGAGTTAGCTAGGACTGCAGGTGCATGCCACCACACCTGACTAATTGTTTTAATATTTTGTAGAGACAAGAGTCTCGCTATGTTGCCTAGGCTGGTCTTGAACTCCTGGCCTCAAAATATCTTCCCGCCTCAGCCTCCCAAAGTGCTGGGATTGTAGGCATGAGCCACCATGCTCAGCCTACTCTTGTTTTTAAAGAGGAGATAGAAATCTAGATTTTTACAGAATATCTTCCCTTTTCAATTTTGGCAATTAATTTAAAAAATACTTTAAACATTATATGGACAAAACACAAATGCCCCAGAATATAACTTGTAAGTTGTCATTTTGAAACCTATACTCTTCCTTTCAGAGATATCAGGCTTTTGTTTTAAAGGGATAAAGAGAAGTTGTCAAACCCAGGAATAGAAGATAATGTGAAACAACTCTGTGTAAACCAAAAGCCTGAGTCTATCATGCCTAATTATCAGAGAAATAGCATGGAATAAATCTTCTGTATTTCTAGAATTGAAAAGAATGAGTCCAACTCCTGAAGGAGGGAGATACCTAAGGAAAGAAAGTGAAAAGTATTTCCAAGTGTGCAACAAGGCAACAGTGGAATATATTGACACTGTGCTCCTGTGTGTAGAGCTGCGGGCAAATAGCTATAATCTAAGCCTACCTAAATGGAGTCCTTGGTTTATTTTGGAGGAAGTCATGTCCTCCATAGAGGCCATGAGAGAACTCTGCTGAGAGCTAGGCAAGCAAAGCAGCACCACTGAATGGAGTATAATGAGTGCTTTGATTTGCATTTAATGACATGACTGTATTTCTTTCTTGTTTTTCTTTTAAGACAGAGTCTCGATCTGTCACCAAGACTGGAGTGCAGTGGCGCAATCTCAGCTCACTGCAACCTCTGCCTCCCTGGTTCAAGTGATTCTCATGCCTCAGCTTCCCAAGTAGCTGGGATTACAGGTGTGCGCCACCATGATTGACTAATTTTTGTATTTTTAGTAGACATGCGGTTTTGCTGTATTAGCCAGTCTGGTCTTGAACTCCTGGATTCAAGTGATCCTCTCACCTTGGCCTCCCAAAGTGCTGGGATTACAGGCATGAGCCACTGTGCCCAGCTGACATGAATATATTTCATGTGCTTTTTTGCCATACATGTATTTTCTTGGTGGAATCTCTACTAAAATCTTTGCCCATTTTTATTGGGTTATTTGTTTTCTTATGACTGAGTTTTGAGAGTTCATTACATCTGGATAGAAGTTCTTTAGCAGATACATGATTTGCAGATATGTTCTTCCAGACTATGGCTTGCCTTTGATCTGTTAACAGTGTCTTTAGAAGAGTAGTTTTAGGCTGGGTGAGGTGGCTCACACCTGTACTCCCAGCACTTTGGGAGGTTGAGGTGGGCGGATCACGAGGTCAGGAGTTCAAGACCAGCCTGGCCAACATGGTGAAACCCCATCTCTACTAAAAATACAACAACAAAAAAATTAGCCTGGTGTTGTGGCGTGCGCCTGTAGTCCCAGCTACTTGAGAGACTGAGGCAGCAGAATCACTTAAACCCGGGAGGTGAAGGTTGCAGTGAGCTGAGATTGTGTCACTGCCCTCCAGCATGGTGACAGAGTGAGACTCCGTCTCAAAACAACAACAACAAAACAAACAAACAACAAAAAAAAGAAGAGCATTTTTAAATTTTGATGAAGTCAAATTTATCAAAATTTTCTCTAATGAATCATGCTTTTAGTGACATGTCTAAGAAATTGTTGCCTAACCCAAAGTCATAGCAATTTTCTGTTTCCTTCTAGATGTTTTAAGGTTTTAGCCTTTATCTTTGGGTATACTATCCATTTTGAGTTTACTTTGTATGTAGTGGAGTGTATAAATCAAAGTTAATTTTTTTGAAAATGGGCAATGATTCCAGCACCATTTGTTGAGAAGGTTATCCTTTTTCCACTTTGTTGCCTTTGTATCTTTGTCAAAAATCACTTGTCCATATATGTACGGGTCCATGTCTGCATTCCCTGGTCCGTTCCATTGATTTTTATATTTTTACACCAATGCTACACTGTTTTGATTATTGTAGCTCTATAAAAAGTCTTAGAATCAGAGTTTCCCTCCCATTTTATCCTTCTTTATCAGAGTTCTTTTGGCTATTCTATGCCTTTTGAATTTCCATATGAATTTAGAATCAGCTTGTTAAGTTTATTTAAAATTGGAATTGCACTGAATCAATAAATGAACTTGGGGAAAATCTTAACAAAATGGACCCATGAAAGAGCTATACCTCTCCATTTATTTAACTCTACTTTCTCTCAATGATGTGTTGTAATTTTTAGTGTATGAGTCTTTTACATACTTTTGCCAAATTTATCCTTATGTAGTTTATATTTTTGGAGCTATCAGAAATGCTTTTTAATTTCTGATTGTCTGTTGTTAGTATATAAAAAGACAACTGACTTTTACATATTGATATTGGATCCTGCAACCTTGCTAATCTTAATAGTCCTGGTAACTTTTTTGTAGATTCCATCAGATTCTCTACATAGATGATCATGTGTTTGTGAATACATGCAGTTTTGCTTCATGTCCAGTCTGGATGAATTTTATTTTTCTTGCCTGATTGTACTGGACAGAACTTCCAGTACAATGTGAATGTACTGGAATGTCTTGTTCCTGATGATAAGAAAGCATTTAGTCTTTCATCATTAAGTATAACGTTAGTAAGCTTTTGTAGGTGCTCTTTGTCCTAATTGAGAAAGTTCCTTTCTTTTCCTAGGTTGTTTAGGTTTTCTCATGAAGAATGATGTTGGATTTTGTCAAACGGTTTTTCCGTCTGTCGAAATTATCATATGCTTTTTCTTTTTTAATTTTTTAAATATGCTAACTAACAATGATGTATACAATTGTTATTATATATAAAGCTGGCCCTTTTTTGCTATATAAGGTAACATTCACAGATTCTAGGGATTAGAACATGGATTCGCCATTTACTTTTACCTGACATTTTTAGCAGCACATACTGTACCCAATTTGTAGTCTTTTATTCCTCACCCCCTTCCACCCTTTCCCCCAAGTCCCCAAAGTCCACTGTATCATTCTTTTTTTTTTCTTTGTCTTTGTACGATATTTTATTAAAGGTCTTTACAGAGCAACATCCAGACTCCAGAATACAGCTGCCAATGAGACCCTGTTACGCTGTGGGGACTGGTTGGGGCACGGCAGGTGGCTCTGGCTCCCCACCCTTCTGTTCTGAGATGGGGGTGGTGGGCAGTATTTCATCTTTGGATTCCATGATGCTCACGTGGTCAGGCAGGGGCTTCTTAGGGCCAGTTTTACCAGTTGGGTCCCAGGGCAGCACGATCTTCACCTTGATGCCCAGCACACCCTGTCTGAGCAACACGTGGTGCACAGCAGTGTCAATGTAGTAGTTAACAGGGTCTCTGCTGTGGATCATCAGGCCATCCACAAACTTCATGGATTTAGCCCTCTGTCCTCAGAGTTTCCCAGACACCACGACCTCGCAGCCTTTAGCCCCACTCTCCATGATGAACCACAACACACCATAGCAGGCCCTCTGCACGGCAAGCCCTCCTAGCGTTTGCAATGCAGACACTCTGCCTGGGCAATGGCACACAGGCCCCTAGCGGCCACCTTTTCAGCATAAAGCTCTACACTGCCCTCTGGAAAGCCAAACCTCTTCTGAACTACAGCAGTCAGTTCCCGAGTCCCCCAGCCCTTCTCACCAAGAACATTCTGTGTTCTGGTGACCAAGGTAATGATTTCTGTCTTGGCTGGTGTAACTCGCACCTCAACTCCAGAGTAGCCATCTTCAGCCAGTTCCTGAGTAAGAAACTCATTCAGTTCAGCTTAGAAGATGCCATCAGTGACAAACTTCTTCTTGGAAATTTGCATGGCCATCTCGCCGCCATGCTCCGCCGAAAGGAAAGGCACTGTATCATTCTTATGCCTTTGTGTCCTCATAGCTTAGCTCCCACTTATGAGTGAGAACATATGATGTTTGGTTTTCCATTCCTGGGCTACGTCACTTAGAATAATGGTCTCCAATTCCATCTAGGTTGCTGCAAATGCCATTATTTCATTCCTTTTTATGGCTGAATAGTATTCCCTGGTATATATATATACCACAATTTCTTTATCCACTCATTGATTGATGGGCATCTGGGCTG
>NW_012103809.1:397177-399546 GCF_000951045.1 Mandrillus leucophaeus
GCACAGCAGTGTCAATGTAGTAGTTAACAGGGTCTCTGCTGTGGATCATCAGGCCATCCACAAACTTCATGGATTTAGCCCTCTGTCCTCAGAGTTTCCCAGACACCACGACCTCGCAGCCTTTAGCCCCACTCTCCATGATGAACCACAACACACCATAGCAGGCCCTCTGCACGGCAAGCCCTCCTAGCGTTTGCAATGCAGACACTCTGCCTGGGCAATGGCACACAGGCCCCTAGCGGCCACCTTTTCAGCATAAAGCTCTACACTGCCCTCTGGAAAGCCAAACCTCTTCTGAACTACAGCAGTCAGTTCCCGAGTCCCCCAGCCCTTCTCACCAAGAACATTCTGTGTTCTGGTGACTAAGGTAATGATTTCTGTCTTGGCTGGTGTAACTCGCACCTCAACTCCAGAGTAGCCATCTTCAGCCAGTTCCTGAGTAAGAAACTCATTCAGTTCAGCTTAGAAGATGCCATCAGTGACAAACTTCTTCTTGGAAATTTGCATGGCCATCTCGCCGCCATGCTCCGCCGAAAGGAAAGGCACTGTATCATTCTTATGCCTTTGTGTCCTCATAGCTTAGCTCCCACTTATGAGTGAGAACATATGATGTTTGGTTTTCCATTCCTGGGCTACGTCACTTAGAATAATGGTCTCCAATTCCATCTAGGTTGCTGCAAATGCCATTATTTCATTCCTTTTTATGGCTGAATAGTATTCCCTGGTATATATATATACCACAATTTCTTTATCCACTCATTGATTGATGGGCATCTGGGCTGGTTCCATATTTTTGTAATTTCAAATTGTGCTGCTAAAAACATGCATATGCAAGTATCTTTTTTGAATAATGACTTCTTGTCCTCTGGGTAGATACCCAGTAGTAGGATTGCTGGATCAAACGGTAGTTCTACTTTTAGTTCTTTAAAGACTCTCCACACTGTTTTCCGTAGTGGTTATACTAGTTTACAATTCCACCAGCAGTGTAGAAGTGTTCCCTTTTCACCGCATCCTTGACAACATCTGTTTTTTTTTTTATTTTTTGATTATGGCCATTCTTGCAGGAGTAAGGTGGTATCACATTGTGGTTTTGATTTGCATTTCCCTGATCATTAGTGATGTTGAGCAGTTTTTCATATGTTTGTTGGTCATTTCCATATCTTCTTTTGAGAATTGTCTATTTATGTGCTTAGCCCACTTTTTGATGTGATTTTTCTTTCTTGTTAATTTGTTTGAGTTCCTTGTAGATTCTGTATATTAGTCCTTTGTCAGATGTACAGAGTGTGAAGATTTTCTCCCACTCTGTGGGTTGTCTGTTTACTTTGCTGATTATTTCTTTTGCTGTGCAGAAACTTTTTAGTTTAATTAAGTTCCACCTATTTATCAGTTTTTTTAAAGAGAATATAGAATTTATTCGATATTGAATATAAAAATAAACCATCTAAATAGGGGCCCAGGGAGCTTCCCTTATTTCTCTAGGTGCCTCCAGGCCTTCCCACCCCAACCCCAATAAAAACATTTTGCATATATAATGGCTAGCAAAGACTAAAAAGATGCAAAACTTCCAAAGACAGCAGGCACTCAGCTTAAGGAGGGTGATGACTGGGTCAAACGAGATCTTCCTGCAGGAGCCCACCATTTTCTTAGTCACAGCACTGACGAAAATACACCCCAGCCTTCTGGACCAGAGGCTGACATTAGGGGGTCCCTGAGCAAGTGATGGGCTGGAGCTGCTCATTGGGAGGCAGACAGTCTACTCCGTCAATGCATCCTCCAACTGCTTCACTCTCAAAGCCTGCTTCTGTTCCTGCAGCACACCACATAACTGATGCATGGCCGTTTTTAGCCGGGGGAGCTCATCTGCAAAGATGAGGTGGAACCGGCCTGGCTCGTTATACGTGCAGGCTTTGCCGCGGGATAACAGCTTGTTGTCCAGGAAGCAGCGAGAGGAGCTGTTCCTCTTCAGATGCACAGGGATCCATGTACTTTTTCAAGTTGATCCAGACACAGAGGCCAGAGCTGCAGTTGTGAAAGGGGATCTCCAATGCCTTCAGTTTGGCAGTGATGTACTTGTGAGCTTCCCAGAGCCGGTAGTTATTGGCGGGCAGGTACGCTCTGTCAATCCATTCTGTGCTCTGGAGCAGCTGACACAGCTTGTGCCGGGCGATGCCAGAGATACTGCGGAGGTAGCCAAAGGTGCTCACAGCAGAAGACATCTCCTTGTTGTGGGTGTCAACAGAGCACCAAAGCAGAAGGCAGAAATGCCAAAATCCTTCCTGGTGTCCCAGATCACATGGGTCCTGTTGTGATCAGGCAAACTTTTCATGCTCAGGACACTGTGGAATGTGATGGATTCATCAAAAACACAG
>NW_012103809.1:400716-406404 GCF_000951045.1 Mandrillus leucophaeus
CAGTTGGGGAACTAGATCAGGCTGCCCGGGCAATTGGGCCCCCTGCCCATATCTGACATCACCCCTAGAGTCCTGGGAAGGAAAACGCACTTGGAGCTCCAGGCCACTCGTGACCCCAGACTATAGGAGCTGGATCATCTGGCACATTAAGCGACCCAGAGGGCTTCCTGCTCACAGATGGCCTGAGCGTGCCTCCGTTCTTCCAGCGGCAGGCCCTGCCTGCTGTCAGCTGTACTCGAAGTACTCCCTCATGGTCTGCCGCAAGTGCAGCATCATCTCCAACAGCTGGGTATAGATGCTCTGGTCTCTGAGGACCTGGCCTCTCATCTGGCCAGAGGGCACAGGAAGGGTGTCTGACTGATGGATGACTCATACTCCGGGTATCTGTAGTGGCCCCTGAAGGCTGGCTGGCACCTCTGTCTCTGTTTTCACTTATCTTCTCTCCAGCCTAAAGCCTGACTGAGGAAACTGTCCATGACTGTCAGTGCTCAGGGACCTGCTCTGTCACCCTTCTCCTCATTGAATGTATTAATCATTGTTTTTGTTGCATTTGCTTTTGGGTTCTTGGTCATGAAGTCTTTGCCTAAGCCAATGTCTAGAAGGGTTTTCCGATGCTATCTTCTAGAATTTTTATGGTTTCAGGTCTTAGATGTAAGTCCTTGATCCATCTTGAGTTGATTTTTGTATAAGGTGAGAGATGAGGATCTAGTTTCATTCTTCTAAATGTGGCTTGACAATTATCCTAGCACCATTTGTTGAATAGGGTGTCCTTTCCCCACTTTATGTTTTTGTTTGCTTTGTTGAAGACCAGTTGGCTGTATTTATGTCAACGTTTTTTTCGTGAAAAAAGAAGCCTGGCCAACATAGTGAAACCCCGTCTCTACTAAAAATACAAAAAAAATTAGCTGGGCGTGGTGGTGGGTGCCTGTAATCCCAGTTACTTGGGAGGCTGAGGCAGGAGAATCACGTGAACCCAGGAGGCGGAGGTTGCAGTGAGCTGAAATGGCACCATTGCACTCCAGCCCAGGCAACAGTGTGAGACTCCATCTCAAAAAAAGAAAAAGAAAAAAAAGTCAAAGAAACACAACGGGATTGTGACTACAAATAAGGGCAGTACTAATATTTTTACTATATACTGAAATGCAGCTTTTTGTGGGATTTACAAGTTTTGGGTGTAAACAAATGTTCACCTTATTCTCTGTGATCAAGGTATAAAATCGCATGGATTTTTAAAAGAATGTTCAATCCAATCAAACTTTTTGATCATCCTGTACTCAAACTATCATGAAACTTTGAAAGAAAAATTGTGGATTTACACTGAAATTTTCTGTGATTTTTGATATGGTTTTGCATGGAAAAGCATTTACAGTGGCTTCATGTGGGTAGAAATCACAGTTGCTGTGACAGGGCAGTGAGCTGTCATTTATGAATTCAGTGTTGTCTGTAGGAGATATGGCACTGGAAGTATTCTTCTAGGACTCTGTTGGCATTCTGTGGATGGTGAACAGTAAATAAGTTAATGCAGAAGACTTTGATGAGTGACTTCAAACACTACAGATTATGATCGGGGATCACATGATGGGTAGGAATGGAATAGAAGATCACCTTGAATAACAAGGTAGCAGGGCTTGATAAAATGGGAAGCCACTGGGACATTTTTATGAGAGGATCCACCTCTCACCTGGTTGTGATGGGGACTAAGATAGATAGAACAAGTCTCACATTTTGTAGGAAGGTGTTCCAGAACCAGGAATGTTTGGAGCAGGGACTTCTACATCTGAAACAGACAGATCTGGACCAAAGTGTTAGAGAGAAAGTGGTATTCAGGAAGGAGAGATGCATGGCTACTTAAATCTCTAGCATTGTGGAAAAGCTATCAATTCAGACTCAGAGGGCAGTGAATGTATCTCTAAGGAAATGGCATTTCAGCAGATATGAAGATAGTACAAGATAATGGGGGTGAAGACAGCCTGAGCATTCCAGGTAGAACAACATGCTAAAACTTGGAGGCAAAGGGAATATGGTACATTTGAAAAAGTATAATATCTCTAGTGTGGCAAAAGCAAGTCAGGGAATGGTAAGATGAGATCAGAGAAGCAGGGAGGAGCTTGATCAGGAAGAAGACTGTAGGCCATGGTAAGGATTTTTGCTTTTACCTAAGGTGATGGAAAACCACTAAAGTTTTTTTAAGATACAAAATGGCATACTCATATTTATATTTCAGAAAGATCACTCTGGTTGCATATACAGAGTGGACTTCGCCAAGTAGTTTTATTTTAGTCTTTTAGAAAAATAAAATGTCACCAATAGCTTTTGTAGTAAATAGCTGTTTCTAAAGTCCAAGGCCTATGCATTGAAAAATTACAGTATAACCTATGAATGCATTTGAAGAACAATACCTCAAACTCTATTAAATTTTAGCAGAATCAATAGACTAGCACCAATTTAAAAGAACATTGTTCTGATGATGTATTTGATAATTTTTAAAAAAAATTTTAGTTGCATCTATAAAGTGAGGGCAAGTTTATCAAGAAAGTAAAGGAATAAAAGAATGGCTACTCCATAGGCTGAACAGCCTGATGATTTTTGAAGCAGTGTATACCTTTTAATGAGACTAAAGCTAATTCACTATAATTAAACAAAAATACTGTTCTTCATGGATATAACAGACTAGATTTGATTTTTTAAAAAATAAATCAGGGCTGGGTGCAGTGGTTCGTGCCTATAATTCCAGCACTTTGGGATGCCAAGGTGGTAGGATTGATTGAGTCCAGGAGTTCAAGACCAGCCTGGACAACACAGCGAGACCCCGTTTCTAAAATAAATAAATAAATTTTTTAAAAAGTCAGGTATGGTGGTGCATGCCTGTAGTCCCAGCTACTTGGGAGGCTGAGGTGGGAGGATCGTTTGAGCTCAGGAGCTGGTGATTGCAGTGAACCAAGACTGCACCACTGCACTCCAGCCTGGGCGACAGAGTCAGACCCTGTCTCAAAAAACAAAAAAGTTGGCTGAGCACGGTGGCTCATACCTGTAATCCCCCACACTTTGGGGGGCTGAGGTGAATGGATCACTGGAGGGAGGTGAATGGATCACTTGAGGCTAGGAGTGAGAGACCAGCCTGGCCAACATTGCAAAATCCTGTCTCTACTAAAAAAAAAAAAAAAGAAAGAAAGAAAAAGAAAAAAAAGGCCAGGGTGGTAGTGCACACCTGTGGTCCCAGCTATTTAGGAGGTTGAGGCAGGAGAATCACTTGAGCCTGGGAGGCAGACATTGTGCTACTGACTCCAGCCGAGATTGTGCCACTGCAATCCAGCCTGCACAAGACAGCAAGACACTGTCTCAAAAAAAAAGAAAGAAAGAAAGAAAGAAAATTCTAATAAGCAGTCACAGTTGACAATGCTTATGATAAAGCCTAAATTCAGATTTTGACCTATGGTCTCTTCTTCAACACAAATTGGGTCAACCACTCAACTGAAATATACATCAAATTTTTTTTTTCTTTCCACCCAAGCCCCGCAGAACATTTAAATTTTTTAATGTAAAAATAACTGGGACAATCATAATGGCAGATGGGAGGCAGGACAAGATTGCAGCTCTGACTGGGTCGGACAGAGCAGTGTGTGGAGGCTCGCATCAAAAATTTTAGCTCCAGAATGACTGCAAGAACAAATCAGGAATCCTGAGAGGACCAACGGACCCTCTGAAGGAAGCAGACTGCTCCTGCAGGAGCCAGGAGACACCCCAAACCCTGTGGGTGCCCAAACTGTGGAACTGGGAAAGGGAGAGCCTCTGCTCCCGAACACACACTCGCACTGAAGAAAATGAAGGTCTAGTTTGCGAGAGAAGTTTCCGACCTTACCCGGAGCTGAGTCAATCTAGAGAGCCAAGTGAAATACAGGGGTAGAGGAAGCAGTGGGAAAGGCCCTGGGAGTTCACTGGGTCCCCAAGCAGGCCATTCCTGCCTGGCTCCACAGGGACCCTTTAGGAGGGCAGCCAGAGGCCGGGGGGAAAATGCCACAGGGAGAAGGAAGTCTCCAGCTGAACTTTGTAACAATTTGAATTGAGCAAGGAGCCTCCTGGCCAGAACATGGGAGAGGGTGGGAATCTGGCTTGCAGACTCCACAGGAGGGAAAAGAACCAAAGCCCTGTTCTTTCACAGCTGGGAGGTGGGTAGCCTGGGGAAGTTATCAAGCCCTGCTACCCACTGCCTGGAAACAGACTTGGGACTGTTAGAGCGGCCATGGTGAGAGTGAGACAGGCCCTTTGGATCGATTGTGTGGGAGTTGGGTGAGGCCTGTGACTACAGGCTTTCCCCCACTTCCCTAACAATTTGCATGACTCAGCAGAGGCAGCCATAATCCTCCTAGGTACACAACTCCAGTGACCTAGGAATCTCACCCCCATCCCCCACAGCAGCTGCAGCAAGACCTGCCCAAGGAGAGTCTGAGCTCAGACATACCTAGCCCTGCCCCTACCTGATGGGCTTTCCCTATCCACCCCTGGTAGCTGAAGACAGAGGGCATATATTCTTGGGAGTTCTAGGGCCCCACCCACCACCAGTTCCTCCCCATACTACCACAGCTGATGCTCTCTGGAAAGCGCCGCCTCCCCGCAGGAGGCCAACCAGCACAAAAATAAAACATTAAACCACCCAAGCTAAGAACTGTCACAGAGTCCATTTCACCCCCTGCCATGTCCACCGGAACAGGTGCTGATATCCACAGCTGATATCCATAGATGGTTCACATCACAGGACTCTGTGCAGACAACCCCCAGTAGCAGCCCAGAGCCAGGTAGACTTGCTGAGTGGCTAGACCCCAAAGAGAGATAACAATCACTGCAGCTAGGCCCACAAGAAGCCACATCCACAGGGAAACGGGGAGAGTACCACATTAAGGGAGGAGACCACCCCTCATATTGTCTTATGCTCAATTTCTGCCTCCAAAGAAAGAAGAAGTAAAAACTAAAAGGAAGAAATGAAATCCACAAGCAGACAGCCTGGCACTACACCTTGGACCTGGTAGTTAAAGATCGACCCCTGACCTAATCGGTTATTTGCATAAAAAAGCACTGTGAAGATCCCTGTCCTATTCTGTTCATTCTAATTACCGGTGTATGCAACCCCCAGTCACGTACCGCCTGCTTGCTCAATTGATCACGACCCTCTCACATGGACCCCCTTAGAGTTGTGAGCCCATAAAAGGGACAGGAATTGCTCAACTGGGGAGCTCGGCTCTTGAGACAGGAGTCTCGCCAATGCTCCCGGCCGAATAAACCCCTTCCTTCTTCTTTTCTCCCCCACTTCCTTCTTTAACTCATTGTCTGAGGGGTTTTGTCTGCGGCTTTTCCTGCTACAACATCAAGGGAACACCCCATGGGACAAAAGAATCTGAACAACAGCCTTCAGCCCTAGGCCTTCCCTCTGACAGGTCCTACCCAAATGAAAAGGAACCAGAAAACCAACTCTGGTAATATGACAAAACAAGGCTCTTTAACATGCCCCAAAATCACACTAGCTCACCAGCAATGGATCCAAACCAAGAAGAAATCCCTGATTTGCCTGAAAAAGAATTCAGGAGGTTAGTTATTAAGCTAATCAGGGAGGCACCGGAGAAAAGGTGAAGCCCAATTCAAGGAAATCCAACAAACGATACAAGAAAGGAAGGGAGAAATATTCAAGGAAATAGA
>NW_012103809.1:407814-409649 GCF_000951045.1 Mandrillus leucophaeus
CCAAAAGTGAGCAGGGTTAGCTATTCTTATATCAGACAAAACAAGCTTTAAAGCAACAGCATTTAAAAGAGACAAACAGGGATATTATATAACGGTAAAAAGCCTTGTCCAATAGGACAATATCACAATCCTAAACATATATACACCGAACACTGAAGCTCCCAAATTTATGAAACAATTACTAATAGACCTAAGAAATGAGATAGACGGTAACACAATAATAGTGGGGGACTTCAATACTCCACTGACAGTACTAGACAGGTCATCAGGACAGAAAGTCAACAAAGAAACAATAGATTTAAACTATACCTTCAAACAAATGGACTTAACAGATATATACAGAACATTTCATCCAACAACCGCAGAATACACATTCTATTCAACAACACATGGAATTTTCTCCAAAATAGACCATATCATAGGCCATAAAACGAGCCTCAATGAATTTAAGAAAATTGAAATTATATCAAGCACTCTCTCAGACCACAGTGGAATAAAACTGGAAATCAACTCCAAAAGGAACCTTCAAAACCATGCAAATACATGTAAATTAAATAACCTGCTCCTGAATGAGCATTGGGTCAAAAACAAAATCAAGAAGAAAATTTAAAAATCCTTTGAACTGAACTACAATAATGATAGAACCTATCAAAACCTTTGGCATACAGCAACGGCGGCAATAAGAGGAAAGTTTATAGCCCTAAGCACCTACATCAAAAAGACGGGAAGAGCACAAACTGACAGTCTAAGGTCATATCTCAAGGAAGTAGAGAAATAAGAACAAACTAAACTCAAACCTAGCAGAAGAAAGGAAATAACAAAGACCAGAGAACTAAATTAAATTGAAACAAAAAATACAATACAAAGATAAATGAAACAAAAAGCTGGTTCTTTGAAAAGATAAATAAAATTGATAGACCATTAGCAAGACTAACCAAGAAAAGAAGAGAGAAAATCCAAATAAGCTCATTAAGAAATGAAACAGGAGATATTACAACTGACACCACTGAAATACAAAAGATCATTCAATGCTACTATGAACACCTTTACACACATAAATTAGAAAACCTACAAGAGATGGATAAATTCCTGGAAAAATACAACCTTCCTAGCTTAAATCATGAAGAATTAGATACCCTGAACAGATCAATAAAAAGCAGCAAGACTGAAATGGTAATTAAACAACTACTGACAAAAAAAGTCCAGGACCAGATGGATTCACAGTAAAATTCTACCAGACATTCAAAGAAGAATTGGTACCAATCCTTTTGACGCTATTCCACAAGATAAAGAGAAAACCCTCCGTAATTCATTCTGTGAAGCCAGTATCACCCTAATACCAAAACCACGAAGGAACATAATCAAAAAAGAAAACTACAGACTGATATCCCTGATGAACACAGACGCTAAACTCCTTAACAAAATACTAGCTAACAGAGTCCAACAACATATCAAAAAGATAATCCACTATGATCAAGTGGGTTTCACACCAGGGATGCAGGTGTGGTTTCACATATGCAAGTCAATAAATGTGATACATTACATAAAAAGGATTTAAAACAAAAATTATGTGATCATCTCAATAGATGCAGAAAAAGCATTTGACAAAATCCAGCATCCTTTATGATGAAAGCTCTCAGCAAAATTGGCATACAAGGGACATGCCTCAATGTAATAAAAGCCATCTATGACGAACCCAGAGCCAACGTAATACTGAATGCGGAAAAGTTGAAAGCATTCCCTCTGAGGACTGGAACAAGACAAGGATGCCCACTCTCACCACTCCTCTTCAACATAGTACTGGAAGTCCTAGCCAGAGCAATCAGACGAGAGAA
>NW_012103809.1:410159-412287 GCF_000951045.1 Mandrillus leucophaeus
AAATGGCATGAACCTGGGAGGCGGGGCTTGCAGTGAGCTGAGATGGCACCACTGCACTCCAGCCTGGGCGACAGAGCGAGACTCTGTCTAAAAAAAAAAAAAGAAAAAAAAAGGATTCAGCAAAGTTTCCTGATACAAAATACATGTACACAAATCAGTAGGTCTTCTATACACCAACAGCAACCAAGTGGAGAATCAAATCAAGAACTCAAGCCCTTTTACAATAGCTGCAAAAAAAAAAAAAAAAAACAGAAAAAAGAAAGAAACAAACAACAACAACAACAAAAAACCTAACCAAGGAGTCGAAAGACCTCTACAGAGAAAACTACAAAACACTGCTGAAAGAAACCGTAGATGACAAACAAATGAAAACACATCCCATGCTCATGGATGGGTAGAATCAATATTGTGAAAATGACCATACTGCCAAAAGCAAACTACAAATTCAATACAATCCCCATCAAAACACTACCATCATTCTTCACAGAATTAGAAAAAACAATTCTAAAATTCATATGGAACCAAAAAGGAGCCTGCATACCCAAAGCAAGACTAAGCAAAAAGAATAAATCTGGAGGCATCAAACTACCTGATTTCAAACTATACTATAAGGCTATGGTCACCAAAACAGCATGGTACTTGCATAAAAATAGGCAAACAGACCAATGAAACAGAATAGAGAACCCAGAAATAAATGCAAATACTTAAACAGCCAACTGATCTTTAACAAAGCAAACAAAAACAAAGTGGGGAAAGGACACCCTTTTCAACACATGGTGCTGGGATAACTGGCTAGCTGCATCTAGGAGAATAAAACTGGATCTTCATCTCTCATCTTTTACTAAAGTCAACTCAAGATGGATTAAGGACTTAAATCTAAGAGCTGAAACCGTAAAAATTCTAGAAGATAACATTGGAGAAACCCTTCTAGACATTGGCTTAGGCAAGGATTTCATGACCAAGAACCCAAAAGCAAATGCAATAAAAACAAAGATAAATAGTTCAGACTTAATTAAACTAAAGAGCTTTTGCATGGCAAAAGGAATAGTCAGCAGAGTCAACAGACAACCCACAGAGTGGGAGAAAATCTTCACACTCTATACATCTGACATAGGACAAATATCCAGAATCTACAAGGAACTCAAACAAATCAGTAAGAAAAAAATAAACAATCCCATCAAAAAGTGGGCTAACGACATGAATAGAAAATTCTCAAAAGAAGATATACAAATGGCCAACAAACATATGAAAAGATGCTCAACATCACTAATGATCAGGGAAATGCAAATCAAAACTATAATGCAATACCACCTTACTCCTGCAAGAACAGCCATAATAAGAAAATCAAAAAACAGTAGATGTTGGCATGGATGCGATGATCAGGGAACACTTCTACACTGCTGGTAGGAATGTAAACTAGAATGTAAAAAGCCATCACAGAAAACAGTGTGGAGATGAATCCTTAAAGAGCTAAAAGTAGAACTACCATTTGATCCAGCAATCCTACTACTGGGTATCTACTCAGAAGAAAAGAAGTCATTGTATGAAAAAGATACTTGCACACTCATGTTTACAGCAGCACAACTCACAAGTGCAAAATCGTGGGACCAACTCAAATGCCATCAATCAACGAGTGGATAAAGAAACTTTTATTATATATATGTATACACACACACATCTATATGATGGAGTACTACTCAGCCATAAAAAGGAATGAATTAATGGCATTTGCAGTGACCTGGATGAGACTGGAGACTATTATTCTAAGTGAAGGACTCAGGAATGGAAAACCAAACATCGTATGTTCTCACTGATATGTGGGAGCTAAGCTATGAGGACGCAAAGCCATAAGAATCATATAAGGGACTCTGGGGACTTGGGAGGAAGGGTGGAAGGAGGACGAGGGATAAAAGACTACAAATATGGTGCAGTGTATACTGATTGGGTGATGGGAACAACAAAATCTCACAAATCACCACTAAAGAACTTATCTAACCAAATATCACCTATACCCCAACAACCTATGGAAAGAAAATAAATAAAAAATAAAATTAAAAAATAAAAATAACTGAGGCAAAGCAGTAAGACCAAAATGATAGTCTGATACTATTTTAAAAATTTTAGTTTT
>NW_012103809.1:414422-416334 GCF_000951045.1 Mandrillus leucophaeus
ATTTTAAAAATTAGCCAGGAGTGGTGGCACATGCCTATAATCCCAGCTACTAAAGAGACTGAGGTAGGAGGCTTGCTTGAGCCCAGGGGATTGAGGCTGTAGTTAGCACTGCACTGTACTTCAGCCTGGGTGACAGAGTGAGATCTTATCTCAAAAAACAAAGGAAAAAAATGTGTACCTTCTTTATTAAGCTGCCTAAATGTCTTTGATACTTGTCATTTTCTTCAATGAGTCTGTTGCAGTGGCTTTCTTTTGACTCTAGGAGACATCCCAGTTTTGTGATCTATGGAGAAACATCAGTAAAAACACTAACCTGGAACCTGCCATGAAAGCTATATATGGATGCCAAGAACAAACAAGAAAAGTGAGCAATACTTTATTCCAATATTCTTCTAAACCATAGGTGAAGCATGAGAGGCTATGAACCAGATAATGGTTAGACTGCACTTAGAACAGGTAAACAAAAATTATAATGGGGTTTTACCTTTTTCTCTTTATACTATAAAACAGCATTGCAAACAACTGAACACCTATTGGTACACACAAATATTTATCAGCCCCTTATCATCTTTCCTTATATAGCCAATGCACAGGCATATTTGACTCTACATGAAGTAAAGCACTGATGTTTTCAGGTTTGAGAAATACTCTCCCTTGCATAAATGACTGCAAGTTTTTAAAAAGGTTCAGCTTAATGTATTCCATTTTCTGACCTATGGTCCAATTTTTATTTGCAAGAAAGCCATTAAAAATGAAAAATTATGTGACATCTAAAATTAATTATCAGGAAATGGTATTCACAAGTTTCCCTAGCAGTTACCTTAATTTTCAAAGCAGTTATAGAAGAAAAACTATAAACATGAAATAACAATGTTAGATGACTTTTAATCATCTAATGTTTTATTTTTTATTTTATTTATTCATTTGAGATGAAGTCTCGCTCTGTTGCCCAGGCTGGAGTACAGTGGTGCTACTCAGCTCACTGCAACCTCTACCTCCCAGCAACTCTCCTGCCTCCTGAGTAGACAGGATTACAGGTGTGCGCCACCATGCCCAGCTAACTTTTGTATTTTTAGTAGAGATGGGGTTTCACCACATTCAGGCTGGTCTTGAACTCCTGAGCTCAGGTGATCCACACCCCTCGGCCTCTCAAAGTGCTGAGATTACAGGCGTGAGCCACCACGCCCGGCCTAATGTTTTAAATACACTTATGTGTCTGTAGTGAAGAACCCTAGAGGAATCGATAACAGAGCAAATTTGCAGCAGAAACAGCAACTTACTTTCTCTTATATGAATAAAGTAATGAGGACAATATCAAATCAGTGGTCCCACTTCTCTAACAACATACATTATTTAAGGTACTTAATCCAGTTGTTATTACTTCAATTTAACAGTTGGAACCAAAGTGAAGATAATTTAAAAGATTTTTGAAGTAGAAAATGCTAGAATCCATATTTCTCAGCTATTAACTCTTTTCATTGCATCTCCTCACTACGTCCTGGAGGGGGTGTTCCACTCTGCTTCATGACACTTGACTGAAGCAATGTGGAATTACTTCTCAGTTTCTATTTTTCATCATAGATCTCATGGCACACTTTGAATTATTTAATAGCTCTCAAGATCAAAATAACAACCCTTTTAAGTCTGCAGATTGATTTTTTAAAAATTTGCTAGCCTCAGATTAAAGAAAGAATAGCAAAAGCTTCCTTACAGAATAATATTTATTTTAGAGATAAAGGAATTGCTCTGGAGAAGCCGGGTTTTTAGAGTATCATGAAAAGAAATACAACATTGTAAGTGTCTGCTAAAGTACAAATTTTAACTGCTTTAAGGGTGTAAGTGACATATGATTAATAACACATATTTAAGGTGTATGGTTTTGTAAGGTTTTGTTGTTGTTGTTGTTGTTGTT
>NW_012103809.1:417489-445977 GCF_000951045.1 Mandrillus leucophaeus
AAAAAAAAAAAAAAAGAAAACTAGCAGTAGAATAATGGTAGGTGTGTGTTTAACTTTTAAAGCTATTGCCAAAATGTTTTCCAAAATGGTTGGACCATTTTACATCCCAACCAGCAGCGAATGAGAGTTGTATTTGCTCCACATTCTCTCCAAGCCTTGGTACGGTCAGTCTTTTTAATTTTAGACATTCTAAAAGGGGTGCAGTGGTATTCTTTGTGGTTTTAATTTGCATCTTTTTTTTCTTTTTTCTTTTTGAGATGGAGTTTCGCTCTTGCTGCCCAAGCTGGAGTGCAGTGGCACGATCTCGGCTCACTGCAACCTCCACCTCCCAGGTTCAAGCGATTCTCCTGCTTTGGCCTCCCAAGTAGCTGGGATTACAGGCATGTGCCACCATGCCCAGCTAATTTTGTATTTTTTAGTAGAGATGGGGTTTCACCATCTTGGTCAGGGTGGTCTCAAACTCCTGACCTCAGGTGATCCACCCACCTCGGCCTCCCAAAGTGCTGAGATTACAGGTGTGAGCCACCTTGCCCGGCCTAATTTACATCTTAATGATGTTAAGTATCTCTCCCACCTCTTCAGCACCTCCTTTCCTGAGTAGCCTGCCCCTGTGTGCTGCAGCACAGAGCGCAGACACAGACCCACAGAAGTTGTGATGGGCCTCACTGACTGCCTTGAAGATGCAGGCTCTAAGGGCAGGGGTGAGTTAGGCAGAGGCTGGACACCCATGTTGGGTCATGTTCACAGCAACAGACATTTGACATAGCAGAGGAGGAAGTCCTCTTGGAGAGCTGCTCCCTGGGCAGCATGGATGACAGCCAGCGAGAGGTAGAGAAGCCAAGATGAGGTTCACTCGGTCCAGGTAAGACTGCTCAGTCATGAGCCCTCCAAACATATCCTGGGTTTGCTCCTCTCTGTATCCCAAATTCGTGGACACAGTTCCAAGTTAATAATATATTAATTTGCTTCAATGTATTATGAGGCAGTGAAATCCAAATCACTAAAAAGCTGAGGTCAATACATCTTGTATTCACTTTCTGTTGCTGCTCTAACAAATTACCACAAACTTAGTGGCTTCACACAACACAAAGTGATTATCTTATAGTTCTGTAGGTGGGAAGTCTGGCATAGGTCTCACTGGGCTAAAGTCAAAGTGTCAACAGGGCTGTGCTCCTTTCTGGAGGCCTTAGGGGAGACTTTCCAGCTTCTAAACACTGCCCACATCTTTGGCTTACGTCCCCTCTCTTCATCTTCAGAGCCAGCAAGTGTTATAGCTTTGAATATTCTTTAGTAGTCATATCTCCCTCTGACATGTCTGGGAAAGGTCCTCTACTTTTAAGAACTCATGATTACATTGGACCCACCCTGACAATCCAGGATAATCTACCCCTGAATCTCAAGGCCCTTGATTTAATCACATCTGCAAAGTCCATTCTGCCATGTTCTGGGGACTATGGTGTGGAATTTTTGGGGGTGCCATTATCCTGCTACCACACACCTTTTATGAGGTTCACTGAGGCCCTCCATGATTTGAGGTGCAGGTGGCCTGGCTATATGGTGAAGCCAGGGTATTTAGCTCTATCTAGGTTGTAATTCAAGGTTTGCTAAAAGGCTTTTACTTGCATTAACACACTTTCCTCATATAGGGTTGTCTTACATTCTGGTAGTGTCAACTTAGAGGGAAAGTATGTCAAGGTACACATAACATTCACCATGAACAGTGGATGAATCAGCCATCATTATTAATAGGCTTGCAGATTGAGATATGGGAAGAAAATTGACTGATTGAGTTTCCAATTCTCCACATAAAGGTTTTGAGGTTGTGTACATACAATACAATATAAACCTGGCTGGGCGCGACGGCTCATGGCTGTAATCCCAGCACTTTGGGAGGCCAAGGTGGGCGAATCACCTGAGGTCAGGAGTTCAAGACCAGCCTGTCTAACATGGTGAAACCCCGTCTCTACTAAAAAATACCAAAAAATTAGCCAGGTGGGGTGGTGCATGCCTGTATTCTCAGCTACTTGGGAGGCTGAGGCAGGAGAATCACTCGAACCCAGGAGGTGGAGGTTGCAGTGAGCCAAGATCATGCCACTGCACTCCAGCCCGGATGACAGAGCAAGACTCTGTCTCGAAAAACAAACAAACAAATACAATATCAATCAGAAACTAAACATTAAGCCAGAATATATAGAGCAGGTGAGGAACAACATGCAGACACGAAGGCAACTAAGACCTACACTCCAGTGCCATATTTATCAATGAACTTCTTCATAGCTAAAACGAAATGGAAATCTGGTCAGTTACATAAATAATGATGAATCTGGTTGTCATTATTTATGTGATGAAAATATACCTGCTTCTAAAGGAGAAGCTTGTCCTAGTGCGCCCGAGATCTCTAAGGAAGTTCTCACCCAAGTGAAACAACCACGTCTCCGTAGCGAATGAGAAGGATGTTTCCTCGGATTGTTGAGGGTCTAACATCAGAGCACGGCTCAGTAAAAGCAATTCTGTGAGGGCCGAGATAGCATGTTCCAAGCAGCAGCTTTCAGATCATGAACATGATTCAGGATATGACTCTTTACTAAGTGGTAAAATGAATTTATGACCAACATAAAAAAAGAAATGGAACAGAATAAAAAAGAATTTTAAAACCCAATGTTTTAGCTGTGTGTGTGTACATATAAGTGTTCCATCAAGATGTAAAATGTATTTTTTCTAAACTGAGGATTACTACTAGAGGAACAAAAGAACTGCAAAGATTATCCTTCAGAGATACAAGAGCTCTGAAGCTCTTGCCAAGAGCTGGTCAGGAAATAGATTGATGTGATATCCTTCAGCAAGGATCTATGGTGCAAATATTGTTTCCCACTCGTGCTTTAGAAAGGAAACTAGGAAAATCAGAACCAGGAAGGTGAGGGAGAGGGTCAGAGTATCAGAAGGACTACTGTAAAATGCCAGGATGCTTGAGAGAACAAGAAAACAGATGGTAAAGTTGACATCTATGTAAACTAAGAATTTAAGATTCCATCCGGCAGGACAGCCCTCCCACCTGTGTGACCCAAGTTCTAGTGATGACTCTAGTCTCTTCCTTAGGAGGCTGGTCAGTGGCAGAGAGGCCGGCAAACTATAAAGTATACTCAAGGTAACACCGTGCCAAATTCAGATACTGGCAGGTACCTTCTGTCGTTCAAGTGGACCGCAAGGTACTGGGTTTTGATTGTTTTCTTTTGGCTCACTTGGAAAATTTTTCCTAGAGCAATAATTTTCCACTTTGCCTATTCCTTTCTTATTCTTGTGACTTCTTTACAATTTAACAAACTATTAATTTTAAAGGCTACCAAAATAATAAATTAGGTAAATGTTTTATGTAATATATGATTGCCATATTGAAGTGGTATGTTTTAGGACAGATTTTGGTTTGTAAATTTTAACTACTCGATAATACTAGTGAGAGGATATCTCATTTGTATTAAAAGGTATCTATTTTACTGAAGATGGGATCTAGGAGGAACTTACTATAAGCCTATTTGAACTCTGAACATCAATACCATTAAATGGACTTTTGCCTTGTTCCCAGTGATCAAATCTCTGACTGTATCAAGGTCTTCCTGGACCAGGAGACATTTTGCACTTGACAGTTAAACACCCAGGATGCTCGAGCCAGCAGGAAGGCAAAGCTGAAGTCAAGGACCCTGTCTCAGGATGGAGGAGGACAGGTTGTAAATGGAGCAGATGGCAGGGTCAGAACTGTGAAGAGGAGCCAACAGCAAGGGGTCAGAAGGACATGAGGGAAGCACACGACGATGTGCCAGAGGAACATCGATGTGCCAGAGGAACATGGCATCAGGGTGCCATGAGCATCACCCTGCACTCCAGCGGCCACACCTTGCTGGCCCAGAGTTCCTTAGAGAATGAGGTGTGAATCTTCTGGAGTACATTCTGCACTTCCAAACAATAAAAACAAAACCTTTTTTATCTTGAAAACTTTCATGCAAGTCTAAAGAATAACATAATGGACCTCCATGTTTCCATCACATAACTTCAACAATTACCAACATTTTCCATTACTGTTTTACCTTTCTCCAACTCTGCTCCTACCCCTACTATGCCACCTTTTTGTTCTCCTGGAGTACTTTAAAGCAAACCTTGTCATCATATTAATTCATTCATAAATACTTTTCAAAATATAATACTAACAGGATGGGTGAGGTGGCTCACACCTGTAACTCCAGTACTTTGAGAGGCTGAGGCGGGTGGATCACCTGAGCTCAGGAGTTCATGACTAGCCTGGCCAATATGGCAAAACACTGTCTCTACTAAAAATACAAAAATTAGCTGGGCATGGCGGTGGGCGCTTGTAATCCCAGCTACTTAGGAGGCTGAGGCAGGAGAATCCCTTGAATCCCGGGGGCAGAGGTTGAAGTGCCACTGCACTTCAGCCTGGCAACAGAGCGAGGCTCCATCTCTAAAAACAAACAAGCAAATGTAATACTAACAGAGAAGGGCTTTTAAAAAACACAATGATACCACTATCACATCTATTAAAATCAACAATATCAACAATAATTTTGTAATATTATCTAATATGCTGAGTTCAATTTTCTATTATCTCACAAATGTCTTTTTATAGTGGTTGGTTGAGTTTCATACACTGCCTCAGGCTGATTTGTCCTTTAAGTCTCCAGCCTCTCTTAGTCTATAACAGTTATTCCCCTCTCCTTCCCTTCTCTTGTGCCAATTATTTATTTATTAGAGTCCTCCACATTCAGGATTTGTCATTATGGTATGATCAAGTACATTTCTTTACCCACTGTAGTTCCTGTCTGCTGGTAGTTAGGTCTATAAGCTAGCTTTTGGATTCAGCAGTTTTGGTAAGAAGCATTGTGGATGGTGTTGTGTGCTTCCTCTGCACCATGTCAAGGGGCACAGGTCTGCCTGTCTCACCACTAGTGGGGTTGAGATTCATCAGTGGGTTCAAATTTTGGTCAATACGACTCATTCATTAAAAACTCCTTATCAATCTTGAACCTAAAGGTTTTAGCAGCCATTATGATAGCTGCTTACATTCCTTAATCTATTCAGGAATGCAAAATATAATTTTCTAAACTTATCTTTTCTTCGGCTTTTAATAGCTTACATTCTTCAATAAAGAACTCTCCCTCATCAATTATTTGGATACTCTGAGATAGGGTTTGTACAGCAAAGCCCACAGTGCATTTTAAAGGTGATATGGTGTGTTTGACACTCTGCCATTTGTGACCTTGTTCCCATTCCAGTTCCCACTGCTGGGAACACTACTGGTCACTCTCATCATCATCTTTGTATCACCAGGGACTGAAGCATAGGTACTGCTAATGGACAACAGAATGTATTGTATGCTGTCCTCTTGGTTCCCTATGCCCAAATTTTACTGGTCTTTAAGACCCAACTGCCATCTCCTTCATAACCTGCACTTAGAAATAACCTCTTCTAGTCCTCAGACAAGTATCCACTCTGTTAGATGCCAGTCATTGTACCTCTTCTCTAAAAACTTTCCCCTTCCTCCTGATAAACAGTTATTTATGTATCTTATCTTGTTTTCTAGACTCCTTAGTAGCAGGGTTTATGTTTTGTTTCGCTTTCTAGCTCCTTAGTGATTAGCTTGTTTAATCTTTTCTGAGAAGTCAATAATAATTACTATTTTTTTTTTTGAGACAGAGTCTCACTCTGTCGCCCAGGCTAGAGTGCAGTGGTGTGATCTCAGCTCACTGCAACCTCCGCCCTCTGAGTTCAAGCGATTCTCCTGCCTCAGCCTCCCAAGTAGCTGGGATTACAGATGCCTGCCACCGCACCCGGCTAATTTTTTGTATTTTTAGTAGAGATGGGGTTTCACCGTCTTGGCCAGGCTGGTCTTGAACTCCTGACCTCATGATCCACCTTCCTCGGCCTCCCAAAGTGCTGGGATTACAGGCATGAGCCACTGCACCCAGCCAATAATTACTTCTTAAATGAAAAAAAAAAAAAAATTAGAAAAGAGGAAAACTTTGAAACTTCATGTTATTAGACAGTTTCTTTTCTATTAAAGGTGAGTTGTACGTAATGAATTTGGTATAGAATGCTGCTTTGAACCATTTAAAAAATATGATGGTAGACTTATCTAATTAACTCCTATAAAAATTCCTTATGTTAATTAGACGTTTTCATTTTAGTGAGATTCAACTGAGTTCCGAAATTGCTCTATAACTATCTAGATTCTAAGATCACATTTTCATTTTCTTTTAACATATTTTTCCTATTTTATCTGCCTTTATCTTTACAATACCATCTAAAGTACATTATGAGTGTTATTGCCTAAAGCACACCTTAACCATGGTTGTTGTACACAGCTATTACTGTAGCATATGCAACAGTATTAGTGTACTTCATCTACTATGAAAAAACAGCACTTTTTCTTTTAATTTCTGCATTTGGAAGGAGATAAATCTGATTAGTCTTAACAGAAACGAGGTGGGACAATATTTAAAATTTCAAAACCCAAAAATGCAAACTTCAATTCTATATTCTTGTGGGTAAATAATAATGCCATGATGTCAGCCTGTGACCATTTTAATAAGCCAGTTTTTTGAAGGACAATTTCTTAAACTTGTTAGTAAAATAATGTTGTGTATAAAAATAATAGCAAGGTAACAAAAGGTCTTTCTTACCAAGAAATCAAGCTCCTCATTTAGACTGTGGTACTTATCCAGTTTGGCTCCCAGAAAGGTAGGTACATCTCTGATAGTCTTGGCTTCATCTGAGTCACAGTCTGTGACCTGAGGTTAAATATATTTGTTCTCACTTTCAATCATTTCATACTCCTTGGAACACTTGACAATAAATACTTATTAGTTTAAAAATCAAAGAGATTATCAGTGGCTGAAATAATAAAAGTGTAGAACTTAGAACTAGAAGGACTTCAACAAATTTACCAAAAGAGCATAAATATCTGAAAATGTATATTTTTATGTTAAAGATAGTAAATAGTAAATATTAAGCTCACCTTAATAGCATGATCTTGAAATGCTTTTTCCTTAGCAATTAAATCTCTAAAGGTTGTGATTCTATCTTTATGTTTCAGTAGCTAAGAAAAGGAAAACATTCTGTATTTTAGAGAGGAAATACAACTACACTCTAATATTTATAATAAAATAATCAAACCGGGCCGGGCGTGGTGGCTCACGTCTATAATACCAGCACTTTGGGAGGCCGAGGCGGGTGGATCACCTGAGGTCAGGAGTTCAAGACCAGCCTGACTAACATGGTGAAACCCTGTCTCTACTAAAAAATACCAAAATTAGCCGGGCATAGTGGTGGGCACCTGTAATCCCAGCTACTCAGGAGACTGAGGCAGGAGAATTGCTTGAACCGAGGAGGCAGAGGTTGCAGTGAGCCAAGATGGCGCCATTGCACTCCAGCCTTGGTGTCAGAGCGACACTCTGTCTCAAAAAAAAAAAAAAAAAAAAAAATAATAATAATAATAATAAAATAAAATAAAATAAAAATCAAACCATGCACAGTCTAACAGTCTTCAAAAAACATACAAAAAATATATTTTTACAGCTCTCGTGAGGAAAATAATTCACACAGCAGGTCCAAGACTGAGAGGCTTAGAGAGGCCTGCGGTCAAGGCTGCCCTGTGACTGGCATTTGGAAAGTTGGACTGTGGGAAGTTTTCCACCGTTCTCTGATGTAAATGGCTTATGGTGCTTAACCTACTTGCCCAAAGCATGGGACTTAAGCTGAGCATCTACTTTCCTTCCAGGGATCTGGAATTTTGGCACGTACTAGGCAGAGGGTGCTTGTGTGAACTGCTCCCAATAAAAACCCCGGCCACTGGGTCTCTAAGAAGCCTTGCTGGTAGATGACACTCCCACACCTGTGGTTGTAGCTCATTGCTGGGGGAATGAAATGCAGCCCGTGTGACTCCATGAGGACTCTTGGAAGCCTGAGTTTTGCTTCCTCTAGACGATGCCCCTGTGCTTTTCCCTTGGCTGATTTTGCATTGTATCCTTTGCTGTGGTAAGTCATAGCTATGAGGACAACTCACAGTCCTTTAGCTAATCATCAAACCTGGGGGTGGTCTTGGAGTCCCCAAGGAGTTATCCTAACATACAGTTGTTGTTACAGTCAGGCTATTGCAATTTTTCCTTAAAGAAAAAAAAAATAGCCAAATCTGGGTGTAATTTATAATCATTTCTTATTTGTTCCTTCAGCATAATAATCATCTTAATATCCAATATTCAAACTGATTAGTGAAGTGTGCTGCACAAAATATTTTTTATTCTTTATTGTGAACATTTTCCAATATTTAAAATAGAGAAGAAACTTTAATGAACCCCATGTAACTATCATTCAGCTTCAATAATTAACAGCTAATGGTCAATGTCATTTGTATCCTCAATCACTGCCCTCTTCCGTCCATCCCCCTTCACTGAATCAAACTGCAGACATCATATCACCTGTCAATACTTCAGTAATTACATAGAAATTAACCAAAAGAACATAAATATCTGAAAGAAGTATTTTTGGTTTTTTGTTTTGTTGTTTTGCTTTTTGTTGTTGTTGTTTGTTTGTTTTGAGACAGGGTTTTGAGACTTGCCTCACCACAGCTTCGACCTCTCTGGGCTCAGGTGATCCTTGCACCTCAGCCTCCAGAATAGCTGGGACACAGGTGTGTGCCACCACGCCTGGCTAATTTTTGTATTTTTTGTAGAGACAGAGTTTCCCCATGTTGCCCAGGCTGATCTCAAACTCCTGGGCTCAGGCCATCTGCCTGCCTTAGCCTCCCAAAATGCTGGGATTACAGGCATGAGCAACTGTGCCCAGCCTGAAATTGTATTTTTGTAATATCCTCAGTTGGGCTTATTTTTGAAAGCTGTTTAGAGAAGTGGATGCCAGTTGTTTCTCTGCATGGCTATGCTCATACCTTGGTCCTGTCCTTTACAGGCTGGCTACGAGGCAGACAGATTCTTCAGGATACCCGCGAGACGTCAGTTCAGAGAAGTGCTACAGAACTGAATTTGTTATGATCCAAGATTCCAGGTCTGAATATATTTTGATTCCTTAGCCAGAAAAAGTTGTCATTTCTGCATTCCTCTCAGATTCAAAATGGTACAATTTGACATCCTGTTATCACCTTCCCTATTTGATTCTCTTCATTTTATCCTTCAATCTCTATTCCGCAACGCCTAGAAAAGCATACTTGAGGCCGGGTGCGGTGGCTCACGCCCATAATCCCAGCACTTTGGTAGGCTAAGGCAGGTGGATCACCTGAGGTCAGGAGTTCAATGGTCGCATTTCATTAAATTCGGCCTGGCCAACATGGTGAAACCCCATCTCTACTAAAAATACAAAAATTAGCTGGGCGTGGTGGCACATGCCTGTAATCCCAGCTACTTGGGAGGCTGAGGCAGGAGAATAGCTTGAATCTGGGAGGCGGAGGCTGCAGTGAGCCAAGATCATGCCGCTGCACTCCAGCCTGAGCAACAGAGCAAGACTCTGTCTAAAAAAAAAAAAAAAAAAAAATTAAAGAAAAGAGTAACTAAACAAAATTCAAGAACGTCTGCACTCACCCTTCACCCACCTGAGAAATAAAATTGTTTTAAATGTTTATATTATTCCAAAGGATGAAGTTTGAAATCGCTATAGGAAAATCAAAATAAATGACCCTTCAGGAATCAGGAGTGCCATGCAAAAATGAAAAAAATTATCATACTAAATTTTTTGTAGGTTTTCCAGTATAGACAAGCAATAAAACAAGTCAAATGTTGAACATTTTCTCTCTTTAGTGAGGGGCACAGTAAAACTAATCTAGTCCCCCAAAATAATTTTTTAAATCATTCCACCTTTAAGAGTTACTTCCTCACTACCTTTTAACTATTTTTTTCACTAAAAATAATACATATGTTAGATGAAGAATAAATATAGTACCTCTTTATCTAAATTTTTCTTTTTAAGATGGAGGCTCTTCAATTTTTGCAGCATTATATCACTAACCTTCTCACTCTCTTTGAAATGTTCGGCATCAGAATTGGTGACGTCCTAAGGATAAGAGTTTCAGAAGCTAGATGAAAAAGTTTTTACTAAAGCTAAAAGGAAGTAAAAAACATGTATATGAAACAAAAATAAATCTCCTTTCAATAAGTAAGCAAATCAAAAGAGGTAAAATCATATTGCACTCTATTCCTCAATTACTCATCAGAAGGCATCTAATAAAGGGTTAGTACGGAAAGACTTCATTCTTTTAATTTTAATTTTTTTTTTTTTTGAGACAGAGTTTTGCTCTTTTGCCTAGGCTAGAGTTTAGTGGCGCGATCTCTGCTCATGCAACCTCTCCCCCCGGGGTTCAAGTGATTCTCCTGCCTCAACCGCCCAAGTAGACGGGATTATAGGCACCCACCACCATGCCCAGCTAATTTTTGTATTTTTAGTAGAGATGGGGTTTCACGATATTGGCCAGGCTGGTCTTGAACTCCTGACCTCAGGTGATCCGCCTGTCTCGGCCTCCCAAAGTGCTGGGATTACAGGCGTGAGCCACCTGGCTGTGCATGTCCCTTAATTGTTTTTTTCATTAAATGCAGTGTTTATAAGCTCCCAGGACAGAAGCATCATTTCCCCATCTTAAAGATAAAGAAACTGAAGTGGAGATTAGGTTACTTGGTCAAGTCACACAGCTAGGAAATGATAAGCCAGCATCTGAACTGCTCTGACAGCAACTTCACTTTTCATTGGACTGCCCTTCCCCGGCTCCTAACCAAAAGTGGTATTTCAGATTGGGCAAACAGCTCATTAATGTGAATAATCACTAATCACTAGGCACAGACTGACCAGAGCACAAGACTACTGCTCTGGGAAGGCATTCCTAAAATGTGGGACGTACTTAATAAAGGGGTTCTTTTTATCTTATTACATTTTATCTTTCTGTACACTTGTGAGGATTAGGTGTTCAAGAAAGATAAGCAGAAAGAAGACATGGGGCGAAGAAGGGCTGGATGGATGGCTTAGGGGTCTGTATTTTATCTTCAATTCTTCATTTTCTTCTTCCACAACTTAATTCCTTTTATTGCCTCTCTTTTAGTCCAACCCTATTATTTATTCCTCCCCTACTAAAATATCTAATATATGTTTTATTACCTGGCACTTGAGAAGTCCCACCATCAGAGCCAGAAGACTGTGCATTTTGGAGGCCAGTTGAGAAGATCTTTCTATATCTGCAGGATTCAGGCTCTCTTCTTCACAAGGTGAGCAATCCAGGAGCAGATTAGAATGTGTCGTTGTTGTATCCTACATGCATGTAATTCAGATTTGTCAAAAAATGACGAAGAACCTGAAATATCTTTTAAGTAAAATGCTGTATAAAATGCCACTCTTAAAAACCTTGGTTGATATTTCTCAAACTTCTTGATCTTAGGATCCCTTTAGAAATTAAAACTGAGAATATTTTAAAATATTTGTTTACTAATTCTTTTAAAGTAGCAATAAATCCATTATGTATAAACATAAATAAAAATTTATTTATTTATTTATTTTTGAGCCAGGGTCTCAGTCTGTCACACAAGCTGGAGGGCAGTAGTGTGAACACGGCTCGCTGCAGCCTCAAATGCCTAGGCTCACACAATCCTCCCACCTCAGCCTCCCCAGTAGCTGAAACCACAGGTGCATGCCACCACATTTGGATAATTTTTCATATTTTTTGTAGAGATAGGGGTCTCACCATGTTGCCCAGGCTGGTGTTGAACTACTGGGCTCAAGCACTGTTCTTGCCTTAACCTCCCAAGTGCTGGGATTGCAAGTGTGAACCACTGTGCCCAACTAATAACAATTTTTAAATAGAACAATTACCACATTTTTCAAAACAAAACATTTGTGAAAAGAATGGCACTGTTCTGCATTTTTTCCAAATATTTTTAATGCTGGCTTAATTGAAGATAGCTGGATTCTCATATTTGCTTCACACATTCCATCAGCCATGAGAGCAATTACATCATGACACATCGTGTGGCTTCTGGAAAACTCCACTGTACACTTGTGAAAAAATGAGAGTAAAAAAGGCGATAATGTCTTAATATTACTATAAAAATACTTTTGACTTCACAGATACTCCCAGGCCATACTTTGAGGAAACAGAACTAGAGTTCATGAAAAGCAAAACTATAAGCAGAGTAAGTATGAATTCAGAGTGTTAGAGAAATTGATTAATCAAAATAAAATAAGGAACTTAAAAAAAAGGCTCAAGAAGAAAATTATATACCATGCTAAATTTCTGTACAATTAAACTAACTCATTTAGAGCTTACCCATTCAAAATGCATCATGATTTGGTTAGGAGCTCCAGTTAAGATGGCTTAGGTCAGTGGTTCTCAAAGTGTGACTCCAGAACCAGCAGCATCAACAGCTGGGATCTTGCTAGAAATGCACCTTCTCAGGCCCCACCCCAGAATTACTGAATCAGAAACTCTAGGGTAGGGCCAGCAATATGTGTTTTAACAAGCGTTTCAGGGAATTTTGAAGAATGTTCAAGTTTGAAAATCACTAGCTTAGATAATCCTTTTTTCTTAGATCTTAGAATTTTTTTTTAATTTAGGAAAAGAATATTTTCCTAAGAATCCTTAAAAACAGTAAAATCATTTACTTGTGAAGAAAAATTAAAATGATTACAGATTCATAAAAGAGGGTCCACTAACGACATCTTAAGGTAACATCAGCTCAGTTCAAGTTGTTAAAACAAATACAAAAGTAGGCTGGGTATAGTGGCTCACGCTTGTAATCCTAGCACTTTGGGAGGCCGAGGAGGGTGGATCACCTGAGATTGGGAGTTCGAGACCAGGCTGGCCAACATGGTGAAACGCTGTCTCTACCAAACCTACAAAAAAAAGTTATCTGGGCGTGGTGGTGTGTACCTATAATCCCAGCTACTCGGGAGGCTGAGGCAGGAGAATCGCTTGAACCTGGGAGGCAGAGATTGCAGTGAGAGGGGATCGCACCACTGCACTCCAGAGTGGGCAACAGAGTGAGAGTCTGTCTAAATAAATAAATAAATAAATAAAACAAATACAAAAAATTAACTTACACATTTTTCTAGTTCAGATTTGCCTTCTTTCTAAGTAATCAGTTAATAAGAGTTTACTATACATACTTTAAGACAGGCCTACACAACGGAAATAGATGTGCTCTGTCGTGTGAAAATTATCACTTCTGCAGTGTGTTTCCAGGTTCTTGGCTGCCAAAAAAAGGCTTTTGAACTACATATAATAAAGGATTACAGCTTCTCCAAACATACTGATATGGTTCTGATGCTGTTCTTAAATGCATAAAACTAGCATATGATATAGGTTTGTTTTGCCTTGTAAACCAAACATGCAATTGTATTATTTTGTTTTGTTGATGAATAGGATTGAGAGATGACTTAGAAAATCTTTTCTCAAAGGAACCCTGGCGCTGGACATGGTGGCTCACACCTGTAATTCCAGCACTTTGAGAGGCTGAGGCAGGTGGGTCACTTGAGGTCATGAATTTGAGACAAGCCTGGTCAACTTGGTGAAACCCCATCTCTACTAAAAATACAAAATTAGCAGGGCATGGTGGCGCATGCCTGTAATCCCAGTTACTCGGGAGGCTGAGGCAAGAGAATCACTTGAACCTGGGAGGCAGAGGTTGCAGTGAGCCACGACAGCGTCACTGCACTATAGCCTGGGCAACAGAGCAATACTGTCTCAAAAAAAAAAAAAAAAGGTAACTGCTGAGAGATGCTGTTGATTACTGGCAATGAGTACCCACAAAATTCCCAGGTTAACTGCCACCTCTACCAAAATAATCACAAGAAGGCAGGAATAGCTGTTCTTTGAACACTCATGAACCAAAAGAAACTTCTCCAAACTTGTGGTGTATTTTCCTTTCCATATCTGTTTTTTGTTTTTCTTTCTTCTTTTTTTTTTTTTGAGACAGAATCTTGCTCTGTCACCCAAGCTGGAGTGCACTGGCACAGTCATAGCTCACTGCAGCTTCAAACTCCTGAGCTCATGCAATTCGCCCGTCTCAGCCTCCCGAATAGATAGGACTACAGGCGCACATCACCATGCATGGCAGATTGGCTGATATAAAAAATGTTTTGTAGAGATGGGGTCTCACTATGTTGCCTAAGCTGGTGTCAAACTCCAAGCCTCAAGAGATCTTCCTGCTTCAGCCTCCCAAAGTGCCGAGATCTGTTTCTTTCCTTAATAATTATTTCTGCAAACAAATATAAGTAAGTGCCACATCTAAATATGCATCACCAGACCACTAGAAACTCTTGAAAATCCGCATTAGAGATTTAGAATGTGTATCAATACCTTGGTAATATCTGACTTCATGACTTCCTCTAATTGCTCCTTTAACTGAGCTGTCTCAGATTTAGGGACATAATTTTGCTCTTCACTCCTTGCAACCTGCTGTTTAAGTTTTTTATTCTCATTTTTTACTTCGTTGATTTGCTGCTGAAGTTTTATATTCTTAGCTCTTTCATTTTCAGACGTAAATTGTAAATTTTTAACCTGAGTGAGCAATTTCTCAAGTCGAGATTTCAGTTTCTGTCTTTCTTCCAGGTTTGCCTTGTCACGTTTCTGGAATTCCTCCTGTAAAGACAAGAACTCTTGCTCCTGGGTCTCTTTTTCCCGTTTCAACAAGTCCAGAGCAGAAGCTGTGACCTTTTCCTGCTCTTTTCTGAGTTGTTGTAGTCTCTTTACCTCTTCCTCTTTCTTGCTTAAGGTTTTGTCCATCTCTAAATACTGACTTACAGATTTATTTTTTTGTTGCATTTCGGTCATGTACCTTTCCTGTAAACGCACATAATTAGCCTTGATCTTCTTAAATTGAAGCTGTAACATTTCATTGTCATTCCTGGATTCCTGAATTTGTTTTTGGGTGTTAGCTAAAATCTCTTGCAAATTCTGCAATGTCTTTTTAGTATCATTTTTCTCTAGGATTATTTTGTATTTGTCTTCAATTAATTCTTCAACATTCTCCTTTAGCTTATTGATGACATCAATGAACACTTTCTGTTTGGTAGTCTTCATCTGTAGTTCTTTAACTCTCTTCTCTAAATACAGGTTACTACACTGGAGTTCTTGGATTCGCGCCTCCTGCTTTCTGTTAGTATGTTTTAATTTCTTCAAGATTTCATTTAAAGCCATGTCCTCTTGAACAGGTTGTAAGCTTTCAGCACTTTGCTCCATGTCAGGCATCTCACAGTTCTCCCGAGATGCTTTACTCCTCCAGGAGATGCCCGCCGAAGACCAAGTTGAGACAATTTCTGGCCTCTCCACACCCTCTGCTGTGACTTCCTTTGCATAACTGACTGACATCTCAGGAATCTTCCCATAATTCTGTATTTCTTTCGAAGGAACTGCAGTCTGTAAATTATAATAAACAAAGTAAATGTGAATGCGTAGAAAGATCATGAACTTTCAAGTCAGATAGGGCTGGCCTCGAATTCTGTTAGTAGATCCCCTGTTTGGTGTCCTCCACTATAAAGTAACGATAGTACCTACTTCCAGTAGTAATGCCTATTAACAAAAGTTAATACCTATGTATTAATTGCTAAATGTTTGTACAGCACCTAACAGCACAGCAGAGCACAGGCAGTAGGTATATGACAGATATATATCCCATTTACTTTGACAAAAGGAAAATTTAAACTTTTGTCCTCTTACCATTTCCTATTATGCAAACTTCCCTGCACACATATAAGATGCTTTGACTTCAAATGAATTCAGACAAATAAATCTATCAATTACCTTATAGACTGCAAGGTCTCTCTCTTTTCTTTTTTTTTTTTTTTTACATTTTATTATTGGGCCAAAAGTTTGTATTTTTAGGGAAGGTCTCTTCTCTTTTGAATATTTTTTTTCCACATTTAGACTGTTTTCTAATTATTCTGTGACTCTTAGGAACATTAGAATGGCAGAAGAACATGCCTCATGATTGACTTTATGCTGACAGTACAGGTTTTGGGGAGGTTACAAAAGGACAGTAGGCCGGGCAAGGTAGCTCACGCCTGTAATCCCAGCACTTTGGGAGGCTGAGGTGGGTAGATCACTTGTGGTCAGGAGTTTGAGACCAGCCTGGCCAACGTGGTAAAACCCATCCCTGCCCAAAATACAAAAATTAGCCAAGCGTGGTGGCACATGCCTGTAATCCCAGCTACTCAGGAAGCTGAGTGAGGCAGGAGAATCACTTGAACATAGGAGGCGGAAGTTGCAGTGAGCTGAGATTGCACCACTGCACTCCAGCCCGGGCGACAGAGCGAGACTCTGTCTCAAAAAATAGTAATAATAAAATAAACAAATAAAAATAAAAAAGACAGTACATTGTGGTAAGAAATGGTGAAATGAATATGACATTAAAAACCCAGGGCCGGGTGCAGTGGCTCATGCTTGTAATCCCAGCACTTTGGGAGGTTGAGGTGGGCGGATCATGAGGTCAGGAGATCAAGACCATCCTGGCCAACATGGTGAAACCCCATCTCTACTAAAAATACAAAAATTAGCCGGTTGTGGCGGTGCACACCTGTAGTCCCAGCTACTCAGGAGGCTGAGGCAGGAGAATTGCTTGAACCCTGGAGGCAGAGGCTGCAGTGAGCCGAGATCATGCCACTGCACTCCAGCCTGGGCAACAGAGCGAGACTCCATCTCAAAAAACAACAAACAAACAAAAAGCAAACCCCAGGCCAGGCACAGTGGCTCATACCTGTAATCCTAACACTTTGGGAGCCCAAGGTGAGAGGATTCCTTGAGGTCAGGAGTTCGAGACCAGCCTGGGTAACATAGTGAGACCCTATCTCTCCAAAAAAATATTTTAAAAATCAGTCAGGTGTGGGGGCACGTGCCTGTAGTCCTAGCTCCTTCGGAAGCTGAGGCAGGAGGATTTCTTGTGGGCCATGGTCACACTGCTCTCCAATCTGAGTAACAGAGCAAGACCTCGTATGTAAAAAATAAATAAATAAAAACCCAGTAAAAGGGAGTGGTGCGCTGTATAATTCTCTGGAATTTAGAGACAAGGACTTCTGTATTTTGTTTTTTGAGCTCATCCTTCTGCAGAACCTTGCATCTTAATGGTTTTTCATGGTTCTGGGATAAAGATAACTATCATTACTGAGACCTACAAGGCCCTAATATCTTGCTCTTGATATCTACTATGGTTTAAATGCATTCCCTAAAGTTCATGTGCCAGAAGCTTAATCCCCAATGCAACAGTGTTGGAAGATGGGGCCTAGTAAGAGGTGAATAAAAATGACTAAATGTTGTTATCGCAGGAGTGTGTTAGTTATCACAAGTGGATTTATTACAAAAGTGAGTTGGGGGCTGCGTGGTGGCTCACATCTGTAATCTCAGCACTTTGGGAGGCCGAGGCGGGTGGATCACAAAGTCAGGAGATGGAGACCATCCTGGCTAACACTGTGAAATGCCGTCTCTACTAAAAATACAAAAAATTAGCTGGGCGTGGTGGCACATGCCTGCAATCCCAGCTACTCAGAAGGGTGAAGCAGGAGAATCGCTTGAACCCAGGAGGCGGAGGTGGCAGTGAGCCAAGATGGTGCCACTGCACTGCATCCTGGGTGACAGAGCGAGAATCCATCTCAAAATAAATAAATAAATAAATAAATAAATAAATAAATAAATAAATAAAAGTGAGTGCAGCCTCCACTTGCTCCCTTGATCTCACCCTCTTTTGCCCCTCCACCTCCCATCATGAAACGACAGCACAGAGACCCTTGTGTGATGTTGGCACCATGGACCTAGCCTCCAGAACCGTGAGCCAGATAAATTTCTATTCATTATAAATTGCCCAGTCTGTGATATAGTTGCAGCAGTATGAAATGAACTAAAGCAGTAGCTGGCCCGCACCACCTGTCTTCATCTGCTATACCCCTCCTCCTTCCTCCAACTCTGATCTTCCTGTACTCAGGGCTTCCTTCAGGTCCCAGTAGGTACCACGCTTCCTGCAGCCACAGGATTTGCAGATGTTATTCCTTCTGTATGGCATGTTCTCCTACCCCTAGCTGCCTAATTCACTCCTACTCATCCTTTACAGCTCAGCTCAATGATCATTTCTTCAGGGATGCCTTCCCCAGACTCCCTGATCAGGGTGGTATCCTAATCATAGATGCCCATCCTACTTATATTTGCAGCACTTACCATAGTTGCAAGTTTATACGTAACTTTATATAGCATCATAGCATATATAGTAACTTTATATAACATGCTCTACATATACTTTGTATGTAACTTTATTCACATAACTTATTGATCTTATCATAGTTGCAAGTTCACATTTATTTGTGTGATTATTTGATTAATGACTACCTCCTCTAGTAGGATGTTGTTTTCATGAGGACAAGAACTGCATCTTTTTGTCTGTTTTCTAACCATTACCTAATACGTAGTACAGACCTGGCATGTAATAGATGCCTAAAAGTATCTTTTGACTGAATGAAAAACAGCTAAATGCAATGGAAAGAGGAAAGAACAATCTTGAGAAACCCTATTTAGGCTGATTTTTAAAATGTTGTTTTCCAGAAATCAACATGGACAAAGAAAGTTCTTTTAAGTACTGTCAACTACTTTCAAAAAAATGAAAATGCTCATACTTGTAAATAAGGCATTATAGTCATAGTATTTCCCATCAAACTCACATTGAAAAGGTATTATTGGCCAGGTGCAGTAGCTCACACCTGTAATCCCAGCACTTTGGGAGGCCAAGGCAGGTGGATCATTTGAGGTCAGTAGTTCAAGACTAGCCTGGCCAACATGGTGAAACTCCGTCTCTACTAAAAATACAAAAAAAATTAGCCAGGTATGGTGGCAGGCCTGTAATCCCAGCTACGCAGGAGGCTGCAGTAGGAGAATCGTTTGAATCCAGGAAGCAGAGGTTGCAGTGAGCCAAGATCGTGCCACTGCACTCCAGCCTGGGCAACAGAGTGAGACTCCGTATCAAAAACAAAACAAAACAACAAGAAAAGAGAGAAAAGGTATCACTTATACTATTCGTGAATTTTATCTATTTTCCCATACCAATTCCGAGTATTTTTAATTTTTTTGTTCAGAAAGTACACAGAATGTATACTGTCGGTATCTTCAGTGCTCTGAGGATACTACATGTGTGCTCGGAATCAATAAACCAAATGATAAACTAATATTTTCACTTTAGTAGAAAAATTAGTATTTTTTGCTTGTCAATAGAAGTCCAATATGACAGAGAAATCTTGTTTTTCTTGAAAAATTAATTAGTGCTTCAGCACTCCTTCCTCTTCTTAACCTTTCCATTACTGTAAACTCTGCTACTGCCAGCCAGTTTGATTCAACAAATGTAAAAGCTTATTATATTCAGGCTGCTCTGTCTACACGGCAGCCATTCTTTTGTTTCTTTACTTCTCTAATACACTTGCTTTCGATGAAAAAAATTATAGTAAAAAAAGCTTATTACATTCAAGGAACCATACAGACGCTGTGGTGCATAAAAGGGTAAGACAGAGTCCTGAGCCTTAGAGAAATTACCATTTGGTGGAGCTAATCCTCAAGTATGGACTTGAGGATTATTTTTCTTTACCAGAAAAATTTATTTCTGAATTGGCTAAGATCTCAGAATGCATTTTCCCCGGAGAAGCAAAGTCCCTCATGCTAACTAGGTGATTTAGCACTGCTTGGAAAAGTCTCAGATTTTATATATATATATAATTTTTTTTTTAACGAATCCTTTAATACTCCACAGGCTTTACTGACCATCACAATCGTACTTCCTCTGCTTTATAATTAACTCTCAGATGAACTAGGTTAGAACTATTCTCTTTATAAATGGTTTTACAATATTATTGTGTACACTTTCCTTACACACGAAGCTTGGAGGTTGGCTAGGGTTGAGGGCAGATTCCTTGGCAGTACTTTTAGCCAGTGATTTTTCTGGAAATTTCAGGGTCTCTCCACTGCAGGGGATTAGAGGCGGGCTTCTAGGAGGAGGCTGTCTAAAAGACTCGTTACTAAGTTGGTCTGTACTTGCAGAAACACTAGTTTCCATTGGATTTTCTTCCTTAAATGAGTCTTGCTTTATATTGTTGCCTTTTGCATAATTATACACTTGACTTTGAAATTCTGGTTTCTCTGTCATTTCATCATCAAATGCTTCTACACAGTGAAATTTGCAAACGGTGTCAAATTGTCTCAAGGAAGATATGCTGATGGTGTCAACTGGCTGAGTTAGTACATTCTTTGAGTAATTTTCAATGTTGTTGTCTCATAAGAAAGAGAAAGAAGGAAATAAAAATGAGTAGACCATGAACTTGGATGGTAACAGTTATATTTATATTTATCAAATAAACTGCTGTAGCCACTTACAAATTAAGTATTATTTCAACCTTATTTACTGTGTGAATTTTAGCACGGTTTTATGCTAGCAAACAAAACAAAACTTTACATGGGGGAAAGAAGTCCCCAAATGACTGCTACAAAAAAGTTTGTTATACATAATTCTGGTCAAATACAATTACAATAAATTTCAAGATATCTTCAAAATTATTTTGTTGTACTGTAATTTTAAGATGTTTTAAATTACAAAATCTTTCAAAAGGACAGGGATAGTATAATAGAAAACACATATAAACTTGCTTAATCTCACAAAAATCCCTTGATGTCAGTACTGTTATTATCCCTATTTTACAGATAAGGAAACTGAAGTACAAGAGATGTTAAAGTCACTTGTCTAAGGTCACAGAGCTGCTAAGCAGTGCTGCTGAGATTCTAGGCTACTACTTCTAAATGTTATGCTGTACTATTTTTCAATATGACAAATTATGCAGGTGTAATGTTTTTTAAAATCAGAAGCAAACAAGAATCAACATAATCATTATCAACATAATCATTCCCAAAGAATAAAGTTCCCAGATTTCTTCATTTTGTGACACCCTTAATGTCTCAGTACTTTTTTTCACAGTACCTCTGGACCAAAGGAATATTTAAGTTCCATTTAGTAAATAATTAAGTTCAAACTAGTATTTGTCCTAAGTTATTAGCTGTTTGAAAATACACATAAACTAAAAGAAAAATATGATATTTTATTCTTAAACAACCACACTTTACTACTTGGATGTACACTGTTAGGCATCATACAGCACCTCAAACCGTGGAATCAGATTGGAGACCACCACTCTCACTTCCTATACCACAATGATTTTCATGCAGGACTTGCTTTTTATTATAGCAACCTCCAAAAACCTACCTTTACAAATAAGACATCACAGGAAGGACTACAATATGGGTTTATAGTGAAAACTACAGCTAACAGATTGTGGGGGTCTGATAGATGTCCAGTGTCACTGTTTCCCTCAAACTCCAAAATACCCTGCAACACTTTAGGTGAATGATTAATATATAATATTGTTTTATGTGCTTTTATATTTTACATAAATAGCATATCACTATATCTATATCCATATAAAAGTCTTGGACCCAGTGGTTTATACCTGTAATCTTAGCCCTTTGGGAGGCTGAGGTGGGTGGATCACCTGAGGTCAGGAGTTCGAGATCAGCCTGGCCAACATGGTGAAACCCCGTCTCTACTAAAAATACAAAAATTAGCAGGGCGTGGTGGTGCACGCCTATAATCCCAGCTACTTGGGAGGCTCAGGCAGGAGAACCACTTGAACCTGGGAGACGGAGGTTGCATTAAGCCAAGATCATGCCACTGCACTCCAGCCTGGGTGACAGTGCAAGACTCCGTCTCAAAAAAAAAAAAGTCTTTATTTCACACAAAATTTTGCTTTCGAGGCTTAGCCATATAAATACATACATATGTAGTTCATTATACTGAAAGACTACGCTTTATTCCTTTCTTGTTGGCTATTTAAGTTGCTTCTAATTTTGCCCTTAAAAACAGCATTGCAGTGAACATGTTTCCTTCTATGCCAATGTAAAAATTTTTGTCTAGGCTCTGAGGATACACCTCGAAGTGAAATTGCTGGATTATAGAAAATACATATCTTCAACTTTATTAGATATTGCAAAATTACTCTCCAAAGTGTTTGTACCAATTTATGCTTCTACCAGTAGCCTCAGGGTTCCTTTGCTCTACAAATCCCTCCAAAACACGTTAAATTCATATGTATGAAATGGCATTTTACTGTGATCTTCTTAATGTACATCCTTTCATGTATTTAATGGTCTTACAGGTTTCCGTTTCTGTGATCTGCTTGTTGTATACTGTTATGGGCCCAACTGTGTGCCCCTAAAATTCATATGCTGAAGCTCTCATCCCCAGTACCTTAAAATATGACTCTTACTTGTAGATATGGCCTTACTTGTAGATATGACCCTGCATTTCTCAAGTCTTAAGAAATCTTAGGCGGAGCGTGGTGGCTCATGCCTGTAATCCCAGCACCTTGGGAGGCTGAGGCAGGCAGATCAGAAGGTCACGGGTTCAAGACCAGCCTGGCCAACATGGTGAAACGCTGTTTCTACAAAAATACAAAAAAATTAGCCAGACATAGTGGCAGGTGCCTGTAGTCTCATTACTCAGGAGGCTGAGGCAGGAGAATAGTTTGAACCCGGAAGGTGGAGGTTGCAGTGAGCCGAGATCGCTCCACTGTACTCCAGCCTGGGTGACAGAGCAAGACTCCATCTCAAAAAAAAAAAGAAAAGAAAAGAAAAAGAAATCTTTTCTGTTGTCACAAAGGCGTTTGATATGGTTTGGCTCTGTGTTCCCACCCAAATCTCATCTCCAGTTATAATCCCCATGTGTTGAGGGAGGGACCTAGTGGGAGGCAATTAAATCATGGGGACGGTTTTCCCCATGCTGTTCTTGTGATAGTGAGTTCTCACAAGATCTGATGGTTTTAAAGTGTTTGGCAGTTCCCCTGCCCCTCCTGTCGTCATTTAAGACATGCCTTGCTTCCTGTTTGTCTTCTGCCATGATTCTGTTTCCTGAGGCCTCCCAAGGCATGTGGAACTGTGATCCAATTAAACCTCTTTTCTTTATAAATTACCCAGTCTTGGGGAGTTCTGTATGGCAGGGTGAAAACAGACTAATACAGCATTTTCTACACTTCTTTTATAAGTTAGAACTTTGCAGTTCACATGTAGGCCTTTATCCATGTGCACTTTATTTTGTATTTGGTGTGAGGTAAGGTTCTAATCATTTCCTACATTGAGAGAGCCAACTGTTCCAGCACAACCAAATGAAATCCCCCACTGGTTTATAATGACACCTCTATCAAATACCATGTGTCCTCATACATAAATGGGTCTACTTTGTCTTTTATTTATTCTACTGGTTTGTTACCCTTCTGCCTATAATACATCATTATAATTACTATAACTAATAACTCTTGTAATCTAGCAGGATAAGTCTCCACATCTTCTTTTTCAAAATTGTGTTGGGTATTTTTTTTAACTTTTTCACTTCTGAATGGGAATGTTAGGATTAAGGTAGGATACACGAAATTGCATTAATTAATAGACTTCAGGAAAACTGACATCTTTACAATCTGAACATGAAACATTTAATTATTTATTATGGCCTCCAGGAAAGTTTTATAATATTTTTTAATGGAAATCTTACACTTTTTGTTAGATTTATTCTTAGGTACCTTAGTTTGTGCTGCTACTGATAATAGTAAGTTTTTAATAATTACTGTTTTACATCTGTTGTTGCTAGTACATTGGAATGCTATTGGTTTTTTAATATTAATTTTATATCTAGCTTTCTTCTAAACTTTATTAGTTCTAATAGCTCATCTGTAGGTGCTTATGACTTTTCTATGTAGAAAAGTACATATTTGCAAATAATGATAATTACTTCATTACTTCTCTTCCTTTCTAATGCTTATAGCACTTTTCTTTCTTTCTTTCTTTCTCTCTCTCTCTCTCTCTTTCTTTCTTTCTTTCTTTCTTCTTTTCTTTTTGAGACGGAGTCTCGCTCTGTCGCCCAGGCTGGAGTGCAGTGGTACCATCTTGGCTCACTGCAAGCTCTGCCTCCCGGGTTCACGCCATTCTCCTGCCTCAGCCTCCCGAGTAGCTGGGACTACAGGTGCTCGCCACCATGTCCGGCTAATTTTTTGTATTTTTAGTAGATACAGGGTTTCACCATGCTAGCCAGGATGGTCTCGATCTCCTGACCTCGTGATCCGCCCGCCTCGGCAGTACTTATTTTTCTTGTACCTGCAGGTATTAAATTCCATAATTTCAATAAGCCTTGTCAAATCTTTTCATTTTAGTATTACTTACAAGTATTAAAAATAAAGACATTTGTATACAGCATTTAGATTTGCTTTAATAAACATGATCAATGTAGGGCCCAGTGTGGTGGCTCACAGCTGTAATCCCAATACTTTGGGACACCGAGGCAGGAGACTCACTTGAGCCCAGGAATTTGAGACCAGCCTGGGCAGCACAGTGAGATCCATTTCAAAAACAAAACCAAAAACATGATCAAAGTATCTCATCATATGATTAAATCCCACATAGCTTTCATGTATCAATTTAGGATTAGAATAACAGATTTGGAGTTACATCAACACACAGTTCTCTTTTTTTTTTTTTTTTTTTGAGAGAGGGTCTCATTGTGGTTGTCCACGCTGCAGTGCAGTGGCGTGATCTCAGCTCACTGCAGTCTCAGCCTCCTGGGCTCAGGTAATTCTCCCATCTAGGCCTCCAAAGTGGCTAGGACTACGACACCTGGCTAAGTTTTTGTATTTTTAGTAGAGGCGGGGTCATGTTGCCCAATCTGATCTCAAACTAGTGAACTCAAGCAATCCTTCTGCCTTGATCCCCCAAAGAGCTGGGATTACAGGTGTGAGCCACTGTACCTGTTGCTTTTTGTTTTGTTTTGTTTTGTTTTAGAGATGGAGTTTCGCTCTTGTTGCCCAGGCTGGAGCGCAATGGCGCGATCTCAGCTCACTGCAACCTCCACCTCCTGGGTTCAAGGGAGTCTCCTGCCTCAGCCTCCTGAGTAGCTGGGATTACAGGCATGCACCACTATGCCCGGCTAATTTTGTATTTTTAGTAGAGACGGGGTTTCTCCATGTTGGTCAGGCTGGTCTTGAACTCCCAACCTCAGGTGATCCACTTGCCTAGGCCTCCCAAAGTGCTGAGATTACAGGCATGAGCCACTGTGCCTGGCCCTTTTTCTTTTTTTGTTTAAGAGACAGGTTCTCCTTCTGTTGCCCACTGGAGTGCAGTGACATGATCATAGCTCATAATAGCCGTGGACTTCCTGGCTCAAGCAATCCTCCCACCTTGGCCTTCCAAAGCACTGGGATTATAGGTATGATCTACCACACCCAACCTCAATACACATTTAAAGATACTTGTATAGTAGAAAATTTTTGTGTCTGAGACTGGGACTTGATTACAGCTCATTCATTTAAAGCTACACAATCCTGGGCAAGTTACTCTCTGAGTCTTATTTTCCTTATCTGTAAAATGAAGATAAAAACAGCCCTTATTTCAATTTTTTAAAAGCCTTATTTCAATAAGATTGTGGATTAAGTGTGATGATATATATAAAGTGCTTAGCACAATACCTGGCTATTGTTATTATCACAGAACACACAAAAAAGTTTCTCTCTTTTGCATATTGCTAACAAATAGATACTTACCATTTAACAAATTGTCTAGTGTGCCATAAGCATCTTCACAAAGTGTGGATTCATACTCATTTTCCCTTTCAAAATTCTTTATTTCATTCTGTATTAATAAAAAAGGCATTAATACTTCAAGCAAACATCATAAGCTTCTTCTAAAGGTATTTGCACATTGTTATGTAATTCTGCTATTAGAATATTTCGTTACACAGATAGAATGTGCTTTCTGGTATCTTTCCCCAGCATATATTTGGCTCCCTTTTAGTAAAACTATGCTAACAGAGTCCCAATATTAAACAATAATGTAACAAATAGCTTGCTATTTTAATATTTTGGTTTTTTGGTTAGTCAAATCATGTGACTATAAACTTAGGGATACATGATAGCATATTTATGTATTGATAATTCTTTGATGTTTATTAAATCTAGTCTAAACAGCATTAAGATGGTTGTTATTCTAGTCTTTTAACACTGAAGATATATAAAACAGGCATATATCTGTGACGTATTTTTATAAATTCCTATTTAGTGGAATCAGATGTCACTGACTATCAAATGTTTAGAACAACATTCATGAAGATATTGGGACATTACAATCTTTTATTTTGTAATAAAAGGAGCTAGGCATTTTCATGAAGATAGGAAAGTTGTCATTTACATGCAGGGTGCTGTCAATGTCATTATGAATGACAACTGAATTATTTGCATACTGACATAAGTGGAAGATGCATTAGACTATAAGCCAGGTTCCTTGGGCTCTTGTCCTGCCTCTGTGCCTGAATTGTTGTGGTCATGTCCCCTGGCTGCACTCCTGGGACTTCATGAGGCTAGAAAGGATCAGTTTTAATGCTGTGTAAAAATGTACCTCGCTCTCTCGCCCAGGCTGGAGTGCAGTGGCGCGATCTTGGCTCACTGTAACCTCCACCTCCCGCATTCAAGTGATTCTCCTGTCTCAGCCTCCAGAGTAACTGGGATTACAGGTGCTCCCTTCCATGCCTGGCTAATTTTCATAGTTTTAGCAGAAATGGGGTCCCACCATGTGGCCCAGGCTGGTCAAAATGTATCTTACGCTAGTGAAACTGGGAAAACCAGACCATGTATTCCCTTCCTTTCTGTGTCCACTGAAGATTGTTTTATTGTTCCTTATATTTTTGAAGAAATTGAATTCTGAATACATCTGAGCCTCCCAGAACTTATAAGCAATGCACACCTGAGGCAAGTCACAAGTGGTACTGGTGGTTTCCATACAGATGGGAGAATCTGAAAGCATTATGCCTTGAGAAAGATTGCTGACATTCATGGTATCCGATTCTGATATGCTTTCTACTTTTTCATGAGAAGTATCCACTTCAAAACGTACAGGATCTGAAGGTGATGGCCAAAATATTTGATAGTCCTTGTTCATAACTGTTGAATAATGGAAGGCTTCTTTAAAAAAAAAAAATTGTGTCTATTAGTAGGTGCAAACAAAAAGCTTTTTCCCTATTCTTCTCATTAAGTAGCAAAGTTCACTGCCCTTGTTTGAAATGTCATTTGTCAAGTTATTAGAAAAATTAAAAATTTTAGTCTGAGTATACCATAATTTGATATGGTAGTAAATACTGGTTTCGAGAAAAACAAATAACATTGGCTACTATCCAATAATTCCCTAGGCGGCTTTGGACCTAGAAGGCGAAGGGATCGCTATGTTATTTAATCAAAGGATATTTACAAAATATTATCAGAGACCTATTAGTTTCCACAAAATGCTGGATTTCTATTTACTTGATACCTGCCACTTGAACACCTCACTACCAAGTCAAAAACAGCATTGTAACTCAGTTTTCCCTCCTCACTTTCCCATACTGCGCCTATTCCCTCAGGTACTTGTGTTTGCAAATTGGAGTTGCCATGGCATCCCTCTACCTCATCATCCATGGCTATTTAGATACCAAGTCTCGTCCATGTCTCCTTTAAAAAAGGCTTTCAGGGCCAGGCGTGGTGGCTCACGCCTGTAATCCCAGTACTTTGGGAGACTAAGGCGGGCGGATCACAAGGTCGGGAGATCGAGATCATCCTGGCTAACACGGTGAAACTCCGTCTCTACTAAAAATACACACACACAAAAAAATTAGCCGGGCCTGGTGGCGGGCGCCTGTATTTCCAGCTACTTGGGAGGCAGAGGCAGGAGAATGGCGCAAACCCGGGAGGCGGAGCTTGCAGTGAGCCGAGATGATGCAGCGACTCCAGCCTGGGTGACAGAGCGAGACTCCGTCTCAAAAAAAGAAAAAAGTCTTTCAGTAACCTGTGCTTTCTTTCCATCCCATGTTGCCACACTGGTCCACATTCTCCTGACTTCCTCAGGCCTCTCCGGGGCTGAGTGGAAAGGATGGCCACTCACATCGAGTCTATAAATTCTTCTTGTCCTTCCAGGCCATGCATAGCCTGGAGTGACATTACCTACCCAGTACTCCCCTGCTCTACTCAGATCAGGCTCATTTCCCTGCAAACAGATAATGTTCCTTACGAATTAAGCTTCAGTCATCTGCCCTGGCACGTGCTTCTCTCCTAAAACCTTCCGGTCTACCCATTTATCTATTTTCAAAATTGCTTCAATGTCTTCAGCCTCTAAATCTCTTACAATTCAGTACTTGGTGATTTCGTTTACTGTTTTAGAGCTTTACCACTGTTTCAAGGGTGTTAGTGTTTGTATTTACAGATCATAAATGTCTTAAGAGGAGTAGAGTTACGGCTTTCCAATATCCCCTACTGCAAATGGACCGGTGCTGTCCACACAGCAAACATTGATTGAATAAAACCTGCATTCTAATGATTTATTTCTATCAAGCTCTCTCAATTTATAGTCATTACTCATCTGCCTGGATT
>NW_012103809.1:446247-482025 GCF_000951045.1 Mandrillus leucophaeus
ACTGTGTTAGCCAGGATGGTCTCGATCTCCTGACCTCGTGATCCGCCCGTCTCGGCCTCCCAAAGTGCTGGGATTACAGGCTTGAGCCACCGCGCCCGGGCTCTGCCTGGATTCTTTTATTGAATGTCTGAATGAATAGTTTATTGAAAATCAGTTGTTTTCAAACCTATGTCATCACTCGGTAAAAGACAAAAAAGTAAGCCAAGCAGACTAGTCAAGATCAGCGAAAGGCCCAACTTCATGCTCACCTTTCCCTTGTCTTTCAAATAATGCTGCCTGGATTGTGGTGAGATCTGAAAAATTCTTGCTTTGTTTTCTCAATGCAAAACAGCGCAAAGGACTTGTTTCTTAAGTTTTCTTGTTTGTGAACCCAGCACTTCCGATTACATTTCTTTGTTCATCCCTCATATGGCACTGCACAATCTGCCAGTTTCCCTTTTTAATTTAAAGTTAGGCTATTTTTCCATCTTTGATTTGTCCTTACAGGTTTATGTTGGATTTTTAACATATTTATCAAATGTTTGAATAGATGTCCCAGACATTCTAAAGCTGTTTTAGGATAGGAGTTGAAAGAGGTGTAACGGGCGTTACTGGCAAAAACTATAATCTTGTTTAAAAGCTTTTTCAGTTGTACGACAAACTTTACCTTTTTAAAAAGCACTTATCTCATTCATTTTTCACCTCAAAACGAGACACCAAACTTTTTAAGACACAAAAGTGTGCTCACTTCCAGGATCCATAGAGTTTCTTGGACCCACGCTACGGACCTGGCGCTCCCTCCCTCTGCACCGGGTTTTGTGGGAGGGAGAACGCTTTCCAACCTCCTCCACCGAGGACTCTCACAAACTCGCAATGGAGCTCCCGGAGAGGTGGAACGCCCCTGTGTGACGTCCGCCCGCGCCCGGGGATCTCCGCGGGGACCGGAGCAGCCCGCGAGTTCCGAACCACTGTGGGTGTGGCGGGGGACGGCCTCGGGTCTGTCTTCCCAGAGTGGTGAAGTTAGGTTACGACCCCCTAGGCCGAACAGCCTGCGGGCTAGCTGGCGCCTCCTGCCGCAGTAAACACAAAGTGGGGAAAAAAACCCCAAAACTCCGAGAAGAAACAGCCAGCACGGGCCTCGCCGGGCCAGTTACTCAACACGCCTGCCCGGGAGCACAAAACACCCACAAGCCAATACCACCCGGCATTCAGAGCGAGCCCCGGACTCTCAGCCGGGCGCAGGGGCAGGACTTCCGCTCAAGCCAGACTTCCGGGCGAGGCGGGGCGGGGCTTCCGGTTGGGGTGTCAGGGTGGCAGGGTGTTGGATCTGTTGGTCCCGTTTTTCCCGTCGCACGTGGTGGCCACTGTTGGCTTCTGAATGCTTTGCAAGGCGGAGATCCACGCCGAGGCCGTTGGATCGGCCGTGGGTACATCCGTCTGAGCCGTTCCTGTCCCACCGCAGAGCGGCGGCCTCCGGCGGCGCCCTGCAGCCATGGACTACCGGCGTTTTCTTATGAGCCGGGTGGTCCCCGGGCAGTTCGACGACGCGGACTCCTCTGACAGGTAGGCGGCCGTACAGTGCCCTGGCTCTGGTTACTGCTCTCACCTTGTCCGCCCCCTTGGGGCGTGGATTCTTGTTTGTATTTTAGAGGGAGACTAGTGGTTCATCACTCAGCGTCTCTCTTGACAACCTTTTGCCTGTTTCTGCATCCCCGCCGGGTCTTTCTCCCCGTTCACACGGCAGTTAGTGAAAGCCGCTTGTCAAGGGAGTCTGCGGTTTTCAGGTCGGTTAGCGTCACTGGAAGGCAGAGTTGGGGATAGCGATTAGGACACATGGGTTTTTGCGCTTTAACCACATTTAGCGTTCAACAAATACTAAGCACTTAATATGTACCACATTCTGTCCTGGGCGCCGGAGATGGTGATGAACAAGACGAACCAACTTCCTGCTGTCATGGAACTTTACCTTCTACGTGAAAGAGAGGGCACACCATTTAAAAACCAAATAATGATGTAGACTATGCAAATCGTTTAATATACCAAGTGCTGACTGAATGGGTAGGGAAAGGTTAAGTCCAGATTTGAATGACGAGGAGCTAATCTTGGCAAGAGCAGAGGGAACAGCATTTCACACAGAAGGGACAGCAAGAGCAAAGGCCCCGAGGCCAGAGTGCCTGGAGCACAGTGGAGGTAGTTGAGAAGATTGGTAGGGTGATGATAGAGAAGTAAGAAGGGGGGCCAGATCATGGAGACCCTTACAAGTGATGGCGAAAAGTTCAGATATTAATCTGGGTCTTACGGAAAGCCATAGGAGGGATTTTAGCAGAAGAATGACATTATTTAGTGATTTAAAGGAATCATTCTTCTATGTAGATGATGTTCGTGGAGGGTGGGAGTGGAACAGAGAGACCAGTTTAAAAGTAATAAGGTAATCAGATTCGAAGATGGTGGGGACTAGAGCTCAGATCCTGAAGATATGTCTTGGAGGTAGAAGTGGCAGGGTTTGGTGGTAGATTGGACGTGGGGTCTGGGGAAAGAGGAATGAAGGATAACTCCTGCCTAAAAGCAAAATGAAACATATTGGAGTTAATTTTGGAATTCCAAGAAAACAGTTTATACTTTATGTTTACAGTAAGGATTCATTACATGTAGATTTTATTAATTATTGGGGATGTTTTTAATAAATATATGTATGGTTGACTGCTTTCTGTGTGTCAGATCTAGTCTTAGGTCGTAGGGAGGCATTGGCAAACACCCTCCTGAATGACACAGAGCTTGCACCCTAGCAGGGGATACCGATATTATTAAATAATTAGACTATTTGTATTCGAATTGGGTAAGTAGTGCAAAGGAGATGTGGGTGAAAAATAGGGAAGACTTCCTTGAGCAAGTGATAGTGAGCTGATACCTGATGGATGAGTAGGGGTTAGCCAGAGAAAGAGGAAGGGCATTCCAGTTTTATGGTTACAGAGAAGTGTACAAAAAGCCTTAGGGAAGAAGTTAAGCAGCAGAAGAAACACAGCCAGCACAGCTGGTGGGTAGTTAATGGTAATGAGAGGACACTAATTTACCATTCACCCCAGGGTATTGTAAGGATACACCAGTGATTTTCCATCAGGGAAGATGTTGCCATCCCGACTTCTACCCAGGGGACTTTTGGCAATTTCTGGAGACGTTTTTATTTGTCACAACTGAGGGTGGTGGTGCATTAGTGGCATCTGGTAGGTAGAGGCCAGAGATATGCTGCTAAACATCCTACAATGCAGAAGACACTCCCCCACAATGAAGAGCTATCTGGCAAAGTTATAACTTCAACATGCCACTCTGGGCAATTATGTATCAATCTATGGAGCACATGTATGAAGTCCTGGTAAATAGCAAGTGTTTGATGATTATCTGTTCTCTTCCTCCACATGTCCATGGGGAGCCCTCAGAGCCATGGCTAATTAATAAATTGGATTAATAATCTGACTTTACTTAAAGTTATGTATGTTTTTCAGGTGGTATCTCCTATTACCAGCTGCTTTTTTATGGTTTCTGTCCTTATTCTGTACGTGAGAGGTAAAAACTGAATTTAGCCTCTGTTGAATTTGGCCTGCAGATATGTTTTGTTTGGTATGCACAGTTATTTGTAAAAATTGACTATGCCAATGAAGGGATAGATTTTACACAGAAATCCAGACTTATAGCTTCTCTTGGAAACTTAAGATCTGGTAACACTAGGCCTAAATTCTAATATGGCAAAAAACAAACAAACAAAAAAGCCCTTACTAGTTGTGCTCCCTTTACCTTGGATCTCTTCTCCCAGTTTGCCAGTCCCCGCTTCTATCATGCAGCCTAATTCACTCATTTGTAGTGCCTGGCCCCTGTATTCACCGTTTTTTCCCATCATGAACAGGGTTGATTTGGATTTCTTTGTGGGACACAAATCTTGATGTAACTTCTTTTGTTGCAAAGTGTTACTGAGTTCAAAGTAAGGCTGCCTTAGACTTATTCCCAAATTTTTTGTCAGAAAGCTTTTTTTTTTTTAATTACAATTTTTTTTTAGAGACAGGGTTGCCCAAGCTGGAGTACAGTGGCACAATCATGGCTCACTGCAGCCGTGAACCCCTGGGCTCAAGCAATCCTATGACCTCAGCCTCCCAAGTAGCTGGGATCAAAGGTGTGAGCCATTGCACCAGCCTTTTCTGCCCCTCTCTTTTTTCTTCTTTTACAGAAAGATTTTCCTCTCTCTTAAAGCAGCTCTGTGAATCATTTTCCTAGAGTCAAGTCTGGTATACTGGTCTGAGTTGTGTATTCAATAGAGAAGATAACAATGCAATTTCTAAGTTCACCAAGGCAGAAGCAGATTTAACACTTGGTGTGCTTCTTCAATAGTAGGATTTGGGCATGGAGAATGAGCAAACAACTGCAACAGAACTGGAAAACAGGAGAACATGGTTTTAAGGAGATGGAGCTTATCAGAAGGTGTATTGTATATAAATATATAATCTATTCTAGATTTATCAATATTTTAATATCTTACATCATAAATATGTGAGATCAGTTAGGGTATGTGGAAATATTGTTATGAAATAATAAAACATTGTTATTTCTAGTGAAAACAGAAACTTGAAGACAGTCAAAGAGAAGGATGACATTCTGTTTGAAAACCTTCAAGACAATGTGAATGAGAATGGTGAAGGTGAAATAGAAGATGAGGAGGAGGACGGTTATGATGATGATGACGATTGGGACTGGGATGAAGGAGTTGGAAAAGTCACTAAGGGTTGTGTCTGGAATGGAGGAAGCAACCCGCAGGTATTTTATAAAGGATCCTGCACATCTTTATGTAGTCTGCTTAGGTCTTCTTTTTTAAAAGGCTGTTTTGTGATTCTGAAATTGAATAACTAAAAGATTTTCTTCGTGTTATGCTGTCCTGTAGCCTCAGCCTTTACTGATTTTCACTTTTCATCCTTTCTATATTTCTGTTAATTTCTTGGGTGTGGATTCTTTCCAGAATCTGTAAATGTAAGAAGAGTTATTTAAGGTTTCATAAGATTGTGAGCTTAAAATCTTCATGGGAAAGGGCACGAATTGGCAGTTTACTACAAATAGTTAAGAAACATGGTAAAAAAAGTTCAGCCTCATAAGTAACTAAGGAAATGCAGATTAAATTTGTAGAGATGCCATTTTTTCACCTATGAAACTGTTAAAGACAAAACATATCATTGATGGTCGAGTAAATAGGTGCACTTACTTGCAGGATAAGCTGGTGCGTGATAAAAACTTTTAAAGCTTCAGAAAACTTCGACTTAGCAATTCTGTGAGTGTGCCAAGACTCAGTTACAAGAACGATCCTCCAAGGTTGTTTACGGTAGAGGAACGTTGGAAACAACCTTGAACCGGATTAAACCTGCTATGGGACTGATTCGCACAAGGAGGCATTATACAGCCATAAAAGATGTTGTAATGGAAGACTGTATTAATGAGATAGGAATAGGTTTATGATTATTTACCATGTACAAAAAACAAGTGACCAAACCACGTACAGCTGCTTCTCATACTGGAAGTACCAAGTGTGTGAGGCGTTTGGAAGGCCATAGGATTAACATGGTACATCTTCCTGGAGCATAAAGGTTAATCCAACAGTCTTCCTTTGACTATTGAAACAGCTGTATTGGCTGGGTGCAGTGGCTCACACCTGTAATCCCAGCACTTTGGGAGGCCAAGTGGCGGGGATCACCTGAGGTCAGGAGTTTGAGACCAGTCTGGCCAACATGGTGAAACCCTGTCTCTACTAAAAACACAAAAATCAGCCAGGCATGGTGGCGGGCACCTGTAATCCCAGCTACTTGGGAGGCTGAGGGTGGAGAATCGCCTGAACCCAGGAGGCAGAGGTTGCAGTGATCCTAGATCATGCCACGACACTCCAGCCTGGGCAACAGAGCGAGACTCTGTCTCTAAAAACCAGCAACAATAAAATGGCTGTATCATGGACCAGAATGTATGCATTTTAAAATAACCACATTGTGAGTAACAAGAGATTTGACATCTTCATATCGTCTTGTTTTGGTGACTCCTTCATTGATTCGTAATGAAGCTTTGAGCGATTTCATTATTTAAGTTTGTGCATGGCACCAGTCTAAGTGCTAAGCCTCGTACTTAATATTTCCCTCTCTTGAGACATTGGGCCCAGAATGAAATTCTGAACCAGCTTAATGTTGGTCTTAGCTCTTTATTATAAACTTTAGAGGTAAATGAACATTCTCAAATTTTAAGTCTGTAAACCAGTCAAATCAGAAAACTACATTTAATTTTAATCTGTTACTTATAATAAGAGGAATCATAGAGAAGTTTAAAAAAATGGATTATGCAGACTCTTTTAGTCATTAATTTTAACCTTCTGTTTCAAAAACTCTTTAAAAATTTTTTTGAGCCAATTTGATTGACTCTTACCTTTCCTTAAGATACTCCTCTAATTATTGATGCTTGAATAGCTAACTATGAACTAAGGAAATGTGATGATGAATCTTAGGTTTGTATTTCAACTAGTGCCTTAGACTCTGGAATTCTCTTCTAGGCAAATCGACAGACCTTCGACAGCAGTTCAGCCAAAATGTCTACTCCAGCAGACAAGGTCTTACGGAAATTTGAGAATAAAATTAATTTAGGTGAGTTTACAAAATACATCATTGGGCTAAGAGGACATTTTTCTAAAACCATGAAGTGTTGTATAATTTTATTAGATTAAGAAATGAAGGCTTACCATGGTGGCTCACGCCTGTAATCCCAGCACTTTGGGAGGCTGAGGTGGGTGGATCACCTGAGATCAGGAGTTTGAGACCAGCCTGACCAACATAGTGAAACCTTGTCTCTACTAAAAATACAAAATTAGCTGGGCGTGGTGGCGCATGCCTGTAATCCCAGCTACTTGGGAGGTTGAGGCAGGAGAATCACTTGAACCTGGGAGGTGGAAGTTGCGATGAGCCAAGATTGCACCATTGCACTCCAGCCTGGACAATAAGAGCAAAACTCCATCTCAAAGAAAAAAGAAATGAATGTATTCAAGTGTTACTGACTCAATAGTGTTTACAGAACATTAAAATCTTAGTAATTTAAAAACATAACCTTAGGAAAAGACTTAAACTTATGCTATTTTGGTTGTTTTCCCCTTGCCATAGGAATGTAATGTTACAAAAACCCATTTAAGTTATCGTCTCTTCTGTTTTAGGTGTTTTTTTGAGACAGGGTCTCACTCTGTCACCCAGGCTAGAGTGCAGTGGCACGATCTTGGCTCACTGCAACCTCGATTTCTGGGGTTCAGGCAGTCCTCCCACCTTAGCCTCCCAAGTAGCTAGGACCGCAGGTGCACACCACCATACCTGGCTAATTTCTATTTTCTGTAGAGACGGGGTTTCTCCATGTTGATCAGGCTGGTTTTGAACTCTTGAGCAGCTCAAGTGATCTGCCCGCCTCGGCCTCCCAAAGTGCTGGGATTACAGGTGTGAGCCACTGCGCCCAGCCTGTTTGAGATTTTGTAATAGGGTTATCTCATAGTAGGATGTTAAAAATACTGGGGTATTGAATATAGTTACATTTTGTTTCACTACAGGTTTTTAATGTAGGTGTTAATTATTTAGTGACCTGTTCAATGCCAGGCATCAGAATGTTGATTTGAATCACCACCTCTTAGCAAATGCAGGAGAGGGATGGAGGGACGGAAGGAAGGAAGGCCGTCTTTCTATTCTTGTGGATCTTCACTCTAAACCCAGCACAGTGTCTCATATAAGCTGTCAGTACATGCTAAATTAATATAAGTATTTTAGGGCCTTCTTTGCCTATCATAGACTTATAACTTGAAGTGAAACAAGTTTTTAGAATTAAACTTGAAATTCAGGCAGTTATATTAGTCATGTGAAATACTAGCAATTGTCTAAAATTTATTATGCAAATTAGTATTTTTGAATAATTTCTGCGTCTAGAATTCTGTGGCTCAAATATTACAGCTGTAGTGATGAAAGTGACAACACTTATCAAGGAAACACAGTTTAGTGCCTACTTTTAAAAACATGACATTGTTTTCATTACTAAACTGTATTCTGTCTACAATAAAATATTTAGAAAGTATAGAAAAGAAGGAAGGGGGAGAAATACCCTGTTTAGCAACTCTGTTAATGTCTTTTTGTCTTACGTATTGTTTACATTGTGGGTTTCTTGTATTTTAGATAAGCTAAATGTTACTGATTCTGTCATAAATAAAGTCACCGAAAAGTCTAGACAAAAGGAAGCAGATATGTAAGTAATATTTTAATAATAAGCATGGGTGATAGGGACTAGTCTAGATTAAGCAGCACCTTGATCATAATTCGTTTACAAAAGTTGTTCATTTGTATACTTAAACCAATCATTATTTTGGGGGGTGTGTGTGTGTGTTTTCCTTAGCTTAAATGAGGATAGCCTATGCCTTTGTGAATTAAAAATATTGATGGATCTTGGCTGGGTTTGGTGGCTCATGCCTGTAATCCCATCACTTCAGAAGGCCGAGTTGGGGGGATCACTTGAGGCCAGGAGTTTGAGAGCAACCTGGCCAACATGGTGAAACCATGTCTCTACAAAAAATACAAAAATTAGTCAGACGTGGTGGTGCACACCTGTAATCCCAGCTACTCGGGAGGCTGAGGCATGAGAATCGCTTGAACCTGGGAGGTGGAGGTTGCAATGAGCCAAGATTGTGCCATTGCACTCCAGCGTGGGCCACAGAGCGAGACTCCATCTCAAAAATAAATACATAAAATAAAAATTAATGAATTTTAAGAAATACATAGTAAAACTATAATCTCATGACATTTACAAATGTGTTCTCATGAGGGGAACAGTGTTTGTAGATTTCGGTTTAAAGTAAAATGTGCAAAAATGTTCCCTTAAAATTTATTAAGAATTATTCTTTCCCATGAAGTATTTTTAAAAATTTAAGGGAAGACTGTTAACTAATGATATAACTAAGAACTGTTTCTGTTTACACTTCTGTTCTCAAAGCCAATTATTTAAGATCTGGCTCACTTCTATGCTACTAACTCTAAAGTATTAACACTATATTATAGAAAAAGACACTAAGATCATACAACTAACTATGAGAATTGAACTTAAAAGCCAACTTCCTTCCGATTTATTGCTATGTCCAAGAGGTATCAGCTTTTTGAGATACACCATAGTCATTTGTTATTTCACTGGTATCTGTTTGAATCTTTGTGTTTAAACCTTTATTAGTTTAGGTTAGTGTGCTAGGTGGAGTCACTCAGTGTATGAGCAGAAGCAAATCAAGAGTCTGCATTTGAAGACTGTCTTGAAATTATTTTCAAAAAACAAAAAATCTGCCAGGTGCAGTAGCTCACGCCTGTAATCCCAGCACTTTGGGAGGCCAAGGTGGGTGGATCACAAGGTCAGGAGATCGAGACCATCCTGGCTAACAACGTGAAACCCCGTCTCTACTAAAAATATGAAAAATTCGCCGGGCATGGTGGCAGGCACCAGTAGTCCCAGTTGCTCGGGAGGCTGGGGCAGGAGAATGGCGTGAACCCGGGAGATGGAGCTTGCAGCGAGCCAAGATTGTGCCAGTGCACTTCAGCCTGGGCAACAGAGCAAGACTCCATCTCAAAACAAACAAACAAAAACTTGTGTCTTCTTAGAAAATGACTCTAAAGAGAAAACCTTGTAAATGACTAACTCTATGTGGAGGCTGAGGCAGGAAGAATACTTGAGCCAAGGAGTCTATGTCTAGCCTGGGCAACATAGTGAGATGCTGTCTCTTTAAAGAAAAGAAGACAAGACTTTAATTCGTGCTAATAGAATCATTAAAGATTGGAAGGACAGTATAAATATACTCAATGTTTTCTCTTTTTCAGCATTGTTCACTTTACCCAGACGGCTCTTTGATGCTTCTGAAATAGGAATAGATTTTTCTTTTTACTGCATACGTACTCCTTTTGCCAAAATACAGAATTGAATTTTGCATATTCAGGGGAAATGAAGAAAGTTTCACTGAGCAGTGAAAAATATACAATCATATCATAAAATCTGTTATTTAAAGAAACTACTTAGGAATTTTCATGAAATTATCTATATTTAGAAGCTTTTTATTTTGGCTTCTCACTGAATTTTGAATGTGTCAACTATATGTTTTTGTTTTTGGTTAGGTATCGCATCAAAGATAAGGCAGACAGAGCAACTGTAGAACAGGTACAATTTAAATGTGTTGCAAACTCTTCTTTTAAATTAGCATTTCTTTTCTCTTTGAATTGTAGTTTGTTTTTATCCTTTTTGCTTAATGCTAATGTTACCTAAAATTAGTCCTATATACAATTACTCCTTTTTATAGTTTCGAGTTTAGAGATATATTTTGCTTTTATAAGACTATTGGATGAATTAGGGTCGTAGTCCTTCAGTGGCCTTGCAGAGCCACCATGCAATGCTTTCCCTTCTTGGAGAGATTATCAGACCAGCAATCTTTTAGAAAAGGTCTGCAGGAATCTTGTGAGCTTTCCCAGAAGATAGGTGGGGTATCTGCCACAAAGCAGAAAGTGTGGGTGTAAAAGAGAGAGGGGCAGATAAGGTCTTCAAATTTCCAATTAGGAATCCTTTGTTTAGAAATTATGCTTGTTTTATTCTTTCTATTCAAGAATGGGGAAAAATTGACCCCTAATTTTCCCACATTCAGAAGAATGTGATTGAATATTAGCCTTGGCCCAGATTTTTGATGTGAAGAAAGTGATAAAAAGAGTCAAAACATTTGCCTCTGCCACCTATCACTCCTCTCCACCCCCAACCCCCGCCCCCATATACACAAACACATGTTCTGAATTCCACCGTTAGACAGAAGCCGGGTCTGGGGTCTGTGTCTTCATTGTCTTCTAGTTTATTTTGTGATTTATTTCTGTAATTGAAAACAAAGTATGGTTCACCTCAGAAAAATGAGATAACCTTAAGTTTCAAAGACCCTACATAAGTTTAGGGTTATTTTTGGCAGGAGATTCTTTTTCTCTTTCAAAATTAATTTTGAATGATAGAGTACACAGCTTGAGTCTTCAGCTGTCTGTGTAAAATATATGCTTGTGTATACATTTATCATCTCTCTTTCCTTGTTTTGTTCTTAAGCCATTTAGTTTATTACTTCTTCCTATGCCCCTTACTTGTCTGACTACTAACTTTGCAGAAGCTCAGTTCTGTACCTAGAGGCCCATACTCAGCCAGCTGACTTCCCCTCTTTGCTTACCTGTGCAGTAGAGAAGGAATGGAAACTAGTGCCTTTTCATTCTTCTGTAGTTGCAATGGTTTTGATTTGGCTTTTAGTCCTGTAGTCTTCCCAGGTGGTTTTGTTTATATTAACCTTAGGTTTCTAGTGTGACCCCAGCCACTTCATTGAAGGTGGACCCTAAAGTATAGTTGAGTTTGGCTAGTTTATAATATTGTCTCACCCCATGGGGGCTAGAGGGCCTGCCTGAGCCACAAGGAGTTATTGGTTGGTATCCTTAGAAATTGCATACAAATATTTGGCTGCTCTAGTTTCAGAGATGAACAAGAACAGCCTTTAAGTTCACTGCCTTCTGTTTGTTAGAGAAGGCTTTGAAATCCTTTTTACTCAAGATTGATTACTCTGGCTTGAAGCAGACTCTTGCCGTGATTTACTCATCTATAACGGCAGGGGTCTGCAGACTCTTGAAAGGGCCAGCTAGTAAATAGATGCGAGCATTGTGGCTCACATAGAATTTCTGTTTTTTGTTGTTTTTTTGGTTTTTTTTCAAAGCAATCCTTTAAAAGTGTAAAACCCTTTCTTAGCTTGCAGGCTAAGGAAAAATAAGCTGTGGCCTGATTTGGTCCCTGGGCCGGAGAGTGCTGACCCTTGATTTAAAGCTGCCTGTCCATGGCAGTAGCCACTGGGCACTTGAGAAGTGGTTAGTGTGAATTGAATGTGCTGTAAATGCAAAAGACACACCGGAGTTTGCAGACTTAGTGTCAGAAACAAGGACTATCTCACTGATGACTTTTTATATTGATACAGGTTGAAACGATAGTGTTTTAGATATTTTGAGTTAAATAAAATATATTAAGATAATTTCACCTGATTCTTTTTACTCAGTGTAGTGACTAGAACATGTAATACTATTTATGTAGTCTGCATTATATTTCTATTAGCTAATAGCCTAGAGTTCATTTCTGTTTCCCGTGGACTTGGTAGCCTTTGAATTCCATGGATGAACCTGTTAGTTGGTTCCCTTTGGTTCCTTTGGCCTTTACCTGACATTTTACTGATTAACAATTAGAGTGAATAAAAGCGCCAAATAGTGACTCTCATTTAGTCAACCAGGATAGCATAATACCGTTAAGCTCTGCTGTTTATTAATTGTCACAGATTTTAATGAGGAAAATTTGGTACTGTCTTTTGGAACTTTTTAATTTTTGCATTTCTTTTTAGGTGTTGGATCCCAGAACAAGAATGATTTTGTTCAAGATGTTGACTAGAGGAATCATAACAGAGATAAATGGCTGCATTAGCACAGGAAAAGAAGTGAGCTCTTCTTTGGATGATTGAATATTTAGTTTTCTTATTTCAGATACCAAATGAAACTATGGCACTTAGTACTACATTATGCCTTTAAGAAGAAAGAAAAACAAAGTCATACACATTAATATTTATGGTTAGAGAGGAAATTGTACATATAACTATGCCCTTTCACTACCACTGCTGCATTGTGTCATGGAGTCTAACTAGTTGTGCCCAGTAGTAAGGGAGATGGTCAGATTATTACAGGCTTGAGTTCTATTAAAATAAATTACTCATGGGGCCAGGGGTTTATGGTATGTTTCTATGAGTCAGCAAGTCTTTCTTATTTTTTTTCTTTACATATGGATATACTGCCTTCTGTTTGTTAGAGAAGACTTTGAAATCCTTTTGACTCAAAATTGATTACTCTGGCTTGAAGGAAAGTCTTACTGTGACTTACTCATCTATAATGGCAAGGGTCTGCAGACCCTTGAAAGTGTAAAACCCATTCTGCTGGAAGCAATTCTCAGTAAAATTCAACTTATAAATCACTGGATTTTTAATTTTTTTTTAAACAGAGCCTTAACAGAGTCTTTTTTTTTTTTTTTTTTTTTTTTTTTTAGACAGTCTCCCAGGCTAGAGTATAGTGGCATGTTCTCAGCTCACTGCAACCTCTGCCTCTCAGGTACTAGCAATTTTCCTGCCTCAGCCTCCCGAGTAGCTGGGACTACCGGCATGCACCACCACACCCAGCTAATCTTTGTATTTGTAGTAGAGGCAGGGTTTTGCCATGTTGACCAGGCTGGTCTCAAATTTTTGGCCTAAAGGATTCACCCGCCTTGGCATCCCAAAGTGCTGGTATTACAGGCATGAGCCTCTGTGCCTGGCCTGAATCACTGGATTTAAGAATGTCTTTATGGCAATAAAAAGCAAAATTGACAAATGGGACCTAATTAAATTAAAGAGCTTCTGCACAGCGAAAGAAACTACCATCAGAGTGAACAGGCAACCTACAGAATGGGAGAAAATTTTTGCAATCTACCCGTCTGACAAAGGGCTAATATCCAGAATCTACAAAGAACTTAAACAAATTTACAAGAAAAAGTCAAACAACCCCATCAAAAAGTGGGCGAAGGATATGAACAGACACTTCTCAAAAGAAGACATTTATGCAACCAACAGACACATGAAAAAATGCTCATCATCACTGGCCATCAGATGAATGCAAATCAAAACCACAATGAGATACCATCTCACAGCAGTTAGAATGGCAATCATTAAAAAGTCAGGAAACAACAGGTGCTGGAGAGGATTTGGAGAAATAGGAACACTTTTACACTGTTGGTGGGATTGTAAACTAATTCAACCATTGTGGAAGACAGTGCGGTGATTCCTCAAGGATCTAGAACTAGAAATACCATTTGACCCAGCCATCCCATTACTGGGTATATACCCAAAGGATTATAAATCATGCTGCTATAAAGATACATGCACATGTATGTTTATTGCGGCACTATTCACAATAGCAAAGACTTGGAACCAACCCAAAAAATGTGGCACATATACACCATGAAATACTATGCAGCCATAAAAAAGGATGAGTTCATGTCCTTTGTAGGGACATGGATGAAGCTGGAAACCATCATTCTCAGCAGACTCTCGCAAGGGCAGAAAACCAAACACCGCATGTTCTCACTCATAGGTGGGAATTAAACAATGAGAACACTTGGACACAGGAAGGGGAACATCACACACTAGGGCCTGTCGTGGGGTGGGGAGACAGGGGAGGGATAGCATTAGGAGATATACCTAATGTAAATGACGAGTTAATGGGTGCAGCCCACAACATAGCACATGGATACATATGTAACAAACCTGCACGTTGTGCACGTGTACCCTAGAACTTAAAGTATGATTAAAAAAAAGGTCTTTAATTATTTTGCATATACTTGAGATATAAAAAAGTTTGAAACCACTTCTCACCTATATTTAAATTGGATTTTACTGTACAGTCTTGCATTGCTTAATGAAGGGAATTCTTTCTGAGAAATCCATCAGGCAAATTTGTCATTATGTGAAGAACATTATAGAGTGTACTTACACAAACCTAGATAGTATAGCCTGTTGCACTCTCAGGCTATATGGTAGTTCCCAATCTGTATAACAGGTTTCTGTACTGAATACTGGAGTAATTGCAGCACACTGGTAAATATTTATCTAGACATATAAAAAGTACAGTAAAAATACCTGTTATAATCTTATGGGATCGTCTCATAAATACAGTCAGCCACCTGTCAGTGACTAAAATGTTATGTGGTACATGACTGTATTTGTATATTGGAGCTATATTTACTGTCCTTTTGATGTAATGTTTTATATTTTAATTCGCATCTTCAGAAGACAGTGGTATTCCTTAATGCATGTTATTTCAGTTCACTTGACTTTTGAGGTTAGAATCAAATATATTGAAAAAGTAGTTATTTAACGTAAACTTCATTTTCTTTGTTTTTGACTTAAAATAGGCAAATGTGTACCATGCTAGCACAGCAAATGGAGAGAGCAGAGCAATCAAAATTTATAAAACTTCTATTTTGGTGTTCAAAGATCGGGATAAATATGTAAGTGGGGAATTCAGGTAAGTTCAGATTTTTCCCTCCAGTTGGTTTAATTTCTGTTTCCTAAAACATTAAGACAATAATGGAATAATTGAAATGATAAATATTTTTCTTATTCAAGATTTCGTCATGGCTATTGTAAAGGAAACCCTAGGAAAATGGTGAAAACTTGGGCAGAAAAAGAAATGAGGAACTTAATCAGGTGACTGTCTGGGATGTGTGTATGTCTGTCCTGTGCCCTGCACATGAACATCAGCCCTTCCTCCCAGCAGATCCCAGTGTGGTTCTGCCCAAATGCAGGGACTTGTTAGGGCCTTCATTTCTATTAGGTCTGCTGAAGTAAGCACAAGAAACACATTTCTGGACAAATAGAGATTGTTTCCTATTCTGTTGTTTTCTATTCTGAGAATCCATTGCAGAAGAATACTGCCACAATTCATATTTATTCCACAAAGCTAGGTCATTTGGAAGGCCTCGTAAGCCATTGAAAACATTTGCAATTTATACTGAGGACAATAAGGAACTGTTAAAGGATTTTAGCAGGAAAGTGACACAATCAGGTGGTTATAATGCTCTGTCATGTTTCATAGGTATTGCAGTTTTGGGCTAATCTTTTTAGGTCGTGAACTCTTTGTTTGTGGTGGCTTCCTTTTCTTATTTCAGTCCAGTTTTGGACACTTTTATATATTCTTTGTTTGCACTAAACCTTTTTATCAGGTAAAGGCCTCATCTAGTTGAGATCAAGTTTTCTGAAAATTACGGAGTTTTTAAAAATGTCTTATAACTTTTTATATGCTGTACACAGGTGACACATTGGATAGTGTAGTATTGAGTAAGTACTACTCGTTTTGAAAGTCTTTTGTGTTCAACAAGCGATTAGGTGTGAGTCCAACTATTTTTATTAAGCATTTTTCAGGCTAATCAACTCACATTGTGGACATATCTCCTTTATTTCCTCCATTGTAAGATGCACATTTTTTTTCAGTTTAACATCTCTGGAATTGCTTTGGCTGTTATAGGTTATGGGATGTAATAGTCGAGTTGCTAGTGTTTTGTCATTCTCAGTGGTACATAATGGTGCCAGTTAACATTATCTTAGAGTTTATGAAATATTATAATACAGTTGAGAGGCCTTGGTGCTATTTCTTAACAGCCATATTAATTTTGTGACCTGCAGTTGTAATTTATTTAGATGCCTTTTCAACTTTTCAGCTGTCCTTTTATTTGTTACAATGTCACAGGCTAAACACAGCAGAGATACCGTGTCCAGAACCAATAATGCTAAGAAGTCATGTTCTTGTCATGAGTTTCATTGGTAAAGATGACATGTAAGTATGTGGAAGCCCTAATAATTGCATTCTGAGAACTGTATTTTTAAGTTCTTTGAGTTTATCCACTATGTGAATATTTCCCATTTGAATAACTTCTTTTATGAATCTTTCCCACTATATTAGTGAATACATGTTATCAATGTATTCTAGCTTTTCAAGTCTGAAAATGCTTCAGAATGAGGAGCAAGTTAGTCCTATGTTGGAGGGTGGTCTTAGACAGTGTGTTGGGAAAGCATCTATTTGCTGGTACCTTCTTGGTTTATCTGCAGTGAGGCAGATTGTCCCACATGCAGCTCACATGATGAGTTGTAGAAGAGAAAGGCATGTAACAGTATAGTAAGAAGCAAGAAAACTTGTTCTTGGTCATTTTTTTTTTCTTTTTGAGACGGAGTCTCACTCTGTCGCCCAGGCTGGAGTGCAGTGGCCGGATCTCGGCTCACTGCAAGCTCTGCCTCCCGGGTTCACGCCATTCTCCTGCCTCAGCCTCCCGAGTAGCTGGGACTACAGGCGCCCGCCACCTCGCCCAGCTAGTTTTTTTGTATGTTTTAGTAGAGACGGGGTTTCACCGTGTTAGCCAGGATGGTCTCGATCTCCTGACCTCGTGATCCGCCCGTCTTCGGCCTCCCAAAGTGCTGGGATTACAGGCTTGAGCCACCGCGTCCGGCTGTTCTTGGTCATTTTGTCTTAGTTCATTTTCTTTTCATTCAAGGCCTGCACCACTCTTGAAAAATGTCCAGTTATCAGAATCCAAGGCTCGGGAGTTGTACCTGCAGGTCATTCAATACATGAGAAGAATGTATCAGGATGCCAGACTCGTCCATGCAGATCTCAGTGAATTTAACATGCTGTGAGTGTATTTTGTCTCTTAAGAACTGCCTGTAAGTTGTTTTGTGTCCTTTAAAATGATAAATGACAAACAAAATCCCACTCCAAGAAGTCACACTAACATCTGAAGTTTTATTGTTGGCTTCCAAATGGCATAAGATAGGATTCCTTTTTTCAGTGACCTTAGTCACAGAATTGACTGCTTGGATCATTAACAGTGAATGGACTTTGGAAATTCTCCCAGCTTCCATCTGTTAGTCAGGATGGCCTCATCTTATCTACCTTGGTCATTTTGTGAATTACTTCCCTTGCTCTTAAGAGTAGAATTTATTTTAAACAAAAAACAGTAAAGTAGTACCATCCCACAGCTTCTGTGTCTCTGGCCATAGGTACCACGCTGGAGGCGTGTATATCATTGACGTTTCTCAGTCCGTGGAGCACGACCACCCACATGCCTTGGAGTTCTTGAGAAAGGATTGCGCCAACGTCAATGGTGAGTAGAAATGGGAATTTTTGAAACAGCTCGTTGGTCTGTTTTGGTTTTGTACTCAGTTAAGCTGTTGGCATAAAATGTTCTCACTAAATTGTTTGGTGCAGTGACGCTTAAACCATTTGTGGGGAGATGGTATGTAGTTTTATCTCCTTGTTTCTCTATAAGGTAGTTGGAATACTAACCTTTTTCCTCATAAAAGCTATCAACGTTTTTCCTTCTGACAGATTTCTTTCTGAAGCACAGTGTTGCCGTCATGACTGTGCGGGAGCTCTTTGAATTTGTCACAGATCCATCCATTACACATGAGAACATGGATGCTTACCTCTCAAAGGTAAGACAGGGAGAGGAAGGAGGAATAAAAAATAGCAGTACAGGTTCAGTATCTCTTACCTCAAGTGCTTGGGACCAGAAGTGTTTCAGATTTTGAATTTTTTCCAATTTTGAAATATTTGCCTTGTACTTACCCTAGTTGAGCATCCGAAATACCAAAATCCAAAATCGTCACTGCTCCATTTGGCATTTCATTTGAACATCATGTTGGTGCTCAAAAAGTCTTGGATTTTGGAGTATTTTAGATTTTTGATTTTTGGATTTGGGATGCTAACCAGTAATTGCATTTGCTTGACACTTCTGAGGGACCCAGATTGCATAGTGTAGTTTATTCATTTTGACAGCTTCCTGACACCTTTTCCTTCTTACTTAACAGATGAAGAATCAAAAATATAGCAAAACAGCCAACAGCCAATGGTAAAGCCAGGTTTTTTGTTTTTTTTTTTTTTCCCTTTCCTCTCCTGAGTCAACTTGATAGCCAAGGTTTTTTTACTTTAATTATCTGGCAAGATTACATAGACTGTCAAAGTTTGTGAAAGTTTAGTAAGAAAACTGTCAGTTTTTTGGTCATTAATTCTTTTCCCTCGTTTCTCAAAGGCCTTTCTTTTTTTTTTTTTTTTTTTTTTCTTTTCTTCCTTTTTTTTTTTTTTTTTTTTTTGAGACAGGATTCCGCTCTGTCACGCAGGCTGGAACATGGTGGCAAAATCTTGGCTCACTGCAACCTCTGCCCCGCAGGGTCAAGTGATCCTCCCAGCTCAGCCTCTGAGTACCTGGGACTATGGACACATGCCACCACACCCAGCTAATTTTTGTATTTTTTGTAGAGACAGGGTTTCATCATGTTACCCAGGCTAGTTTTGAAATCTTGGCCTCAGGTGATCCACCTGCCTCAGCCTCCCAAAGTGCTGGGATTACAGGTGTGAGCCACAACTCCCGGCCTCAGAGGCTTTTCTGAATATATAATTTTTTAGAATTCTGGTAAAAGACATAATATAAAAATTTATTGCTTTAACCATTTGAATGTATGGTTCAGTGGCATTAAGTACATTCACATTGTTGTACAAACTATCACCACAATCTGTCTCCACACCTGTTGCATCATCCCAGAGGGATACTCTGTACCCATTAAGTAACAACTTCCCATCCTCCAGCAATCACCATTCTACTTTCTGTCTTTGTGAATTCACCTACTCTAGGTACCTCTTATAAGTGGAATCATATAGTATTTGTCTTTTTGTGTTTGACTTATATCACTTAGTATGATATCTTCAAGGTTCATCCATGTTGTAGCATGTGACAGGATTTCTTCTTCTTTTTTTGTTTGAGACAGGGTCTCACTCTGTTACCCAGGCTGGAGTGCAGTGGTGCGATCTTGGCTCACTGCAACCTCCACCTTCGGGTTCAAGCAATTCTACCACCTTGGCCTCCCCGAGTAGCTGGGACTACAGGTGCAAGCCACTACACCCAGCTGATTTGTGTACTTTTGGTAGAGATGGGGTTTCACCATGTTGGCTAGGCTGGTCTTGAACTCCCGGTCTCTAGTGATCTGCCTGCCTCGGCCTCCCGAAGTGCTGGGATTAGAGACATGAGTCTACCGTGCCCAGCCTAGGATTTCTTTTAAGGCTGAATAATAGTCCAGTGTATGTATATACTACATTTTGTTTATCCTTTCATCTGTGGATGGACATACAGGTTGCTTATACCTTCTGGCTATTCTGAATAATGCTGCTATGAACATGGATGTATAAATATCTCTTCAAGACCCTGCTTTTTGTTCTTCTGAATATACACCCGGAGGTAGAGTTGCTGGATCAAGTGGTATTTCTATTTTCAAGTTTCTAAGGAACCCACCATACTGTTTACTATAGCGGCTGCACCATTTTACATTATCACCAGCAGTGCTCAAGGGTGTTAATCGCTCCACATCCTCACCAGCACTTATTAATCTCCACATCCTCACCAATACCTATTATTTTGTTTCTTATTTTGTTTTGACAATGAGAGACCCCCTAATGAGTGTGAGGTGTATGTTATTATGGTTTTGGTTTGTGATTCCCTGATTACTAGTGATGTTGAGCATCTTTTCATGTGCTTCTTGGCCATTTATATATTTTCTTTGGAGAAATGTCTTTTTATTTTTTTATTTTAGAGACAGGGTCTCCCTGTCACCCAATCGGTAGTACAGTGGTACAATCCTGGCTCACTACAGCCTCAGCCTTCTAGACTCAAGCAGTTCCCCTGCCTCAGCTGCCTCAGCCTGCTGAGACTATGGGCGCACACCATGACGCCCAGCCAGTTTTTCTTTTTCTTTTTCATTTTGTTGGGACAGGGTCTCACTGTGTTCAGTCTGGTCTTAAACTCCTGGGCTTAAGTACTTTTTCCTCTCTCGGCCTCTCAAAGTTCTGGGGTTATAGGCATGAGCCACAGTGTCCAACCCCATGTCTTTTTTTAATCGGGTTTGGGTTTTTTTTGTTGAGTTGTAGTTGTATTTTCTGGATATGTCAGATAGGTGATTTGCAAATATTTATTCCCATTCTTTGACTTGTCTTTTCACTCTGTTGATTACAAACTTTGATGCACAGAAGTTTTAAATTTTGATGCGATCCAGTTGATCTATTTTTATGTTTGCTCTGAATCACAGTTTTGAACACATGGCATGTATGCCCCTCCATAGGTTTTCAGGTTTGTTTGTTTTTGGAACGGTGTCTCATTCTGTTGCCCAGGCTGGAGTGTAGGGGCGCAATCTCAGCTCACTGCAACCTCCACCTCCTGGATTCAAGTGATTCTCCCACCTCAGCCTCCTGAGTACTGGGATTACAGACACCTCCCATCAAGCCCACCTAATTTTTGTATTATTGTAGAGACAGGGTTTCACCATGTTGGCCATGGCCAGTCTCAAACTCCTGACCTCAGGTGATCCACCTGCCTCGGCCTCCCAAAGTGCTGGGATTACAGGCGTAAGTCGCCGTGCCTGGCCAGGTTTTCAGGTTTTATCCTGTCTTTTCTTCTTTTTCCATTTCCTTGTAATACCTTCCCATTTCTGCCTTTGCTCAACTTTGCTCTGCCTTGTGAACTTTAAAACTCTGGTTAGAAAGCTCTTTGGAGGGGGATTTCAGCAGAAATTGTTTTCATAGGTATAGTCTCATATAACTATAATAGAAGTAGTCACATTGTGTCACTTATTATACTAAGTTCTTAATTCTGTCACCCTCAATTGTGAACTTTTATGAAACAGGAGTTTCATGTATTGCCAAGTACCCAATATCTGGCCCATAGTAGGCAATCACATCTTTAATGGAATAAATAAGTGTGTCATTTTTATTCCTCAACTTGTTTTTCTTTTTTTTGGAAATGAAGTTTCCCTCTTGTTGCCCAGGCTGGAGTGCAATGGGGCAATCTCCGCTCACCACAACCTCCGCCTCCTGGGTTCAAGCGATTTTCCTGCCTCAGCCTCCCGAGTAGCTGGGATTACAGGCATGCGCCACCATGCCCAGCTAATTTTGTATTTTCTGTAGAGATGGGGTTTCTCCATGTTGGTCAGGCTGGTCTTGAACTCCCGACCTCAGGTGATCCACCCACCTCAGCCTCCCAAAGTGCCGGGATCATAAGTGTGAGCCACTGTGCCCGGCCTCTTTTTTTTTTTTTGACGAAGTTTCGCTCTTGTCACCCAGGCTAGAGTGCAGTGTGCAATTTCGGTTCACTACAATCTCCATCTCCTGGGTTAAAGCAGTTCTCCTGCCTCAGCCTCCCCAGTAGCTGGGATTACAGGAGCCCACCACCACTCCTGGCTAATTGTGTGTGTATGTGTGTGTATGTGTGTATTTTGAGATGGAGTCTCACTCTGTAACCCAGGCTGGAGTGCAGTGGCACAATCATGGCTCACCACAACCTCCGCTTCCTGGGTTCAAGCGATTCTCCTGCCTCAGCCTCCCGAATAACTGGGATTACAGGTGCGTGCCAGCATGCCTGGCTAATTTTTGTATTTTTTAGTAGAGACGGAGTTTCACCATGTTGGCCAGGCTGGTCTCGAACTCCTGACCTCGTGGTCTGCCCGCCTCAGCCTCCCCAAAGTGCTGGGATTACAGGCGTGAGCCACTGCACCTGGCCTAATTTTTGTATTTTTAGTAGAGATGGGGTTTCACCATATTGCCCAGGCTGGTCATAAACTCTTGATCTCAGGTGATCTGCCGGCCTCAGCCTCCCAGAGTGCTGGGATTAGAGGCGTGAGCCACCGCGCCCGGGTAAGCACTGATTTTCATGTCTAAACTTAAAAAAAAAAACTCTGCTCCCACAATTTTTTCCTTTCTTCTATATAGAGAAGAGAACAGACACTCAGTTTTACAAACCAAAAGAACCCTTTGGAATCTTTGTCACCCTCGTTTCAGTCATTGTTTGCTCAGAGAGCTTCTTTGGTGGTTTATACTGCAGCAGCAATAGAGTTGTATATTCAGGATTTACAGCCAGCCAGCCTTCTTTGCAATTCCCTTCGCCCAGTGCTCAGGATTTAAGGAATGGTTCTTTCATTCTTTAGGTCTCTGTATTCCTTTAGTAAATGCTAAAGCTTTTACTAAATGCAAAAACTAATTATTTAAATTTAGTAAAAGTACCATAACTTTTGAAAAAGGGGAAGCTAGGGATTCCCCAGACTAGAAGAGCTTGATTTATTGTTACTTTTGGGTTGATGGCAACCTTTTTGGTGAGGTCTGTGCTAGAAAGGTAACTTATACCATTAGAACTCACTAAATGCTTTCATAAGTGTGAGGAGGTGATACTTATAAAGACTGCAACAAGTTTATACCAAAACTGGAACATGGATATGTTTTCTGCAGGTGGAATGTAAAAGAAAGTCATTTTTATTTTCTTTCCAAGGCCATGGAAATAGCATCTCAAAGGACCAAGGAAGAAAGGTCTAGCCAAGATCATGTGGATGAAGAGGTAGAATTTATTATCTGTTCACAGCCTTTGGAAACACTTGTGTTTTGAGGTTTTTTTGTTTGTTTGTTTTATGTTGCTAGAACATAAACTTGATTTAAATACATAAGCAGCTTTTTCAAATGATGGTAATATTTCCTTGAGATGTATTATGGTAAATGATTTAAGTGAGCCAAGTTGGATAGTTTACATTTCACTGTATTGGTCCACTCAGCAACCTGTTAGCCCATTGTCCTAGATGGAGAAAATTTTTTAAGAGCCTGTTAGAGTGTAGGAGTCAAGAAGGAAAAGCCTGTTTTTAGTTTGCAAATGTGAGTTTTTAAATGAGTTAAGTATTGATTCTAGAAATGTTGTCGATTTTAAATATTATGCTTTGATAAAAATGAGTCAGGGTGTGTTTTTGTGAGGGAGCCATAGTAGCCTTTTTAAAAAATTCTCACAACTCTTAATGGTTGACTCTGGGGTGCCCTGTGTTTGTCGGCAGCCCTCCACCTGTTTCACTGCAGCAGCTGGGTATGTTTTGTAAGGCAGAGCCGGTCAGCGCTTGCCAGCTGTAATTCCACCCCGTTCCCTCCTGCTCAGAAAAGCTTTTTGGAACACAAATGAAGGAGAAGTGTTATTCTAAGGATAACCTTGAATCAGCTCTAATGTTGTTTTTTTCCCCCTCCTTAAAATAAGTCATATGCAAAATTTAGTGTTCTATCATTAGTAGTGTTACTTTTGGGACACCACATCGCAGATGGGACACCAGTGTGTGCAGACAGCTTGGCTAAGCATCAGCGTTGGGGATGAATGAATATATAGATTCCCCTGTAACCTGATGAAGGAGTATGCTGTGTGAATGTGAGAAGTATATGAATAACAGTTTTGATTTTGCTTTTCCTCTCTGTTAGGTTTTTAAGCGAGCATATATTCCTAGAACCTTAAATGAAGTAAAACATTATGAGAGGGATATGGACCTAATTATGAAATTGAAGGAAGAGGACATGGCCGTGAATGCCCAACAAGATAATGTAAGTAGATTGGTTGGTGTGTAGCAAGCAGCTCTTCAAAAGTAGTAGGGGACTGTCCCAAACCTATTCGGGCCTTTTAAGTTCCCCTAATCTTGGATGTTGGCTTCTAGCAAGATGACTAACTGTGTTAACTTGTGTGCACATTGAATGTAAAGGGAATTCATTGGAATTTATGAGAGGAGGTAACACATTTGAATGAGTCCCGCAAGTTATAATTGTAGAAACAAGATTCAGATACAAGTTTAGGCTATTAATGGTTATTATATGAGGTCCATTAACATATATTTCTTTAACATACATCATTCAGGAAAAATTTCTTTTTGGTAAAGGGCCAGATAGTAAATATTTTAGGCTTTGTAAGCCAAGAAACAGAATTAAGGTGATTCCGTAGGTCCTTATGTAACAAGAGAGAAAAAACTTCACCCTCAATTTGTATTCGTGAAATTAGAAATACTTTAATAATAATTGAATACACTTGTGTAATACAAGTATACTAAAGAAGAGTGCAATTATTCGATGTGGGGCAGATAATATTTGGCTTAATTGGGGCTCAAATTTTGTGTTTGCTATCTTCAAATTGATGGCAAATGTTTATCTGTAAAAACTACCAGGTAGGCTGGGCGCAGTGGCTTACACCTGTAATCCCAGCCCTTTGGGAGGCCGAGGTGGGCAGATCACTTGAGATCAGGAGTTCGAGACCAACCTGGCCAATATGGTGAAACCCCGTCTCTACTAAAACTACAAAAATTAGCCAGGCATGGTGGCGTGCTCCTGTAATCCCAGCTACTGGGGAGGCTGAGGCACGAGAATCACTTGAACGTGGGAGGCGGAGGCTGCAGTGAGCTGAGATTGCACCATTGAACTTTAGCCTGGGCTATAGAGCAGGACTGTCTCTCAAAAAAAAAAAAAAAAAAAGGCTGGGTACGGAGGCTCACGCCTGTAATCCCAGCACTTTGGGAGGCCGATGTGGGTGGATCAGCTGAAGTCAGGAGTTCGAGACCAGCCTGGCCAACATGGTAAAACCTCGTCTCTACTAAAAATACAAAAATTAGCTGGGCATTGTGGCGGGCGCCTGTAATCCCAGCTGCTCAGGAGGCTGAGACAGGAGAAACTCCTGAACCCTGGTGGCAGAGGTTGCAGTGAGCCAAGATCATGTCACTGCACTCCAGCCTGAGCAACAAAGCAAGACTCTGTCTCAAAAAAAAAAAAAACAGAAATAATATAAACTTTCTGTGTTACAGTGAGATTAATTTTAGATACCTTTGTATAATCATAGGAGATATTATTTAACCCACATTGTTCTTAGTAGTACAATATGCATATTTCATTGTCTAGTTTTATGTTGATCCTTATTTTTTTTTCCTTTTGGTTATAAGATTCTATACCAAACTGTCACTGGATTGAAGAAAGATTTGTCAGGAGTTCAGAAGGTATGAAGAACATGTATTACTGTTTGTTTATGTGAAAACACTTATAAAGGATATAAAACTCTAGTCATATTATTTGTTTTTATTATTTAATATTATTAGAACTAAATTAATGCTATTTTATATTGTTAAAATTTTATAGTTGCTTTCAAAGTCTGTGGACATCTTCAGAAATGCCATTTTTATGTTCTTTCTAAACATAGCACTGAAATTTGGAAATTATTTTTCTTTCTGTCTCTGAATTGTTCTGTAATTGCAGGTGAGGTATTTATCTTTTTGTATTCCAGTTGTCATTTGTGGAGTTATTAATGATAGCCATTGTGCTTCTTGATGGTTTTTACAACCAGCTTAGGAAAACTGTGGAATGTGGTCTCCTACCAGGATATTACTTGTTAAAGAACAATCTCATGAGTTCAGCAATCCTGCTGTGCTGGATTCCTGTAATGTTCTTTTTTCTTAAAACAATCTTGTTTTGTTTTACATTTTAGAAGGACAGGGATTAAGTAATTCTAACTTAGGCAGTCATAAAAGCAGTCTTTATTTTTTCAAATCTTCCTAATTGAAGACTTAAAGGATCACAGTTTGCTTTCTTAAAATCATGTCTTTTCTGTGGAAAGAATTGAATTAGGGGAATTCTGGTATTTTGCATTTCTGAGTTATAATAACAGGTGTCATAAGGAAGTTATGCTTTGGATTCCAGAGCATGAAGATTTTATTGCAGCAAGCTAGAAAATCTTGTACAATTGACTTCTAAAGATCTGGTTTTTTCCTTATAAAAAGGAAACCTCACTCTTAAAAACTGTTGGGAAGCACTGTATTAGACAACTGCTAAATTTCAGGAAGTAGTGAAAATTTCTCTTCTTTGAATATTGTTTTCCCTCTCAATTGGATTAGTTTATTGCTAGAAATGTGGTTCACAGGAAAACAGCTGTGAAGTTATCCGTATAAATCTTTATTTTCTACCTCGATGTATATTTCGCCTCTTTCCCACTCCCAACTAAATGCCCCTGATCAGCTGAAAGAAGCAGAACGGTTTTGTCGTTGGTCTAGGTCACGCAGTAAAACCCTGGTTCCTTCATTTGGGTATGTTCTTGAGCCTTACTTGGAGTGGCTACTTTCATATTTCCCTCCTGATGTTCATTCTGGTGTTTTAATGTTTCAGTACAGGATGTTAGTTTTTAACATGTATTTGCGAGCCTAAAATCTGAATTCTGGCATTAACACATTTAACAACAACACATAACTTGGTTTATGTGTTGTTTAGAATTACATGGTTTAGAATAACATGGCTCTTCAATAATTTCAAGGTCCCTGCACTCCTAGAAAATCAAGTGGAGGAAAGGACTTGTTCTGATTCAGAAGATACTGGAAGCTCTGAGTGCTCTGACACAGACTCTGAAGAGCAGGGAGACCATGCCCGCCCCAAGAAACACACCACGGGCCCTGACGTTGATAAAAAAGTAAGCAATGAGATACATTCCCCTTTTCTTTAGTGTGGGAGCACAGCGGCTCTTGTTTCTCTTTGCTCAAGGATCTAGCTAGATTGTGATGGCTGAAAACATTATTGATAAGTACCTCTAATTACAGTTTTAATACCTGAGTGTGAACTTGACTTTTGGTGGTAACGTTATCTCAAGATTGGACTGCTCATCGGAGCACCTTGGGCATTGCCTAGAGAGAGCACGCACTAGATTCAGTACATTTCGTATGAAGTACAAGTGATGTTAGAGTTGACTCAGGGTAAATACTGAAGAGCCATTTCAGCGGGACTTAGAGCCCAGCTTGATGCTTCTGGAATCTGAAAGACTGTATAATAGTCCCCGCTTCCATGCTTTCACTTTCTACTGTTTCAGTTCCCAGCAGTCAGCCTTGGTTTGCAAATATTAAATGGAAAATTCCGGAAATAAACAATTTATAAGTTTTGAATTGCTCACTGTCCTAAGTAGTGTGATGAGATTCATGCTGTCCTCCTCCATCCTGCCTGGGATGTGAATCACCACGTGGTCCAGCGTCTTCACACTGTCGACACTCCCCACCCATTAGTCATTTAGTAGTCTTCTTGGCTATCGGTTCAGCTGCTGTGATGTTGTGGTGCTTGTGTGCGAGTAACCCTTACTTTGCTTAATAATGTCCATAAATTACAAGAGTAGTGATGTTGGAAGTTCAGGTGTGCTTTAGAGAAGCCATAAAGGTCTTCCTTTAAGTGGAAAGGTGACCATTCTTGACTTAGCAAGGAACTCATGCCTGTAATCCTAGCACTTCCGGAGGCCAAGGAGGGCAGATCACTCCAGACCAGTCTGGGCAACAGAGTGATACCCTGTCTGTTAAAACATTGGTGATGAGTACCTGTAGTCCCAGATACTTGGGAGGTTAAGGCAAGAGGATCCCTTGAGCCCAGAAGTTTGAGGTTCTAGTGAGCTGATCATGCCACTACACACCAGCCTGGGTGACAGAGTGAGATTCTGTCTCAAAAAAATAAATAAGAAAAGGAAAAGAATCATATGCTGAAGTTGCTGAGTTCTATGATGAGAATCTTTTATCCGTGACACTGTGGAGAAGGAAAAAGATGTTTGTGCTGGTTTTGCTATCTCACCCCAAACTGCAAAAGTTAGGGCCATAGTATGTGATAAGTGCTTAGTTAAGATGGAAAAGGCATTACATTTGTGGGTGAAAGATGTAAACAAAAACATCTTCCAGTTGACGGCACCATGTTGCACCAGAAAGCATTGAGCCTATACGAAGGTTTCAAAGGTTTCAGCAAGAGTTCCCCTGAAATGAGTGACACCAGGCCATTTACTGTAAGGAATAGTTAAACAGATTCAGGAATAGGTTTGGACTAAAAAACGGAAAAATTACCAGAGAGGCTGCATCTGCCAATGAATAAGCTACTGTCACATGAGTATGATACTGTGGGATATTTTGAGAGTGAGAAAGACCACATTCAAATAACTTTTATTATAGCATATTGTTACTATTCTATTATTAGTTATTATCTCTTACTGTGCCTAATTTATAAATTAAACCTCATCATAGGTATGTATATATAGGAAGAAACATAGTATATATAGGGTTTGGCACTATCCACTGTTTTAAGCATCCACTGGGGGTCTTGGAACATATATCCCCCATGGATAAGAAGGGACTCTTGTATTTAATTCCTACCCATACACATAAGAGACACTGCTGACTGAATGCTATGTAACTATTATTATTCCATCTTAGTCTAATCCTTTAAACCATATACAATGTGGGTCCCAAGACTTCTGAGGGACATACTCAGCTGCTAGCATATTTTCTCGTATGTCTACTAGAAACACATATTTTGTCTCTTTCCAATGTCTGTTTCTGTTAGAATATGGAACTTGTAAAGAAAAGTATTTGCAAACATTTAATAACATTCTTAGGGATATTTCTGTTTGGCTGTCTTCACATTTCTATTAAGGAAGCTCAAGGCCAGTTATGGTGGCTCATGCCTGTAGTCTCAGCTACTAGGGAGGTTGAGGCAAGAGGGTTGCTTGAGCCCAGAAGCTTGAGGCTGCAGTGCACAATGATCCTGCTACTGCCCTCCAGCCTGGGTGACAGAGTGAGTCCCTGTCTCAAAAAAGAACAAGCTCAAAGACAATTTTCACCCCAAGTTCTCCACCAACCCATAATCATTTTCTTTTCTTTGTTTTACATTACACTCACTTTTATTCTTCTGTGTGTATATTTTATTTAGTTATAATAATAAGAAGAATACTGCAGGTGGGTGCAGTGGCTCATGCCTGTAATCTCAGCATTTTTGGAGATTGAGGTGGATGGATCACTTGAGCCCAGGAGTTCGAGACCAGCCTGAGCAATCTGGTGAAGCCCCATCTCTACCAAAAAATACCCAAAAAAACCTAGCCAGGTGTGGTGGTGTGCGCCTGTTGTCCCAGCTACCCAGGAGGCTGAGGTGGGAGGATTGCTTGAGCCCAGGAGGTGGAGGCTGAAGTGAACCATGATCATACCATTGCACTCCAGCCTGGGCGACAGAGCAAGACCCTGTCTAAAAAACAAAAAAACAAAAAACAAAAAAAATGCATACTCCAAATGAATGAAATTTGGCTTTTTTGTTTGCTTTTTACAGGAAAGAAAAAAGATGGTCAAGGAAGCCCAGAGAGAGAAAAGAAAAAACAAAATTCCTAAACATGTGAAAAAAAGAAAGGAGAAGACAGCCAAGACGAAAAAAGGCAAATAGAACGAGAACCATATTATGTACAGTCATTGTCATCAGTTACTTTTCTCGCCTGAACTCTAAGCTGCGTCTGGAAGATGGCTTATTGATTTTAACCAAATTGTCATCATGTCTGTCTGTGAAGACGGGTTCAGTGTTTTCATGTAATTATGTAAAAAACTCTAAGCTCTAGAGTCTAGATCCAGTCCCTGACTCTGGTGTTGACAGAGGATTTATTTAAGCTATTATTTTAATAAAGAACTTTGTACATTTTTATTTTTATATGTTTTTCTCTTACAAATATGTTTTCAGAAGCATGGTAAATATTTAAATGTCAATATCTATAACTCTTACGTGAGTGTCCAGAGGCACTCATGGGAAAATTGGTTTTGCTTTCTTTGTACACACCAGAGACCCATCTGAGGTCATCTGATTATAAGGCCATGTTTATGTAAAGGGAATTTCACTCACAATTCAGCTGGCTGTTGATTTAATCATTCACTGCAACTCTGCCCTTGTGTATATTGGTGATCGTTTGTAATGCTCTTACACTTCATCTTTAATGTTCTTTTTGGAGCTGGGACCTCTCAGTTCATCAAGTTTTTTACATTCAATCATTTGGCATATTCATTCATTCATCAAAAATTTGAGAATTTTAGTTGCTGGGGATACAGCAGAAAACAAACTAGGCAAAAATTACTACCTTTGAGTAGTTTACATTTTGATAGGAAGATAAGACATTAACCAAAATAAGTAAAAAGTGGTGTATCAGCAGATGATAAATTCTATGGAGAGAAATAATGCAGAGATGAGAGGGTGCCTATTTTGCAGGAGTTTGCAGTTTAAAATAGGGTTCCTGGAAAGGCCTTACTGCGGGCCGATATTTGAGCAAATACTTGAAGAAGATGAATCGTGTGCGTAACAGGAAGGAAGAACATGCCAGGCAGAGCAACCAGCAGTTGCAAAGCCCTGAGGCAGGAGTGTACGTGACATCTTCCAGAAACAGAGCTGAGACATCATCAAGGGAGAAAGTAGTCGATGCAATCAGATAGTGTACGGCTGTGGGAGGGTTTTGGCAGGGAGTGATATGATCTGACTTCTGTTTTAAAAGGATTACTCTGGCCTCTGTGGAGAATCGACCAGGAAGCAAGGGTAGGAGACCAGTGGGTATGTTCATTGAAGTAAACCCAAGCAAGAGATGCTGATGGCTTGGTATAGAATGGTGGCTGACATGAGAGAAGCGGTTGCACATTCTAAGGGAAGAGATGAGATTGCGAGGAGTGAAGGGTGACTTCAGGGTTTCTGACCTGAGCAGCAAGTGAGATGACTGGAACTGCCACTTACTGTGATGGGAAAGACTGTGGGTGGGAGCAGGTTTGGGGAGGGTAGGAGGGTGAGATAAAATCTTACACTGCAACATAGCACAGATACTAAAAAATTACCATATAGTTTTTTTAATGGTACATTTTATGTTAGAAGTGACTATTGTAGTCATTGCATTTAGAAATAATTTCCAAAAACCAACCCCTAGTTTTCACTGAAACTGAAGTTCAGTCCTGCTTATTTGACTGGGTTATTGGGGGAAATCATTTGAGCTCTTTATTGTGTTTATTTTGACTTTAAAGTTCAACATGTGAAATATAATTTCAATGAAACACAGAAATAATCCCTGTGAAATAGTCTACAGTTAGCACAACGAAAGAAAAAGCAAAAGCAGACATCAATCCTGCACACCTCTGGGGAGTTTATCTTCAGGATCTCCCAGTTCTTGTGTTTGTTTCGGTCTTACTCTCTGACATGGTATGTTTGCCTCAGGAGGTCAAGCTCCTCAGCGCTATCTTTTGCTGAATCACACAGTTTCCAAGCTTGGAATCAGTGCCACTTGGCCAGATGTAGCGATGGCAGGATTGTGGGGCAGTTCATTCTCTTACATTGCTACTGGGAGGAAGTGACTTGTAAAACATCAAGAGTTGGTCATAAAGATTCTAACCTGGGAAAAGCTTTTTTGATACCCCTCTCGCTGATACGGCTGTATCCTTGTTTGGATTCTGGGTCATAAGGCTGTGGCTGGTTTAAATAGCCACTCATCGTATTCTTGCCGACCTTGTCTGAAATTATCGTCCTCATCAGAAGGCTTAGAAGGAGCCTAATCTTAGGCAGACAACTAGCAGGGCTGCTTGCTGACTTTGATAATAATTGAGCTTTGATTGTTTGGCAGGTTTTAGGTTAATGGATTATTGGTTGTACAGTTACTTTCTATTTGGAAAGGTGAAGTTTGGGTCTCTTGGCCCAAAGCTGGGGACAGTATTTTGTTGGTTGTAGTTATATCTGATTTCATATGTTGTTGATGATTCTCATTCATCAAAATAATGCAGATGTTTCTAAAAGTTTACTATGAGAAATCTAGATAACTTCTTTGAAGCACAAAATGACAGCTCTTTCCTATGCTGCTGTCACTCATTCTTCCTTTGATAAACCTGTTTAGGAATAGAATGTTTCTCAGCCTGAAAGTACCACCATTTCTTTTTTGTTTTTTTTGTTGTTGTTTTGTTTTTTGTTTTTTGGGTTTTTTTTGAGATGGAGTCTCGCTCTGTCACCCAGGCTGGAGCACAGTGGCGCGATCTCACCTCACTGCAACTTTCACCTCCCAGGTTCAAGTGATTTTCCTGCCTCAGCCTCCCGAGTAGCTGGGATTATAGGTGCCCGCCACCACACCTGGCTAATTTTTGTATTTTTAGTAGAGACAGGGTTTCACCATGTTGGCCAGGCCGGTCTCAAACTCCTGACCTTAGGTGATCCACCCACCTCGTCTCCCAAAATGCTGGGATTATAGGCGTGAACCCCCACTCCAGGCCAGCACCACCATTTGAATGTGGTCTTTTAGTGGAGAAATGAGAATGGTGGCAGATCTTTGCCCAGGTCTGTCTAATCAAGTATGAATCCATGGTTCTTGGCTAACATCAGGTTTTTTCAGCTTTACTGCGAACTTGATGAAGACACATCCAAGATGTTGAAAAACTTTATAGCTTGGCACTAAGAGTTGTTTGAGATCTTTCGTTTTCATGAGTATTCTGTTTAATTCTGTGCCAGCAGCTTGTTTCTTGGCTGTGGGCCCATCCTGTTTTGTGACTGATTTCATTAACCTTTTGGCTCAGAAAAGGAAGAGATTAAATAAAAGTTCTTCCAGATGCAGTTAAAAATGAAATTTAAGGACATCTCAAATGTCAGGCTCTGAATGCTATCTCTGAAAAATCCTTTTCATTTTCAAAAACTTGATAAGCTCTCTAATTTCTAGTGGTCTATACACATCGTAGATAAAGACCTTGAGTGTTCAGAGCTTTACTTTGATTTCTGAGGTTTACTTGTTTGATGGAAGAGCTAAAAGAATTGGCAGCGTGAGCACATTCTCCTTAAGTATAGTTTCCCATGAAGATTTCAGGTACAGGGATCAAAACCAAGAACTCCCCACATTCTGTCTCCTAAATGGGATTAGGGTGTCACATTCCCTGCATTTTGGTTGGAGTGTTTAACTTTCATACACTTTGGGTTTGTGTTGCCTTGGACATGAAGGCTTTTAAGTGTTTCAGGGGAAACCATAATATTGGTGTGAAATCATTAAAGCCAGTTTTGTAAGGAAAGAATTACTATCTTGCATCTATGCCTTCCAGAGATCTTAGTCCCAGTTGATGGTGTTGTAGAATCCTCTGAATTTGGAGAATATTGACTGCATTTGTGGAAATCTTGACTTTGGTTTTCAGCTTGCTTCTTTTTCTGTGTGACTGCACGTCCTGCTTTGGTTACTGGCTGGTCATGATAGTGAGGAGGTGGCCCTTACAGCTAGAGTAGCCTCACTGCCACAAAATCCTTTTTGATTTCTTTTTTTTTTTTTTTTCTTTCAGAATGATGAGTTTCTTCTGGCATAAAGCAGAGCCATCTCCAGATCTCGGAGACAGGTTTCCATTGCCTTTTATTGGTGCTATGTTTGGGTTTTTTTAAAGGCTGATTAACTTTTGTCATCTTTGGGTGAACTTGTAGCCATTACCAATTCTGTACAGTATGTATCTGGCATAAGTCATATAACCTGGCAGTGAAAAAGTAGTGACTTTGGGGCCAAAACATTGTTGGAGTCAGGATGCTAGAATGCTAAGTTGGAGAGGCTGCGGTGAGAGAATGGGGTGTTGGAAGTTGTAGTATAGAGGTTGCCCTTGCTGGCGGTGTCTAGGATACAGCCACAGGCGTGAGTGGCTGTGGTAGGGTAGCAGATAAAGCACGAAGGCTAGAAGGGCAAGGACCGAGGCAGAATTGTGGAGAGTCATTCGAGTTCTGATGGGCATGGTTGAGAGTATCGGAGACAAGCTGAAAATGTTCAGAGTGAGGGGTAGTGCGCTACAGGAGGGGACATCACCCATGCCCGTGATGGAGGGGAAGTGAGTGGCGTCTGATGACACAGGGCAGAAGAGGGCAGCAGGGAAGAGGCGCCCAAGAGGAGAGCCAGAGTGTAGATGCAGTGAGGAGGAGGGAACCCTCAGAAGAGAAGTTGGGAATAAAGGGCTTTTTTGTTTGGTTGGTTGGTTTTTTATGGTGTGTTACCATGAGCACTATGGGAGTGTTTCAGGAGTCAGAAAGGTGAGAAGAGGGGGTCTATTTTTTTGTTGTTGTTGTTATTTAGTTTTTATTTCATAATCATAAACTTAACTAAACTCTGCAATCCAGCTAGGCATGGGAGGGAACAAGGAAAACATGGGACAGTTCCAAAGGGAACTGCAGTGAGAGCACCAAGATTCAAGGATACTGTGAGCAAATGGGGTGGAGGGTGCTCTCCTCAGCTACAGAAGGAATGGTCTGGGGGCGAAGATAAAACACGAGTCAAACTTATCAGAGTTGTCCACAGTCAGCAGTGGTGATCTTGCTGGTCTTGCCATTCCTGGACCCAAAGCGCTCCATGGCCTCCACAATATTCATGCCTTCTTTCACTTTGTCAAAGACCACATGCTTGCCATCCAACCACTCGGTCTTGGCAGTGCAGATGAAAAACTGGGAACCGTTTGTGTTGGGTCCAGCATTTGCCACGGACAAGATGCCAGGACCTGTATGCTTTAGGATTAAGTTCTCATCTTCAAATTTCTCCCCATAGATGGACTTGCCACCAGTGCCGTTATGGCGTGTGAAGTCACCACCCTGACACAGAAACCCTGGAATAGCTCTGTGAAAGCAGGAACCCTTATAACCAAATCCTTTCTCTCCAGTGCTCAGAGCACGAAAATTTTCTGCTGTCTTTGGAAACTTGTCTGCAAACAGCTCAAAGGAGACGCGGCCCCAGGGCTCGCCGTTGAGGCAATGTCAGAGAACACAGTGGGGTTGACCATGGCTAATAGTACAGGGTTTTCCTTGGCAGCGGCGTCTGCAAAGCTAAAGAGGGGTCTATTTTTTATTGGACCTCAGGTGCAGCTCCCACTGTGGGGTTGGGTGCATCAGGGTCTCAGACCCTGACACCATTAAGAAGGCAAATGTTGTAACCACTGTGGAAGTAATAGCAGTACCTCCCTCATAGATTATTGTGAAGGATGCTGAGAAGAGCTGGTGGGGAACTTCGCACTGGATGGATCAGGCTGATAGTACCCGAACCCTTTGCTTTGTCATTAAAAGTGGAGCAGCCAGCCCGGTAGGTGCTCCTGTTGTGATGTAAAAGGAAGTATATAGAACCATCTACAAAATACTTCACCTGCCCCTAAAAACACTGAACCTGAACTATGTGGCCACTAGATATAACTAGGTGTTTACAGGAAATACAGGACACAGGAACAGGATAAATGATCCTATGAGGACACAACCAAATCTGGAATAAGGAAGAGTCCATAAGAGGGGGAAAAAAAAAAGGGAAGGCCAGACGCGGTGGCTCACGCCTGTAATCCCAGCACTTTGGGAGGCCGAGGCTGGCAGATCACGAGGTCAGGAATTCAAGACCAGTCTGGCCAACATAGTGAAACCCTGTCTCTACTAAAAATACAAAAATTAGCTGGGCATGATGGCACGTGTCTATAATCTCAGCTACTTGGGAGGCTGAGGCAGGAGAATCGCTTGAACCCAGGAGGTGGAGGTTGCAGTGAGCCGAGATCGC
>NW_012103809.1:483602-485764 GCF_000951045.1 Mandrillus leucophaeus
CTGCACTCCAGCGTGGGCGACAGAGCAAGACTCCATCTCAAAAAAAAAAAAAACTATACCACTTCTGTGAGACCTGTCCTAACCACTCTATTTGCAATTGCCATCCTGCCTACTTCCCGAAGGCCCCACATGTCTTGTCAGATCACTGGCATTATTTTTCTACAGCTCTTCTAACAAACTAATCTCACATGTTGAATTTACTTATACATACCGTGTCTCTTTCCTCACCTTCCACCTCTGTCTACAGTGTAAGCTCCACAAGGGCAGGGATTTCTGTCTTTGTTTTCTTTTGTATCCCTGCTCCTAGAATAGTCCCTGAAACACAGTCAATGCCCAATAAAGACTTAACTGAATAATATGTTGTGTTTCCTAAACAAAGATCAGGCTATTCGATCCATGGATCACACCCCTCACATTCATGAAAATGAGTTGATGTGGGTTGATCTGCACCTTCTAATCACGCCATCCCTGTGACCAGCGGCCATGTTTTCCAACGGCAGCTGGAGTCGGGTCTGTGGGCTCAGGTGCTACGCCCTGCAGCAGAGCCTGTTTTGTCCTTGACCCTTGGTGCGGGAGGCACTCAAGCCAATGGAACTGATTAGACTACGATTCAATTAGACTAAGATAATCGAGGAATGTTGCTATTTTAGTCTTCACCATGTGAGACCATTTGACTATCATCCAAAGTGCTCAGCCAAAAAGATTGCCTAATGAGTTAATCCTAACTCACCACAATATGTGAGAAAATGGGACTGGGCACGGTGGCTCACGCCTGTAATCCCAGCACTTTGGGAGGCCGAGGCAGGTGGATCATCTGAGGTCAGGAGTTCAAGACCAGCCTGGCCAACATGGTGAAACCCCGCCTCTACAAAAATACAAAAATTAGCTGGGCATGATGGCACGTGTCTGTAATCTCAGCTACTTGGGAGGCTGAGGCAGGAGAATCGCTTGAACCCAGGAGGTGGAGGTTGCAGTGAGCCGAGATCGCGCCACTGCACTCCAGTTTGGGCAACAGAGTGAGACTTCATCTCAAAAAAAAAAAAAAGAAGCACAAGTGGTTTCAGACCACATATCCCCATGCTGTGTACTGCATTTGGATCCTGATGAAATCAAACCAATTGTAAAAAAATTGGGGTGGTGTTTTAAAAATAAGGAAAGTTAAAAATGAAATATATATTAGATGGTAGTAAGGAATTATCTATTTTATTGGATATGATAGTGATATTGTGGTTACATTTTTTAAAAATGTGTTCCCTCCAAGTATCTATGAAGTCTTTATGAATAGGATGTCTGGGATTGTTTTAAAATACTCCACCCTGTCTCTAAAGAAAAGTGGCAGTAGATGAAGCAAGATTTGCAGAATGTTAATAATTGCTAAAGCTGGGTAATGGATATGTGGGGATTCATAATACTGTTCTCACTCTTTTTGTATATAAAAATTTCTCTAACAAAAAGGTTTTTAAAAACAAATTTTAAGAGCATCTCACTCTCTTGCCCTGGCTGGAGTGCAGTGGCACTTTCTTAGTTCACTGCACCCTCAACCTCCTGGGCTCAAGTGATCTTCCTGCCTCAGCCTCCCTCAACTGTCTGGGCTCAAGCAATCCTCCTGCCTCGGCCTCCCAAAGTGCTGGGATTACATCCACCACACCCAGCCAATAAAACGTTTTCTAAAAATGTGTTAAAGTATATTGAGCACTCAATATGGCTTATCACATAGTAGTGCTATATTATACAAGTGTCTATATATTCGTTATTTTACTTACTACTTTTAGGTAACTTCTTTTGCCTAGGCATCAGGTTTAACCATGTGGGCTAAGAAAATAGGTCTAGGCAGAATTATAATGCCAGTAATGACCTAACTTGGTGTCATGAAATGCCCTTTTGGTTCTGAAATTTATATCCTATTAGTGGGTGCAGTAAGAGAACTTGTATATTGAACAAATGCAGATATAATTCATTTTGCCAACCTGATCCTTGTTTTAAAAGACAGTATCAGCCAGGCACGGTGGCTCATGCCTGTAATCCCAGCACTTTGGGAGGCCAAGAAGAGTGGATCACCTGAGGTCAGGAGTTCGAGACCAGCCTGGCCAACATGGCAAAACCCTATCTCTACTAAAAATACAAAAATTAGTCAGGTGTGGTGGTGTGCACCTGTAATCCCA
>NW_012103809.1:490294-491500 GCF_000951045.1 Mandrillus leucophaeus
CCTCTACAAAAATACAAAAATTAGCCTGACATCATGGCAGGGGCCTGTAATCCCAGCTACTCAGGAGGCTGAGAGGGGAGAATCACTTGAACCCAGGAGGCAGAGGTTGCAGTGAGCAAAAGAAGAGAAAAAGAAAACAAAATGGGGAAATGGGAGGCCTTTTTTTTTTTTTGAGACGGAGTCTCGCTCTGTTGCCCAGGCTGGAGTGCAGTGGTGCAATCTCTGCTCACTGTAAGCTCCGCCTCCTGGATTCACACCATTCTCCTGCCTCAGCCTTCCAAGTAGCTGGGACTACAGGTGCCCACCACCACGCCCGGCTAATTTTTTTTGTATTTTTAGTAGAGACGGGGTTTCACTGTGTGAGCCGGGATTGTCTCGATCTCCTAACCTCGTGATCCACCCGCCTCAGCCTCCCAAAGTGCTGAGGTTACAGGCGTGAGCCCCCGCGCCCAGCTCGGAGGCTTTATGAAATCAAGACATGTGTTCACACGTCGTCATCTCTTCCCAAATGTTATAGCTGAAAAATTTAAAGAGCTATTGATTCCAAGAGATGGCCCTGAGTTTAAACAAGACCTCTGCCTACTTGACAGCCTGACAAATTCCCACAGTGACACTGCCATGATCCTTTCCTCCAACAGGGCGTGAAATACTGCCCCAGCCCCACGGGACTGGTGTGATTGTTAGTGGGTACTCAGTCTTGCCGAATCTAATTTTTCCTTAAATAGTACCAATATGACAGCAATGTTGGGAGGTTGTCTCCTGCTGCCTCTGCATGTAGACATGTCAACCTTGCTCAAGGGAAACGGGGTTGCTGGCTTTAGTCCAAGGTCCCTCTCTTGGCTGTTACTGGTAACATGCCATGGAACTGGGCAAGCCTCTTTCCTTTCGGGTGAAATTGCTCATCTGTAAATTGAGAGAATTGGGTTATCTAGTCCAACTTGGTCTAGATGGTCATAACATTTCTTCTTTAAAATTCTGTTATTAAAAAAAAATAACAAATGATTTGGAACGGCCAGGTTGGAATTACAACTCCTGAAAGGACTCGTTCATTAAAAATAAAATAGCCAGGCGCGGTGGCTCATGCCTGTAACCCCAGTACTTTGGGAGGCCGAGGCGGGTGGATCACGAGGTCAGGAGATCGAGACTATCCTGGCTAACAAGGTGAAACCCCGTCTCCACTAAAAATACAAAAAATTAGCTGGGCGT
>NW_012103809.1:492900-498742 GCF_000951045.1 Mandrillus leucophaeus
TGCCTATAATCCCAGCTACTTAGGAGGCTGAGGCAGGAGAATCACTTGAACCCAGGAGGCGGAGGTTGCAGTGAGCCAAGATGGCACCACTGCACTCCAGTCTGGGCAACAAGAGTGAAACTCTGTCTCAAAAAATAATAATAATAATAAATAAAATAAAATAAAATAAAACACATGCTTTAACAAAAGAATAACAATAACAAAAATAGATGTCTAAAGGGCCTTAGACTGGGCGTGTGCATGCTAATGAACTTGCTGAGGCTCACGTCATCTTTCTGGGCCTCAGCTTTCTCATCTGTAAAATGAAGATATTGAACGGATAAAGCCTCTGGCAGGTCCAGAGCTGCCCTCTTCAGTAGGGAGTCAAGAGCCACATGTGACTACTGAGCGTTTGCATGTGGCTAGTTTGGATTGTAAGTGTAAAATACACACTGGGTTATGAAGACAGTATGAAAGAAGCATGTATAGAATAATTTTTAAATGTTGGGTACATGTTGAAATGGTAATATTTTGCACATATTGGGTCAAATATTTACATTAATTTCACCCACCTTTTGGTGAGATAGGAAATTTAAATTCTGTTAGTGGATATGTGATATACAGGATAAAACAACATACAGAGGAAGGAACTTCCCCCCAGAATCTGTCCAAGTTAAACTTATATAAGATACTTTTTTTGGCTGGATGCTGTGGTTCACACCTGTAATCCCAACACTTTGGGAGGCTGAGGATCTCTTGAGGCAAAGAGTTCAAGACCAGACTGGGTAACAGAGACACACCACCTCTACCAAAAATTTACAAATTAGCTGGGTGTGGTAGTGAATGCCTGTAGTCCCAGCTACTTAGGAGGCTGAGGTGGGAGGATCATTTGAGCCCAGGAGGTTGAGGCTTCGTGAGCGGTGGGCGACAGAGTGAGACCCGGTCTCACACACAAAGATTCTTTAAAATTTCATATTCAGGGATATTAATCCTGAAGAACAAAAACAACAAAAAGTTAAAATTGCTATTCCAACTGGTTTAAATACAGATGATATACAGAGTATGGGGGAAAATGAGACTTCTTGAGAATACATAAAAGGAGACATAAAATACCTGTTTTTTTTTCCCAACAATATTTTGTTAGCTTATTAGTTTGTTCCTCAAACTTTTCTGCCAAAGATGGAAGAACATCACTGAGCTACTTCTACTCTACCTTGAGGCATGACATTTCTTTCAAATCTCTTGTTTCAGCTTTAAAAAAAGTCCATGTGAATTTTTCATTCCACTTCATATTAAATTCCTGTTAAATCGTTTTAATTTATTTTTAAAATTGATACATATTAGATGTACTTTTTTTGGTACATGTGATAGTTTGATATATTCATATAGTCAAATCAAGGCAATTGGGATATTTATCACCTTAAATCTTTATCTTTATCTTAGGCCAGGTGCAGTGGCTCACGCATGTAATCCCAGCACTTTGGGAGGCTGAGGCGGGCAGCTCACTAGAGGTCAGGAGTTCAAGACCAGCCCAGCTAACATGGTGAAACCCCATCTCTACTAAAAATACAAAAAGAAAAAAAAGAAAAAAAAATTGGCCGGGCACAGTGGCACACACCTGTAATCCTAGCTACTCAGGAGGCTAAGGCAAGAGAATTGCTTGAACCCAGGAGGTGGAGGTTGCAGTGAGCCTAGATCGTGCCACTGTACTCTAGCCTGGGGAACAGAGAGAGACTCTGTTTCAAAAAAACAAAAAAAAATTTTACTTTCTTTACCCTAGGAACATTTGCATTATTCTAGCTAATTTTGAAATAATCGATCAATTAACATTAACTATAGTCACCCTACTGATCTATCAACACCACATCTTATCTCTTCTATCAGCTTAAAACAAAATTCATGTGAATTTTTCACGCCAGTTCATAATAAATTTCTGTTATTTTTGAAGTTTTAAACTCCCATCAAGTAATGATGCAGAAAGTAGTTCCCCACATTTAACCTGTAGTTTTCTTGAGGCACATCAGGATGATCATAATTGTATTGTATATTTTGTTGCTCCTAAAAAGAGTATGGCAAGAGTTTTGTCCATTGGAGGACAATGTATCCATTATATTGCAGTCAGGATTAAATGAGATATAATGCAGGCGTGTCATTTAGCACACAATACACGTTAATAGAAATAAATACTGTTTACTTTTCTCATTTGGTTCCTAACAGGTGCGGTTCCATATAAAATGAAGGATAAGGGCTACGGCATTTTTTGTTAGACTTGGACAATGTTGAATGTACTAGAGAAGCATATTTTAAGGGATAATAGTGCATGGAGGCTGCTATTGGACCATATAGGTACCCATTCATTTACAGTTTTTTTGTTGTTGTTTTTGTTTTTCTTGAGATGGAGTCTCAATCTTGTCATCCAGGCTGGAGTGCAAACGTGCAATCTCGGCTCACTGCAACCTCTGCCTCCCGGGTTCAAGCAATCCTCCTGCCTCAGCCTCCCAAGTAACTGGGATTACAGGCATGTGCCACCACGCCCAGCTAATTTTTTTCTATTTTTAGTAGAGACGGGATTTCACCATGTTAGCCAGGCTGGTCTCGAACTCCTGGTCTCAGGTGATCCACCTGCCTCAGCCTCCCAACGTGCTGGGGTTGCAGGTGTGAATCACCGCGCCCAGCCTACAGTTTCGTTAATACTTATGCAGGTGTTAGTAGGCAGTCATGTGCTGTAATTGAAAAGTCCCAGATTTGAGTTAAGAGGAGCTGATTCTAGCCCAGGATCTGCTACTCCTTTTTAATTGTTTAAAAATAATGTATACCTTGCCTATTAATAATTTTTAAGGCCAGGTACGGTGGCTTACACCTGTAATCCCAGCACTTTGGGAGGCTGAGGCAAGAGGATTGCTTGAGCTCAGGAGTTCAAAACCAGCCTGGGCAACACAGAATACCTCATCTCTATTAAAATAAAACTTAAAAAAAATTAGCCAGGTGTGGTGGCACGCGACTATGGTCTCAGCTATTCAGGGGCTATGGCGGGAGGATCTCTTGAGTCTGGGAGGTTGAGGCTACAGTGAGCCGTAATGGTACTCCAGCCTGGGTGAGTGAGATGCTGTTTCAAAAAAAAAAAAAAAAAAAGAAAAGAAAAGAAAGAAAGAAAAAGAAAAACAATACAACCCAAGCACCAAAAAAACAGAATTTTTAACTAGTCTTCATTAAGTAACATTCTCACTACTATCAGTAAAAAGATCAAAGCCATTTAGAGGAAGGGAGAAGGTGCTATAGCCAAAACCAAATAGGCTGCCCTAGCTGGTGCTTAGCTGAATTTCCTGAGCTGCTGAGCGCAGGGTCAGTGAGCGTGGGGAAGTCATCTGACATTTCGCACCTGGCCTGGGTCCGCTCACCTCCACAGTGCGGAGGCTGGATGCCGCTTCCTGCAGTATCGACTAACTGGGTGAACGTGGGCAAATCCAACTTTCTGAACACACTCCCTCATCTGAAATGAGGACGGTGAGGAAGGTGAATGTGCTGCCAGTGAAAGCTCAAAGCTTGACACTAGGAAGCACTCAATTAATGCTGGCTTCCCCTGCGAATTCTCGGAGTCTAATACAAATTCACTTGCGGTGTCATTGTGTCGTTCTGTTACCCTCTTCCAAAATGAGGAAGTGAGTGTTCTTGGACGAACAGGCTCCTTTGGATTTAAAAACAGCACTCCAGGGCAAAGTGGTCTTTCCATCCTTAGCACAGCCGGTGGAAAAGGAAGGGGGATCACCGTGGAAATGGTCCTCACCTCCCACGCGGCTCCTGGGAATATGTCTCAAGAGCAGATGAGGGCTTTGACCCCAATGGCAGATCAGTTCACACTACATTGTAAATGGCTCATATGCGTAGAGCAAACGGTGATGGGTGGAGGGCAGTGGAAGGGGCGTGGTGGGAAGTCCAGAGAGAGGTCCAGAAAACAGAGGGTGGAGAAGAGCAAAAGCCAAACTTACTGACCACAGTTTTACCTGGGCCAGCCCTGCCCTGGCCTAAGCCGGGAGGCGGGGGTGAGGGGGGAACTGGTTCGCTTTCAGGGCCTCCTCATCGCGTCAGGAAGCCACGCCCTGTTTGGGACACGGGACCACACTACACGGCTTGTGGGCTCAGGTGGAGCTGGGAACGGAGCTGCGGCCCACACCTGGCAGCCTGAGTCCCAGAGGGCGGGACAGCAGGGCGGGGTCTGTGGCACCTGCCGAGCTCCCGACCCCCCGCCATTTGAGAACCCAGATTTCCTCTGGCATGTAAGCCAAGGGGTCATTTGGATTCTGGAGGAGAGCCAGGTTGTCGTTTTGGGTGCTTATGTTTGTTTTGTTCCGTTTGTTTTCTGTTCGTGGCAGCCTCGTGGAGCATCTAGTTGCCCAGCTTGCTGCAGTGTGGAGAGCCCGGAGCTGCGGCTCGGCTGGAAAGCCGGCTCGGGTTAGGATCTCCAGCAGCGTCTTCGCAGCGGTGGTTTCTGAACAGGTACACCCGTGCCTGCTGCTTTCAGTCTGTGGCCGGAGAAGAAAGTATCTTGACCACAGAATCAGCCGGGAGTCCTGAGGCATTCGCTGGATTGCTCTCCCAGCATCTCTCCAAAATACCGTGACCTTGGGAGCGGTTCTGAGTCCTGGGGTGGCCGAGAGGGCTTACATTCTCTCCTGCCTCTGGAGGCAGCGGGTGGGGAACAAAGAGAAGAATCTCTGGGGCCGGCTTTCCAGAGAGGTGAAGTTTCCAGAGGTGTCACAGAGACAAAAATCCAGCCCTCTGACTAGATGGGCTTGCTGCAGACAAGGCAGTTCTGGAAACAAACAAACAAAAAATTTCAAATAGGTTAACAATGGGAAAATATTTTTGCATTGAAGAAAAAACAAGCCCCTACGAGAAGGCAGGTCCAGAAAAGATCGCTGCATGATTATATTTTGGGTTTGAAATTTCAGCTGCTTCTATCTTCAAGCCAAAGGGAACCCCACCCCCAGCCTCGGCGGGCTCTCCCTGGTCGCAGGGTCACTTTAAAGGGGCCTCACCCCTTTTGATATGGGCTTTGTGCCAGCCACTGTCAGCATCCCAGCAAGCCCAGCACTTGTTTCCTAGAACTATGTTGTTTTGAAGGGGAGAAAGATTATATTCGGCACATTATGGGGGCTCTGGATCCTGCGGGTGGAGGCTGGGTGCAGGTAGGGCTGGCTGTGCTGTGGGAGGCCCAACTGCTGCCCACTGGAGCTGCAGGGGTGTGGAGGCAACGCCCACACCGACTGTGCTAGATGGAAAACAAAGTGTCTGCAAATACTAACAGATAGGAAAGAAGGCTGCGCAGCGTGTGGAAACGGGGGTGGATGCTGGAGCCATCGGAACCCCGTGGCTTTTAGGAATGTGGATGGCCAGTGCTTGCAGATGTTCACAGAGTGGAAACTGTGGATGGACCGAGAGGCCAGACCTCACAGCTTGGGTTGCCCCTGGGAGGGCAGCTGAGAATCAGGCAGCTCTTGGGTTTGATGACCCGTACCCTTGAAGGGCTGCTCTCAACGTTGCTTCCTCAGTTAACACCTGGAAGCAGGACAAGGAAGGCCCAGAGGAGCTCCTTTGGTGGTTTCCCAGCTTAGGAGCAGGACTGTCATCTGATCTGCGCCCTAGATGTGGAAATGGGATCCACTTTCTGATGGCCTATTAGGGCCTTTCTCTGTCACACACAATTTCAAGAAGAGGAGGGGAAATTGAAAAGTGGTAGCCTCGACTGTCAACATCCTGCCCTAGTGTGGAAGTCAACAGTCTGTCCTTCCCCGGGAGTGGCCAGTGCTGCTCTGGGGCTGCTTCCTGCACCCACAAGCCGCAGAACTGCAAAGCCTCTCAGCCT
>NW_012103809.1:501042-501655 GCF_000951045.1 Mandrillus leucophaeus
GTCGCATCTTTTTTGAGACAGTCTTACTTTGTCACCCAAGCTGGAACGCAGTAGTGCAAACATGGCTTACTGCAGCCTCAACTTCCCAGGCACAACGGATCTTCTCACTTCAGCCCTCTAAGTAGCAGGACTACAGGTGCACACCACCACCCCTGGTTAATTTTGTTTTTTTTTTTTGGTAGAGATGGGGTTTTGCCGTGTTGCCCAGGCTGGTCTCAGACTCCAGAGCTCAAGCGATTTGCCCACCTCAGCCTTCCAAAGTGCTGGGATTACAGGTGCGAGCCACTGCGCCTGGCCTCATGCTGCATTCATAAAGAGACTTTTACCACATGGAGGCTGGTTGAAGGTTGCAACAGAGGTTTGGAAGGTAGGAGTAAATGTTTACGTTAAACATAGACTTATGTGGCTTAGATTCTTTCCCCAACATCCATCTTCCTATCAAAATAAAATAAAACTTCTTCCCTAGCAAATAGAAAGTTGATGAAAATCAAAAGTAACCATATAGTTCATTCACTGTATTATTTATCTAAACTGAATATTATTCTAAGCCTATCAACAGAATGCTATTGGGGAATATACAAGGGTTATAGGTTATCTCCTATCCTTAATGTTG
>NW_012103809.1:501705-508544 GCF_000951045.1 Mandrillus leucophaeus
TTATTTATCTAAACTGAATATTATTCTAAGCCTATCAACAGAATGCTATTGGGGAATATACAAGGGTTATAGGTTATCTCCTATCCTTAATGTTGCTGTTTCTTATGCAATAACACACATGTGCACACACATATACACACACACTCACATGTTCACACTCACACACAAATGATTTGGAAAGAATGTGAGGTTTAAGTGCTAAATTGTGTGACCCAGAGGTACATGCCATAGATATACAGAAAAAGGAGCAAATTGCCTGGATTGGAGTGGTTGGGTGGAACTGGTAGGACCAGAGCCAGACTGAGGGATGGATAGGTTTAGGCGGGGAGTGGGAGGGTGAAAAGCTGAGCTACATGCCAGAGGTGGATCATAGAGAACCTGCTCTGCGTGGATGGAAGAGTGCATCAATTGGTGTGCTTCTGGTTGCAAGTAACAGTAAACCCTGACTTGCACCGAGATTGTCACCAGAAATATCCGAGAACTGAAATATGAAGATAAGACAGTTATCAGGGCCACAAAGAGGTTAAAAAAAAAAAAAAACCTGAGAGGATAGTAAGATAATCAGATTTCCACATCTATGACACCCCTCCCCTCATTCTACCTGGCAGCAAGTATGTGGAAAATTTCCCCCCAACTCACTGTTTCTACACTGGAGTAAGGAAGATCAAGGTCAACAAACAGCTCCCCTACCATCTTGGGTTCCCTGGCAGGAGATCCGTTCCTTCCTTAACCCACAGGAAGCATAGCAAGTACCTAAAGGGAGAAATAGCTCTGAGAACAGGCAGAGACAAAGGGAAGAGGCAGGACTACCATCCTCACCCTGGAAATTCTGTTCTGTAACTCAACCAAAGGAGGCACCAAATCAGAGTGACTATTTAGCAGCACCACACTGTAAGGGGTTCAGCTTATAGGTCCCCTGGGCACAAACTCCTAGCTAGGAAGGGCAGCATACCGATCAGTTACTAGAGTCAAAGTGAACCTGGGCTTTAAGGTGCTACCCAGGGCCGAAAAGCAGGCAGTGGCCTAGCAGTGAAGAACTTCTAAGCAAATATATTCAATAAAAACCCAAACAAGCTAGAGAAGACTAGAATACATAATCTTTCAATGCAAAGACAGACATACACCCAGAAGAAACAATGGCAAACAGGGAACAATGATCCTCCCAAATGGACAAACCAAAGAACTGGTAATTGACCCCAACAGGATGGTCACACATGAGCTCTCTGACCAATAAGTCAAATAGTAGTTTTAAGGAAACTCAGTGATCTCCAAGATAATACAGAAAAGCAATTCAGAAATTCATCAGAGAAGTTTAACAAAGAGATTGAAATAACAACAGACAAAATCAAACAGAAATATTGGAACTAAGAAATACATTTGCTGAATTAAAAAATTCATTAGAGGCTCTCAACAGCAGACTGGATCAAGTTGAGCAAAGAATCAGTGAGCTAAAGACAGGCTATTTGAAAACACACAATTGGAGGAGAAAATAGAATAAAAAGCAATAAAGAGGCCGGGCACAGTGGCTCATGCTGTAATCCTAGCACTTTGGGAGGCCAAGGTGGGCAGATCACCTGAGGTCAGGAGTTCAGGACCAGCCTGGCCAGCATGGTGAAACCCTGTCTCTACGAAAATACAAAAATTAGCCAGGCATGATGGCAGGTGTCTGTAATCCCAGCTACTTGGGAGGCTGAGACAGAAAGGAAGGAAAAAAGAAAAGAAAAAAGAAAGAAAAGAAAAGAAAAGAAAAGGACAGGCAGCCAAAATATGACTGAGAGAGGGTATATTTTGACCAGATGTCTGAGCTAGGAAAAACCGTGAGGAGAGGAGACAATAAACTCCAAACCCAGTTTAAGATGGACGTCTGACTGGGCGCAGTGGCTCACGCCTATAATCCCAGCATTTTGGGAGGTTGAGGTGCATGGATAACCTGAAGTCAGGAGTTCGAGACCAGCCTGACTAACATGGAGAAACCCTATCTCTACTGAAAATACAAAATTAGCCGGGCATGGTGGTGCGTGCCTGCAATCCCAGCTACTTGGGAGACTGAGGCAGGAGAATCACTTGAACCTGGGAGGCGGAAGCTGTAGTGAGCTGAGATTGCACCATTGTACTCCAGCCTGGGCAACAAGAGCAAAACTCTGTCTTAAAAAAAAAAAAAAGAAAAGAAAAGATAAAAAGAAAGATAGAAGTCTTGAGAACAATCTGCTCATTTAAAGAAAAGAGAAAAGGGGAGGGAATAGGCTTTAGTTCCATATGTGTTGTGGCCTGGCTGGTGAATGTGCTATGGGTTTCCACAATAAAGGCCTGGCCGAGGACTCAGCATGCCCCAAATCCTAGATGAGAAACTTTCACAAGTCAGAGGGCCTGGCCCTTCTGACTCTCAGATTCTGAAAATTAGTTTTTACCTTGATTTGGACAAGAAGATTTTTTGGGTGGGGAGAGTTTTCCTACAAATTTGAAAACTTCTAAAAGCCATTTGAATTTTATATCTATATTGAAATATGGGAAACTGGCCTTTGTAAAGACGTTTTTCACTTCTTTTTTGTTTTTTTCCAAGACAGAGTCTTGCTCTGTTGCTCAGGCTAGAGTGCAGTGGCATGATCTTGGCTCACCGCAACCCCCACCTCCTAGGTTTAAGCAATTCTCCTGCCTCAGCCTCCAGAGTAGCTGGGATTAGAGGTGTGTGCCACCATGCCTGGCTAATTTTTTTTTTTTTTTTTTTTTGTATTTTTAGTAGAGACAGGGTTTCACCATGTTGGCCAGGCTGGTCTTGAACTCCTGACTTCATGATCCACCCACCTTGGCATCCCAAAGTGCTAAGATTACAGGCATGAGCCACCATGCCCGGTCTTGTTTTTCACTTCTATAGAAAGCATTGGTAGAAAGGATGTATACCTGCATGATTTAAACTTCCTATGTTTCATGTAATTAATATTGCTTCAAAGATGAGTTGTGAATTTCTTACGGAAATTAAAGAATTCTACCTGTTTTGGATGAGAAATTTCATTCATTTTAGTGTTAGCCTACTATAATGATAGCCAGGGGATTCTATTCCTTTATTGTTAAAAAAAGGTCTAAACTTTATATTAGTAAGTTACTTTAGTTTAGAATAAACATTTTTTCCACTTGCAAAAGCATCCAATATTGCTTTGTTTCACTTTTTGTCAAATGTATATGTATGTACTTATTTTTCGTTTTTAAAAAGTTTGAGACAGGATCTCACTCTGTCACCCAGACTGGAGTACAGTGGCTCGATCTCAGCTCACTGCAATCTCTGCCTCCTGGGCTCAGTCTTCCCACATCAGCCTCCCAGGTAGCTGGGACTACAGGTTCCCACCACCACATCCACTTAATTTTTGTATTTTTTGTAGAGATGGGGTCTCACTGTGTTGCTCAAGCTGGTCTCAAACTTCTGGGCTCAAGTCATCTGCCTGCCTTGGCCTCCCAAGTGCTGGGATTACAGACGTGAGCCACCATGCCAAGCCCTTAGTTTTCAAAGTCAATCAAATTATTAAGTTTAAAAAAAAAAAGTCATTTTTTCCCAAGTGGAAGACCACTTCCTCTATACCCACTTCCCCAATTTCTCCTTTGTTAGTGTCAGTTATGTTCTTTTGACTGATTCTTTTGGTATTTACCTGGATAACTTTAATTAACAAACTTGTATTGCTTTATTTTTCAGTTTAAAACATTAGTTATTTTCTTCTATGAAAGTTGAAGATTTAGTTCTTCATTCTCCACATATTTTCACTTCTGTCCTCTTGCCTGTCAACCCCAAACAGTTATGTTTTAATTTTTATTACTTTTTGTTAGAGATGGAGTCTCACTATGTTGCCCAGACTGGATCTGAACTCCGGAGTTCAAGCCATCCTTCTGCCTCAGTCTCCCGGGTAGCTTGGAGTTTTCACATCAGTTTCCAATATTTGTGTCGGTGTGACTATCTGTGTTCAGAGCCAATCTTGTAATATTGCAACTACTTTTTTCTTTTGTGCTTAGCTATTAGTTTTTCCCCAAATTAACAACTATCCTTTTTTAAAAATAATTGCTTACTTTTCTGTATGACTGTGGCTAATTCAATTCCAAACTCTCTGCTCATTGTCTGGGTCCTGTCCCAGGACCCAGGTTCATTTTAATAGGTTCATTTTCATCACATATCCTCCCAGTTTGGTCTCCACGCAGACCCTCTGGGCTTGTTGCTCCCACACCAGTGTCCAGCAATCACTGGGGGGCTCCCTTCCCTGTCACACAGGGATTCTCTTCATCTCCATCAAGTCTCCAGTTCCTTGACTTATTTTTCATCTCCTTGTCATTTTACTCCGGGAGATTTCCAATTTTACCTTGAACTTTCCATTTCTGAAAATTTTTAATGTCCAACAGATCTTTCTTTGTTCTCTTGAATGCTACTTTAAAAAAACTCATTGTGGGCCAGGGAACGGTGGCTCACGCCTGTCATCCGGGCACTGTGGGAGGCTGAGGCAGGCAGATCACGAGGTCAGGAGATCGAGACCATCCCGGTCAACATGGTGAAACCCCGTTTCTACTAAAAATACAAAAATTAGTTGGGCGTGGGGGCGTGTGCCTGTAATCCCAGCTACTTGGGAGGCTGAGGCAGGAGAATCGCTTGAACCCGGGAGGCAGAGGTTGCAGTGAGCCAAGACTGGGCCACAACACTCCAGCCTAGGGACAGGGAGAGAATCCGTCTCAAAACGAAATAAAAACCAAACCAAAACAAAAAAACCTCACTGCATTCTTCTTTAATGAATACACTCTCTTTTCTCTATGTTGCTGTCATATGGCTTTAAAAACATGCTGTCCTGACTCGGTTTTGAGTCTCCAGCTAGAGACAGGTCAGTTTCCCTTATTGATACTCACCGGGGTTCTGGAAGTTATCTTTTCCCTGCAGGGTCCCGTTTCCCCAAGTTTCTTTTCCCCCTTCTTTGGGTCTCCTTGATGTTAGAGACTTAGGTGGAATGTCTCTTAATCCTTGGTGGCACAGTCATGATTAAGAATTGGGACTAAGTGATTAATCATGATTAAGAATTGGGACTAAGAGCTCTCAGAGCACAGCGCGGCGTGTTGACCGAGGGCTCCATTGTAGGGTGATCAGGATGAGCCCTCTGATGGGGAACCCTCAAAGTCCACCTTTCTAGGTCTTTCTTTTGGGCAAGACAGGCTGGGTATTCATGGTGTAGTGCTTGGAGATGAGAACCTGGCTGCTGCGTGCAGGGGCTTTTACTGCTCCATTGTTTAGGGTGTAAACGTTCACACCACCCTCCCCACTGAGTCTCGGCTCCTCCCCCGCAGCTGCGCCCCTGGTCGCCAATGCAGAGACCTTCTCCTTTCCCCTCCCCTGAGAATACATCCGTCCCCAGGCTTGTGCTGCAGTGGGAAAGGGCCGGTCGGGGAGTCGGGAAGGGATCCTGGGATTTAAAAGCATCTTTAACAGCTCCTCCTCAGGAACCCAGTCACACTTCCTCCCCACCTAGTTCCAGGGATACCTGGTGCTACCACTTCCCCAGAGGCTTTGAGCATTCTGGGGTGTAAGTCTCAGCTTTCCCCTTGTGTTTGGCATTCAGCTTTTCTCAGGTCAGCTCTGTCCCCTGCCACTGGTCCATCTTTTTCCGCAGTGTTATCTCCTCTCCAGTTCTCCCTGTCCCTGTGGGCTTTTGTTTGTTTTGTTTTTAGCAATTCAGGAGAGAAAATTAGGTGTGTGTGTGCGTTCGTCACCTATCCTTCCCCTGAACTGCAGATGTGTGTCCGTTCGTTACCTGTCTTTCCCCTGAACTATAAAGTAACAGAATTGTTTATTGTTGTTAAGGATATATGGACACTGAAAAAATGACTAGAAATCTTATTTCATTGGTGTGTGCTCTTAAGAAAAAAGGAAATTAAAAAAAATATATTTAAATAAATGCCTCATTCTTTTATCTCTATATTCTCGAAATAATCTTGTCAGGCAGGCCAAGGAAGGTAAAGGAGAAAGTATATTCAGTCATCGATAGCTTTTTCTAATCAATCTCTCTCTCTCTCATTGATAAAGTTTAAAGATCGTACAGGTCCTCACTTCACGACAATTGATAAAAGGAATCACAAGAGGACAGGTTTACCTGGTGAGCAGAAGGATTGGAAGCATTTTATCTCTGACATTGTTTAGAATTTCCAGCCCATGATGATAATAAAAAGCAGAGAGACTTTTGATCAATCGATTGATTGATTTTGAGACAGGTTCTCACTCTGTCACCCAGACTAGAGTGCAGTGGTGAGATCTCGACTCACTGTAGCCTCAGCCTCCCAGACTCAACCGATCCTCCCACCTCAGCCTCCCGAGTAGCTGGGACTATAGACATGTGCTACTATGCCTGGATAATTTTTTTTTAATGTTTTTTAGAGACGGGGTCTCCCTATGTTACCCAGGCTGGTCTGGAACACCTGGGCTCAAGTAATCCTCCTGTCTTGGTCTCCCACAGTGTTGGGATTACAGGCATGAGTCACTGCACCTGGCTCAGTTTATTATTGTCTTTAAAATCTTCCTTGTCTGCATCTGTCTGGTGGTTTTAGTTGAGAATCTTGGGACAAACAGGCTTATAGCAATGATAGGGAGATTTTAGATTTTCAGCAGAAAATGGAAAATTTCTGGGACTTCAGAAATTTTTAAACTTCAGAAACTGTAACAGTTGTTTCTAGCTCTTTATATTATTCCATCTTTATAAAATTCCATATGTGGAAATAATGCACGTTCTCATATTTAACTCCATCCAGTCATGCGTTTAATACATATTCATTGAGGACCAATTATGTGCCAGTGTTGCTGAACAGGGGAAAGCCACAAAGATATTTAG
>NW_012103809.1:509364-519135 GCF_000951045.1 Mandrillus leucophaeus
TAATTTTTGTATTTTTAGTAGAGACAGGGTTTCTCCATGTTGGCCAGGCAGGTCTTGAACTCCTTCCTGACTTCAAGTGATCCACCCACTTTGTCCTCCCAAAGTGCTGGGATTACAGGCACGAGCCACCATGTCCGGCCGAGAGACATCTTTTTAAATACTGCAATACAGGGCCAGCGTGAGGAGAGGTACAGCGGAAGTTTTCTTGACTTGAGCTACAAAAGAAGCCCAAAGGAGGATGGAATTGATCTTGCCTGAGGGCATCAGGGAAGCCTTCGGTTGGAGGGGACATCAGATAGCACAACAGCGCCTGCAGACATTGGGGAGATGAAATCACTCAGTGTGGCTGAACAGTAGGATGCGTGGTGGGAAAGGGGCCTTTGAAGGGATCTGAAGATGATTCTTCAGGCAAGGGATTTTCAAAATCCACTCCACAGCAGGAATGACCTCCTAAGACTCCCTGGAGATCCTGACTCAGCCCTTCTTGGGCCCTTGGAATGTCTCTCTTTTTTTTTTTTAAAGCTCCCAGATGTATAAATCAGACTTAGAAATCACCGCTCTGGGCAGTACGATTCCACTGAAGGAATTTGAGTAGAGAGAACATAATCAGACTGGCATTTTAGAAATATCCCTTTAACCAAAATGTGGAAATTGGACTGACAGAGAGATTGGAGGCAGGGAAGCCCCACGGGAAGCTTGTGAGAAAGTGGGGACAGGAGCCACAGCCGTGGGAGCTGGGTGGAAAGAATAAGACCCGACAGCACACGGCAGTTGTGTAGCTGTAGAGAGGGGAGCAGAGCGGTCACATGGCGCCCAGGTTTCGACTGGGACAGTAACTGGGTAGGCAGTGATCAAGATGGGAAATCAGCAGAGGGTCAGAACTGGAGACAGAATGAGATCCTTTGGGGAACAATGAGTCTGGCTATCAGCGGGCAAATGTGGGAATGGATGTGAAGATTTGGGGTCACCCTTACAGGGATGCTACTGGACATCACAGGAATAAGTGAGTCACCCAGACAGAGGGTGAGGAGTCAGAAGGAAGAGAACGACGTTGTCAACCTTCAAGGTAGGTAGGACCGTGAGCGTGGGAGTGGGTGGGAGAAAGTGGTAGGGTCAGAAAACTGGCCAGGAGGAGAGTTGGGAGGAAAAGGACAACACGGTGTCCCCAGACTGGGGAGGAGGACAGCCTTAAAGAAGAAGGGTGTGGTCACCCAGGCCCACTGCCCTTCCTGAAAGCCACCTCCCACCCTGCACAGCACCTCCTAGGAGCAGGCAGCCGCGGCCCCGAGGGAAAGGCGAGGGGAGCAAAACTGAAGATCTCCCTCAATTATTTTTAATCTCTTTGCAGATTTCGTCAGTGCTCAGCAGCATTTTCTCCCAGAAACAAAGACGGGAGCGTGCTGGGGGCCTGGGTGTGGCTCCGGGAGCCCTAATTGCTGAGTGAGACACTCCTCCATCCTCTGGTGTCCTGGAGAACGAGTTGGGGGAGCCGCCCGCCCCACCCTGCAGGAAGGGGCCAACTCAGAGCTGTGCATTACTTTGTACATTTCTTCTGATTTTTCTTCTGAGTTTTTGAAGCATATGCAGTGCTCAGAGATCATTTTAGACACTGCAAGAAGACAAAGATACCTTGAGAGGAAAAATGAGTTTTTCTCCCTCATTCTGGGCTCTCCGCTGCTTATATTTTGAGTTTAAAGAAGACATTATACACACATTAAAAAGATTTATGGAGGCCCCTATTACTGGGCAAAATACATTCTGTAAGCCAGCCGTCTCCAGCCTTTGTGGGCACCAGGGAGCAGTTTGGTGGAAGGCAGTTTTTCCATGGATGGGAGGGTGGGGATGGTTTCAGGATGACATTGTACCACCTCAGATCATCAGGCATTAGTTAGACTCTCATAAGGAGCACGCAACCTAGATCCCTCACACGCGCAGTTCACAATAGGGCTTGTGCTCCTATAAGACTAATGCCACCGCTGTTCTGACAGGAGGTGGAGCACCCGGCGGTAATGCTTGCTCACCCTCTGCTCACCTCCTGCTGTGCAGCCCAGTTCCTAATAGGCCACACAGATACTGGTCCATGTCCGGGGGCTGTGGACCCCTGCTGAAGCCTTTCCTTCTTCAGCCAGAAAGATTTAGTGTTTTTCATCTGAAGAACTCAATTCTTATTATGGACACAAATGAAGTGATCTAACCAGCAGTCCTGGGAAGTGAGAAAGACTAATTACCCTGGGTTGTAGTTATTTCTTGGATGGATGGCTTTGGATGGATAGCCAGGTGCTGTGAGTACATTCATTGACTATTCATTCAGCAGATATTTTTATTGACTGCCTACTCTGTACAAATTAGTGTGGATGAAACTATGCCCTGCCCACAGGAACATGTCCAGCTGGGGAGCAAGATGGAACACGCATGCAAAGGTTTAGAAACACTGCAAGCAAGGCTACCTGCCGTTCCTGGCCAAAGGAAACAGAACGAAGAGCCACTGTTCCCCAGAAGTGGTTACTTAGGGTTGCCGTGATCCGGGAAGATTCTGCGTGGAGGTGGCCTTGTGAGGTGCGCTGTGGCATATAGACCTGTCACCGGTGGAGGGTGTCCAGGTTCTTGGCATCTTGAACAAAGAATTGGACAAAACGCACAAACAAAGCAAGGAAGGAATGAAGGAGGTTTATTGAAAATGAAAGTACACTCCACAGTGTGGGAGTGGCCCGAGCATAGGGGCTCAAAGGCCCCGTTACAGAATTTTTGGGAGTTTAAATACCCTCTAGAGGACTTGAGGCATGCTCTATGTAAATGAAGAGGTTGAAGTAATGTTACAAAGTCATTTACTACGGAGAGGATATGCCCTGTCACAGATGAAGTGTGAGCCGGCCTTACGTTCCCCGCCTCCAGACCCTGTTTTCCTGCCTCAGACCTTGATCACTCGCTGGCTGTCTGTCTACTTTTCAGACTGCCAATATCTATTCCTAACTAACAGACTTGTCAGAAAGTGCTTGGCAAGTGTAACTGAAGTTATCTTTCTCTGTCCAATCCCCAACTCTGCTGTCCAGGCCCCAGCCCCTTACCGCTTCTCATGGGGATCACAGCTGCCTGATTCCTCGTCGGCCGCCCTCATGAGCTGTCTCATTGTGAAGTCTGCCTCCTGGTGCATAGTGAGGACTTTATAAATGTTTGTTGAATGAGGAAATGAAGAGCCTTCTAGACAGAGTAGAGTGTGGGGCTAGCATGCTCTTGCAGTGTCCAGCTGAAAGTGAGTCCGCCTGTTGAGTTGGAGTCAGGTGTGTGTGGGAGGATAGTGAAAAGACAGCCGGGGTCCTGTCTGTCCACACACCAGGCTGAGAATTGGGACTTTGTCCTGTTGGTACCAGAGAGTCACAGAGTGCTCTGGAGCAGGGGATTGACAGGGCAATGTGGGGGGAAGGTCAGCTTGCACCGCTGTGTAGAGTGGACCGGACTGGGTTAGATGAGAGGAGCAGAGGCCAATTAGGACTGTCCCAATAATGCAGGGGAGATGACACTGCCACTCCCAAAGCAAAAGATGCAGTTTAAAAAAATGTGTCTATCTTCCATTAAAGAATATTTTAGCCACTGGCTGGGCACAGTGACACACACCTGTAATCCCAGCACTTTGGGAGGCCAAGGCGGGTGGATCACTTGAGGTCAGGAGTTTGAGACCAGCCTGGCCGATATGGCGAAACCCCGTCTCTACTAAAAATACAAAAATTAGCTGGGCATAGTGGTGGGCACCTGTAATTCCAGCTAGTCGGGAGGCTGAGGCAGGAGAATTGCTTGAACTCTCAAGGCGGAGGTTTCAGTGAGCCCATATTATGCCATTGCACTCCAGCCTGGGTGACAAGAGCAATACTCTGTCTCAAAATATATATATAAAATGAAAATAAATCAAACAAAAAATAAAAAAAGAATGTTTTAGCCACTGATAGGGCAATGACATGTATAATTTATTTTTTTGTTAGTTTTTTTTCCTTTTGAGACAGGATCTTAGCTCTGTTGCCCAGGCTAAAGTGCAGTGGCACAATCACGGCTTACTGCAGCCTCAACTGTGTGATCCTCCCACCTTAGCCTGCTAAGTAGATGGGATCACAAGTGCGCACCACCATGCTCAGCTAACTTTTTAATTATTTATAGAGATAAGGTTTCACTACGTTGGCCAGACTGGTCTCCAACTTCTAGTCTCAAGCAATCCTCCTGCCTTGGCCTCCCAAGGTGTTGGAATTACAAGTATGAGCCACCACGCCCAGCTACCGCCTATAATTTTAAAACCCACATGAGTTTCATTCAGGCCATAGTAGAATGGCCTCATATTCTGAACAGGAACTGATCTGAAACCGACCTTTCACTCCTAAGGATGCCTTTCTTGTAAATTCGGCCTTCTCTCCACCTGTGAGTGGAATTCTCTTTGGAAATCAGATGGGAACGAAAGACTGGGAGCCCTTATCTTTTGTGTTAATGATTTGGTTTTGTTTGCTCTGACTCCCAGGAGAGACTCCCAGCAGAGATTCCTCAGGTGGGCGCATGTGTGTACAGGTGTATGTGTGTGTTGTGTGTCTGCACATATGTGTGACTTTTCCTAGATCTGCTCCTCCAGATGTTTTTTTTTTTTTTTTTTTTTTTGAGATGCAGTCTCCCTCTGTTGGCCAGGCTGGAGTGTAGTGGTGCGATCTCCGCTCACTGCAACCTCTGCCTCCCAGGTTCAAATGATTCTCCTGCCTCAGTCTCCTGAGTAGCTGGGATTACAGGTATGCACCACCACACCCGGCTAATTTTTGTATTTTTTAGTAGAGATGGGGGTTTACCATGTTGGTCAGGCTGGTCTCGAACTCCTGACCTTGTGATCTACCTGCCTCAGCCTCTCAAAGTGCTGGGATTACAGGCATGAGCCACTGCGCCCGGCACCTTCTCCGGAACTTATCTGGAGCTAAACATTGTCCAGTTGCTGCTGACCCTAATCTCTGTTAAGGGAGTCTTGGTTCTCCACTCCCAGTGCTTCACTTGACCAGCTTCAACTAGTCTTAAAAAAAAAAAAAAAAAAAAGAGCGAGATTGAGTTTCTTGGTGCTCAGTAAGCCAGGGCTTGAAAAATACCACAGCCTCACACTTCCCCAAGACTGGGGGCAGGACAGGTTTCAACAAACCTCTTGGCCTGCAGGCAAAGAGCTCATGGCAAAAATGATGGTTTAAATAAAGCTTGGGTGGGCCAGATGTTTAATTTTTTCCAGGATGACTTAATTTGGCAATGATGATTGTGCATCTTGGCAAACAGAGGAGAGAATGAAAAAATGCATGGTAAAGGAAGAAAGAAAGGTGTTCTGTAGGAGGGAGAGGAGAGAAGGACTGGGAGAGAGAAGGGGCATCTGAGGACAGCAGCAGCAGCAGCAGAAGGAGAAAGGAAAAGACGGGAGGACCCGAGGAGGGTGGGTGAGAGGTGTTTGGAACAGGAAAGAAAAGATTTGCCTCAAGCGAAACTTTGACTCTTTGCTTTCTTTTTTTTTTTTTTTTTTTTTGAGACGGAGGCTGGAGTGCAGTGGCGCAGTCTCGGCTCACTGCAACCTCCACCTCCTGGGTTCACGCAATTCTCCTGCCTCAGCCTCCTGAGTAGGTGGGATTACAGGCATGCACCACCATCCGGCTAATTTTTGTATTTTTAGTAGAGACAGGTTTCACCAGTTGGCCAGGCTGGTCTCGAACTCCTGACCTTAAATGATCTGCCTCAGTCTCCCAAAGTGCCATGAATACAGGCATGAGCCACCGTGCCTGGATGAAACATTATTCTTGATAGCTGAAAAGTAGAAACAACTCAGATGTCCATCAGCTAATAAATGGATGTGAGTATTCAAACAACAGATGATTATTCAGCCTTAAAAATGAGTAAGTTCTTTTGCAACATGCAACAACATAGCTGAATCTTGAAAACATTATGCTGAGTGAAAGAAGTCAGCCACAAAAGATGACATATTGTATGATTCTCGTTTTATGAAATGTCCAGAATGGGCAAATCCATAGATACAGAGGACAAACTGGTGGTTGGCAGGGACTAGAGGGAAGAGGGAATGGCAAGTGACTCCTAAGGGGTTTAGGGTTTCCCTTTGCGGTGATGGAAATGTTCTGGAATTACACAGTGATGATGGTTGTATACACCTGTGTCTGTACACTAAAAGCCACTGAACTATACACTTTAAAAGGGTGAATTTTATGTTATGTGACTACTATCTCAACTTTAAAAAAATTTTGTGTTTGTGTGACTATACTTTTCAACTTTGGCCCTACTTATTTTGTTTGTATTTAATTTTTTTTTCTTCCTAGAAATAGTATTACAGTCACTTGATTCAAAATTCAAGAGATACAAAAGGATATAAAGTGAAAATTCTTTCCCCCATCCTCGTCATTCCCAAGCTACTCAAAAAGTAAGCAATATTACCAGTTTCTTGTGTGACTTCCACAGATTTTGTGTACACAAGCAAATAAGCAAACACAAATATTCTTCCCTTGCTCTTTTTTAAATAAATAGTGACATTCACATGGTTCTGTACCTTGCTTGCTTCACTAGCTAACACATTTGGTTGAAACCTTGCTCATATCAGTGCATGTAGATCTCTGCCATTTGTCCAAACAAGTACCTTTGGATTACATGTGTCATTTGTTTAACTGACCCACTCTTCTTCTTCTTCTTCTTTTTTTTTTTTTTGGAGACAGAGTCTCTCTCTGTCGGCTAGGCTGGAGTGTAGTGGTGTGATCATCATGGCTCACTGTGACCTCAACCTCCTACTATGGACAGGAGACAGGGAAATACTGGGTAGAAGAGGACAGTTCCCCAGCAGAGGCCCCACCCTCAAGCCTGGATACCCATGGCCCTAAATGGGAAACAGGCATTTCTGTTTTGGCACCCCAAAAGTTGCCTTTTGGCCCATCACACTCCCTATCCTGTACCCATATAAAACCCAAACTCCAGGCTCCAGAGAGAGACAAGGCAATGAGGAGACAAGCAGATGAACAGCAAAACAATGGAGCAGATAAAGAGAGAAGAGAAGGAACGTCTGAACGTCGAGAGGAGTTTGGCTGTCAGACTGCCAAACTCCAGGGGAAGATCATCTTCCCACTCTATCCCCTCTCCAGCTCCCCATCCATCCAACTGAGAGCCACTTCCACCACTCAATAAAAGTCCCACATTTATCCTTCAAGTCCATGTGTGACTCAATTCTCCTGGGATGCTAAACAAGAACCTGGGATACAGAAAGCTGTCACACTGGACCTCTGCCCTTGCAGAAGGGCAGAGGGGCCCTGAGTTGGCTAATACTTAAGCTGTCTGTGGATGGCAGAACTAAAAGAGCATTGCAACACTGGGGTTGCAGGCACCTACCCCTAGACACTACATTACTGCAGGGCTGGAGCCCAAAGTGCTCGCTCTGGCTCCTGCACCTGCCCATCTGCATGCTCCCCCTCCTGCAAGGAGTTTATGAAATGTCCAGAATGGGCAAATCCATAGATACAGAGGACAAATTGGTGGTTGGCAGGGACTAGAGGGAAGAGGGAATGGCATGTGACTGCTAAGGGGTTTAGGTTTAGAGCTTGCTGTAGGCAGTCGAACAGAGAGCTGCACCCCTGTCACATGCCCTGTGAGGGGGGACCAGGGAACTCTCCCATTTGCCTCCCAGGCTCAGGTGATCCTCCTACCTCAGACTCTCAAGTGGCTGGGACCTCTGGCACAGGCCACAATGCCTGGCTAATTTTTAAAAAATTATTTGTAGAGACTGGGGTCTCCCTGTTGCCCAGGCTGGTCTCTAACTTCCAAGTTCAAGTGATCCTCCTGCCTCATTCTCCCAAAGTGCTGGGATTACAGGCATGAGCCACCATGCCCGGCTTAACTGGCCCAGTCTTGACGGAAATTTCGTTCTTTCCAATCCTTTCAGACTTCAGTGAATAATATCCTTCATACATGATTTCACCCATACAGGAGGTTATACATAGGCTTAAATTCTTAGAAGTGGGATTGTGATTAAGAGGTATGTGCACTTGTAGTTTTGGTGGATATTTTCCAGTCTCCTTTCATAGATATAAGTGTGGGTTTACACTCCCACCAGCAATGGATGAATGTGCCTGTCCCTAGATGCTGTCAATATGTTGTTAGCATTTTCACCCTGCCAAACTAAATGATGAATAAATGTGTCTCAGTTGGGTTTTAACTTGGTCTTTTCCCTTTCTTTTCCTTCCTTCCTTCTTTCCTTCTTTCTTTCTCTCTCTCTCTCTCTCTCTCTCTCTCTCTCTCTTCTTTTTCTGACAGAGTCTCACTCTGTCACCCAGGCTGGACTGCAGTGGTGCGATCTTGGCTCACCGCAACCTCCACCTCCCGGATTCTAGTGATTCTCTGCCTCAGTCTCCCAGGTAGCTGGGACTACAGGTGCACACCATCATGTCCAGCTAATTTTTGTAGTTTTTGTAGAGATGGGGTTTTGCAATGTTGGCCAGGCTGGTCTCAAACTCCTCAGCTCAAGTGATCCACCCACCTTGGCCTCCTAAAGTGCTGGGATTACAGGCGTGAGCCACCATGCCTGGCCATTAACTTGGCATTTTCTTGTTATGAGAGAAGTTGACAGAGATTCTGAAGTGAAGAGCCTTTTCTATGAGCTATCTTATCTTTGCCCATTATTTTATTGAGTTTGTTCAGTTTCTTATTAATTTTCAAGAACCCCTATATGTCTTTGTCTGTGACAGGGGTTGGGAAGATAAGTTTTCCAAGCATTTAAAAAAAAATTTTTTTTAAGAAGTTGGATTGATTGATTTTTTTTCTTCTGTGGTTTCTAGGAATCTTACTTAGAAATAATTTTGGTTGGGTGCAGTGGCTCACACCTGTAATTGCAGCACTGTGGGAGGCTGCTGTGGGTGGATCACTTGAGCCCAGGAGTTCAAGACAAGCTTGGGCAACATAGTGAAACTCTATCTCTACAAAAAATTAGCTGGGTGTGGTGGCACACATCTGTAATTCTAGCTACTGAAGAGGCTAAGGCATGAGAACTGCTTGAACCCAGGAGGTGGAGGCTGCAGTGAGCCATGAGCTGAGATTGCACCACTGCACTCCAGCCTGGGCAACAGAGCAAGACTGTCTCAAAAAAAAAAAAAAAAAAAAAAAAAAAAATTCCTTGCTTTTAAATTTTCAAATACTAACCAGTATTTAATAATTGTGTGTTCATGATCCCCAGACACTGGTTCTCTGGGTGTCTTCTTTGGAGCATTTCATTAGGTGTTTGATTGAATAGCTTTATCCTATAAGATCTTCTGATAAGTTGCCAATTTTCTTCTATAAAGAAGACTACCACCTACTGATTTTTTTCTGATTCCCTCCTGATCTTGAAATCAAGCATCTAAGTATCTCACCAGACTAAAGCATAATTCCAGGGCTGGTGGTTTGGATACCAGTCTCACTGGTGGCTCTATTTGTCCTCCCACCTTCAGCACTGTCAGTGTTAGCACCTCCTCCTCCCCTGTTTTCCCTCCCTCTTCTCTCTTAGCATGAGAAAGAAACTGGTCCCTGTGGTGTCTGCATATTCTCTGATACTCTTTTCTTTAATAGGTGGAGCTTAATTCCCCTTGTGTTTGGCTTGGACTTGGTAACTCACTGCCAACGAGTAGAGTATGCAGAAGTGAGGATGTGTGGCTTCCCAGACCAGGTCACAAAGGCATTGCAGCTTCTTCCTTGCTCTCTCAAACCACTTGCTCTGGGATAAGTCAGCAGCCATGTTGTGAGGACACTCAAGCAGCC
>NW_012103809.1:519185-522781 GCF_000951045.1 Mandrillus leucophaeus
CTAACAGCTTTCTGTCAACAGTTTCTGTTTTCTGTAAAAAAAAAAAAAAAAAAAAAAAAAAATTCCTTGCTTTTAAATTTTCAAATACTAACCAGTATTTAATAATTGTGTGTTCATGATCCCCAGACACTGGTTCTCTGGGTGTCTTCTTTGGAGCATTTCATTAGGTGTTTGATTGAATAGCTTTATCCTATAAGATCTTCTGATAAGTTGCCAATTTTCTTCTATAAAGAAGACTACCACCTACTGATTTTTTTCTGATTCCCTCCTGATCTTGAAATCAAGCATCTAAGTATCTCACCAGACTAAAGCATAATTCCAGGGCTGGTGGTTTGGATACCAGTCTCACTGGTGGCTCTATTTGTCCTCCCACCTTCAGCACTGTCAGTGTTAGCACCTCCTCCTCCCCTGTTTTCCCTCCCTCTTCTCTCTTAGCATGAGAAAGAAACTGGTCCCTGTGGTGTCTGCATATTCTCTGATACTCTTTTCTTTAATAGGTGGAGCTTAATTCCCCTTGTGTTTGGCTTGGACTTGGTAACTCACTGCCAACGAGTAGAGTATGCAGAAGTGAGGATGTGTGGCTTCCCAGACCAGGTCACAAAGGCATTGCAGCTTCTTCCTTGCTCTCTCAAACCACTTGCTCTGGGATAAGTCAGCAGCCATGTTGTGAGGACACTCAAGCAGCCTCATGAGGAGGTTCACATGTGAGGAACTGAGGCCTCCTGCCTGTAGCCATACCACTGAGCCATCTCAGAAGTAGGTCCTCCAGCCCTAGCCAAGCTTTTAGATGACAGCAGCCCTGGTTGATTCTTGACTGCAACCTCACGAACCACCCTGAGCAAGAACTGCTTATACAAGCCATTCCCAACTTCCTGATCCACAGGAATTGTGTGAGCTAATAAGTGTTTATTGTTGTTTCAAGCTGTTCAGTTTTGGGGTAATTTGTTATACAGCAATAGAACAACACAATCTCTGTAGAAATTACAGTTGGGATGAATCTCAATCACCCAAAGCCCTTGTGCCTCTGGCATCACCCATGGTTGGGTGCAAATGTGCCAGGAGTATAGCAGTACCCCAAATTTCTTTTCTTGCTGGCCAGGTGTGGTGGCTCATGCCTGTAATCCCAGCACTTTGGGAGGCCGAGGCAGGCTGATCACTAGGAGTCAGGAGTTCGAGGCTAGCCTGGCCAACATGGAAAAACTCCATCTCTACTAAAAATACAAAAATTAGCTGGGCGTGGTGGCGGGTGCTTGTAATCCCAGCTACGCAGCAGGCTGAGGCAGGAGAATCGCTTGAAACAGGAGGTAGAGGTTGCAGTGAGCCAAGATCACACCATTGCACTAAAAAAAAAATAAAAAAATTAAAAAATTGGTTTTTTTTTTTTTTGGTGGCAGGGTCTCACTCTGTCACCCAGGCTGGATGACAGGCTCACTGTGTAGCCTCCCTCAACCTCCCAGGCTCAAGTAATCCTCCCACCTCAGTCTCCCGAGTAGCTGGCACTACAGGCATGCATCACCACAACTGGCTAATTTTTGTACTTTTTGTAGAGACAAGGTTTCGTCATGTTCACCAGGCTGGTCTCCAACTCCTGAGCTCAAGGAGTCCACCCTCCTTGGCTTCCCAAAGTGCTGGGATTATAGGTATGAGCCACCGCATCCAGCCACTCCTAATTTCAAAGCTCTGAAATGCTACCTAATTGAGTAGTAGTGATACAGACAGGAGACAGAGAAATACTGGGTAGAAGAGGGAGATTCCCTAGCAAGAACAGAGGGTCAGTGTGACAGCTTTCTGTATCCCAAGCTCTTGTCCAGTGCACTAGAAGAATCAGGTCACACATGGACTTGAAGGAGGAATGCAGGGGTTTTATTGAGTGGTGGAGGTGGCTCTCAGTGAGACGGATGGGGAACTGGAAGGGGGACAGGGTGGGAAGTCCCATCCTGAAGCCTGGATACCTGCTGCCCTAAATAAGGACAGGCATTCCTGTTTTTGTGTCCAAAAGCTTTCTTTTGGCCTGCCACACCCCCTATCCTGTACCTATATAATCCCAGACCCCAGGCTCCAGAAGCAGACAAGGAGACTAGCAGACAAACGCAGAATGGTGCGGCAGAGAGAAGAGAAGGTGCATCTGAATGCCGAGAGGAGTTCGTCTGTGGATGGTTGGAGAGGAGACTGGCTGCTGGGTGGCCAAATTCCAGGGGAAGATCATCTTCCCACCCCATCCCCCTTCCAGCTCCCCATCCATCCCACTGAAAGCCACCTCCAGCACTCAATAAAACCCCTACATTCATCTTTCAAGTCCATGTGTGACCTGATTCTTCCAGTACACTGGACAAGAGCTTGGGATACAGAAAGCTGTCACACTGGCCCTCTGTCCTTGCAGAAAGGCAGCGGGTCCACTGAGCTGGTTCACACCTACGCCATCCATCTGCAGATGGCAATGTTAAAAGAGGGTACTGTCAGGCTGGGCATGGTGGCTCATGCCTGTAATCCCAGCACTTTGGGAGGCCAAGGCAGGTGGATAACCTGCGGTCAGGAGTTCAAGATCAGCCTGACCAACATGGTGAAACCCCATCTCCACAAAAAGTACAAAATTGGCTGGGTGTGGTGGCAGGCGTCTCTAATCCCAGCTACTTGGGAGGCTGAGGCAGGAGAATTGCTTGAATCTGGGAGGAAGAGTTTGCAGTGAGCTGAGATCATGCCATTGCACTCCAGCCTGGGCAACAAGAGAGAAACTCTGTCTCAAAAAAAAAAAAAAAAAAAAAAAGAGAGATGGAGAGAGAGAAAGAGGAAAGATTTACAATTGTAAACTTTTCTTTTTTTCCTAAGTAAATGCACTAAGAAAGGGAGGTCAGAGGTCTATCATTAGGTGCCTGGAACAGTCAGATCAGTTGTCAGCCTTGAGTTTTTCCAGACAGGAACTCAAGCGGGGCTGGATTTTCCCAGAGGTCAGGCTGTAGGCTGCTAGAAGCAATGTGAGAGTTTGCTCAAGGCTCTCGAGAGAGGTTTAGATGAAGTTTTTCAGGCTGAGAGTTTTTGCGGTTCTCACAAGACAGTGGCATTGAGTATGTTCACACTGCCGTACAACCATCAAAACCCTCCATTGCCAGAACTTTTTCATCTTCCAAAAGTGAAACTGTGTACCCATTAAACAATAGCTCCCCATTCCTCCTCCCCTTGGCCCCTGAAAACACCAATTCTACTTTCTGCCTCTATGAATCTGACTGTTCTAGGAACTTCATATAAGTAGAATCATGCAGTATTTGTCCTTTTGTGATTGACTTATTTCACTGAGCATAATATTCTCCAAGATTCATCCATGTTGTAGACTGTAAGAATTTCCTGCCAGCATGGTGGCTCACGCCTGTAATCCCAACACTTTGAGAGGCCGAGGTGGGCAGATCATGAAGTCAGGAGATTGAGACCATCCTGGCCAACATGGTGAAACTCCGTCTCTACTAAAAATATAAAAATTAGCTGGGTGTGGTGGTATGTGCCTGTAATCCCAGCTATGTAGGAGGCTGAGGCAGGAGAATCACTTGAACCAGGGAGTTGGAGGTTGCAGTGAGCCAAGATTGCGCCACTGCACTCCAGCCTGG
>NW_012103809.1:525256-529292 GCF_000951045.1 Mandrillus leucophaeus
GGTCAGGAGTTCAAGATCAGCCTGACCAACATGGTGAAACCCCATCTCCACAAAAAGTACAAAATTGGCTGGGTGTGGTGGCAGGCGTCTCTAATCCCAGCTACTTGGGAGGCTGAGGCAGGAGAATTGCTTGAATCTGGGAGGAAGAGTTTGCAGTGAGCTGAGATCATGCCATTGCACTCCAGCCTGGGCAACAAGAGAGAAACTCTGTCTCAAAAAAAAAAAAAAAAAAAAAAAGAGAGATGGAGAGAGAGAAAGAGGAAAGATTTACAATTGTAAACTTTTCTTTTTTTCCTAAGTAAATGCACTAAGAAAGGGAGGTCAGAGGTCTATCATTAGGTGCCTGGAACAGTCAGATCAGTTGTCAGCCTTGAGTTTTTCCAGACAGGAACTCAAGCGGGGCTGGATTTTCCCAGAGGTCAGGCTGTAGGCTGCTAGAAGCAATGTGAGAGTTTGCTCAAGGCTCTCGAGAGAGGTTTAGATGAAGTTTTTCAGGCTGAGAGTTTTTGCGGTTCTCACAAGACAGTGGCATTGAGTATGTTCACACTGCCGTACAACCATCAAAACCCTCCATTGCCAGAACTTTTTCATCTTCCAAAAGTGAAACTGTGTACCCATTAAACAATAGCTCCCCATTCCTCCTCCCCTTGGCCCCTGAAAACACCAATTCTACTTTCTGCCTCTATGAATCTGACTGTTCTAGGAACTTCATATAAGTAGAATCATGCAGTATTTGTCCTTTTGTGATTGACTTATTTCACTGAGCATAATATTCTCCAAGATTCATCCATGTTGTAGACTGTAAGAATTTCCTGCCAGCATGGTGGCTCACGCCTGTAATCCCAACACTTTGAGAGGCCGAGGTGGGCAGATCATGAAGTCAGGAGATTGAGACCATCCTGGCCAACATGGTGAAACTCCGTCTCTACTAAAAATATAAAAATTAGCTGGGTGTGGTGGTATGTGCCTGTAATCCCAGCTATGTAGGAGGCTGAGGCAGGAGAATCACTTGAACCAGGGAGTTGGAGGTTGCAGTGAGCCAAGATTGCGCCACTGCACTCCAGCCTGGCAACAGAGCGAGACTCCATCTCAAAAAAAAAAAAAAAAAAGAATTTCCTTCCTTTTATAGTCTGAAGCATTTCAATATTACATTTTGAATATAGTAACTATCCATGTGTAACACTTGGCTTGTTTTCATCTTTTGGCTACTGTGAAGAATGCTGCTGTGAACATCAGTGGACAAATATGTCTTCAAGACTCTCCTTTTAATTTTCTTTTCTTTTTCGAGACAGGGTCATCTTGCTCTGTTGCCCAGGCTGGAGTGCAGTCGTGTGATCATGGGCTCAAGTGATCCTCCCGCCTCAGCCTCCTGAGTAGCTGGGACCACAGGGGCACACTGCCACGCTCAGCTAGTTTTTCTTATTTTGTAGGGATGGGGTCTCACTATGTTGCCGACGCTGGTTTCCAACTCTTGGTTTCAAGCGATCCTCCTGCCTTGGCCTCCCAAAGTGCTAGGGTTAAGGCATGAGCCACTGCCTTGGGCTTGCTTTCAATTTTTTGCTTATTTACATTTGCATCTTCAAGGCTGATCCTCTGTTCACTCCTAAAATCTTGTCAAATTAGTATCTTGGAAACAGCAATGGTCACAGCAGCTTGGCTGAGGTCCACCTTGGAGATGAGATCTTGGGAGGGCCAGGTGGAGAGGAGGGGATTTCAAACAAGGAGGCAGTGCCATGGAGATCGCAAAGCTGGCTGCACTGCTGGTGAACTGGGGCTCCTTGGCATAGGCTTGGGAGCTGTGGTTCAGCCCAGGCAGCAGCACATTGACTCTCCAGCTGGCTTTGAAAAGCCTTTGCAGTTCCTGTCAGCCTCTGCCTCGCACGCTCCTCCTCCAGCTCCTTCCCCACCTTTAGCTCTCAGATCTCATATCTTCTCCTCAAAGAGGCATTCCCCAAACACCTTAGACTCAGCATCTCCATGGCTAAGTTATTCGCTAGCCTAACACCCTGTTTAGAACCATTAGAGTCTTAGCCTATATTGCAACAATTTCCTTTGTTTACTTATTTATTGTCTGATCTTCCATGTTAAAAGGTGAACTGAAGCACACTAAAATATTAAAGAGTTCATTTGGGCTGGGCATGGTGGCTCATGCATATAATCCCAGCACTTTGTGAGGCCGAGGCAGGTGGATCACGAGATCAAGAGATCAAGGCCATCTTGGTCAACATGGTGAAACCCCATCTCTACTAAAAATACAAAAATTAGCTGGGTGCAGTGGCAGGCGCCTGGTAATCCCAGCTACTTGGGAGGCTGAGGCAGGAGAATCACTTGAACCCAGGAGGCTGCAGTGAGCCGAGATTGTGCCACTGCACTCCAGCCTGGCACAGAGCGAAACTCTGTCTCAAAAAAAAAAAAAAAAAAAAAAAAAAAAAAAGGAGTTTATTTGGCAAATAGTAATTCATGAATCTGGCAGTTCCAAGACCACAAGTAATTTGGGGCTTCCCCCAAAGAGGTACTAGGGGAAGGCTTTTACAGGGTGAACATGGAAGCAAGGCAAAGAAATCATTTCTGTGTAAAATCTTGTCAGAGGTTAGTTAGCAGTTTCTGATGCCTAGAATATGACCATTTACAGGGAGCTGGGTTTCAGTTTGCTAGGTAGGAATCCAGGGTGCTGGAGCGTCCTCACCCTAATGACCTCCCAATTAATTATTTTAGCATCAACCATGCTGTAAGCACCATGAGGGTGTGGGTGTTATCTGTCTGCATCCAAGCAGTGCTTGGCACATAGTACATGGTATACAAATTGTGGAATGACTATGATTATTTTGTGCAGCTGAGGAATGTTGGCACCTCTAGTTATAGTCTAAATAGCATGGGGAGGAGGCTGTGACCCCAGGACTCTGGTCACCTAACCCTCACTGACCCAGGAAGTAGGCTTAGGAAAGATTTCTGGCACAAGCAGTTGGAGAAAGTCCTGGTAGGTGAGTGGAATGCAGATAATTATGATCTGAACAGGGCTTATGGGGGTCCAGGCACAGGAAACAACCACACTCAATCCTGGGACTGAGTTCAGGTACAAGACTCCATTCATTAGAAGAACCCCTGAGAACACACAGGCTCAGCTCAGAGGAACCGGGCCTGACATTGGAGTTACTCAACTGGGGTTGGACCCAAGGAATGCTGACAGAAGAGGCTGATTAGTGGACCCAGGACATGAGGCTTGAGTGTTACTAGCCACTCTGTGGCTAATGAGCTCTGTGTTTGCCAATGGGCTCATGGCTGTGAGAGCAATGCTGTGATTCAGCCAGCATTGGTCTAGGTCCTGAGTTGGGGGTAAATAGTTTCACATTATGACTATGGGGCAGTGGGAACCAGAGACCAGGCAGGCCATCCAAGCAAGCGTAGTACATTTAAAAATGATGTTTTATGGGACGTAAAAAGCACAGACCATCAAGGAAAGGGTAGAAAAAGTAAATGTGTTAATATTATTTTATTTTATTATTATTATTATTATTTGTCAAAAGACAGCATAAACAAGGCTGAGGAGGATCACTTGAGCCCAGGAAGCAGAGGTTGCAGTAAACTGTGATCACACCAATACACCCCAACAAGACAGCAGAAATTCAAACAGATACTGTATGCCAATTTTTATAGCAGCATTATTCCCAATAGCCAAAAGGTGGAAGCTGCCCGCATGTCTGTCTATTAATAGATAAATGGATAAATGAAATGTGCTAGACGCATACAATAGATACGATATTCAGCTTTGGGGCTGGGCACAGTGGCCCACACCTGTAATCCCAGCACTTTAGAAGGACGAGCAGGAGGAATGCTTGAGCCCAGGAGTTTGAGACCAGCCTGGGCAATATAGGGAGACCCCTGTCTCTACAAAAAAAATAAAAAATTAATTAATTAGGCTGGGCGCGGTGGCTCATGCCTGTAATCTCAACACTTTGGGAGGCCAAGGCAGGTGGATCACTTGAGGTGAGAAGTTTGAGACCAGCCTGGCTAACATAGTGAAACCCCGTCTCTACTG
>NW_012103809.1:529577-541020 GCF_000951045.1 Mandrillus leucophaeus
AAAAAAAAAATCCAGGTGTGGTGGTGCCTGCCTGTAGTCCCAGCTACTTGGGAGACGTGGTAGAAAGACTGCTTGAACTGGGGAAGATCAAGGCTGCAGTGAGCTATGATCGCACCACTGCACTCCAGCTTGGGCAACAGAGAGACCCTATTTCTAAAAAAATAAAACAAAAATAAAATTATTCAGCCTTAAAAAGAAATGAGTGGGGGGGAAGGGAGAATGGGGAGTTATCATTTAATGTTACAGTTTCAGTTTTGTGACATGAAAAAGAGTTCTGTGGATAGCTGGTGGGGATGGTAGCAACACAGTGTGAATGGACTTAATGCCCCTGAAATGTACACTTCAAAATGATTGAGACATAAATTTTATGTGATGTATATTTTACCACAATTTTTTAAAAAGCAAGGAAATTCTGACACATGCCACGACATGGTTGAACCTTGAGGACACTGCGCTTAGTGAAATAAGCCAGACACAAAAGGACAAATACTATCATTCCACTTAGATCAGGTCCTTAGAGTAGTCAAACTCATAGAGACAGAAAGTAAAATGATGGTTGCCAGGGGACTGTGGGGAGGAGAGAAAGGGGCGTTAGTGTTTAATGGGGACAGTTTCCATTTGTGAAGAAGAAAAAATTCGGGAGATGGATGGTAGTGTTGGTTGTACAAAATTGTGAATGTACATAATGCCACTGAACTGTGCAGTTAAAAATAGTTAAGGCCGGGTGCGGTGGCTCACACCTGTAATCCCAGCACTTTGGGAGGCTGAGGCGGGCGGATCACCTGAAGTCAGGAGTTCAAGACCAGCTTGGCCAACATGGTGAAACCTCGTCTCTACTGAAAAAACAAAAATTAGCCAGATGTGCTGGTGTGGGCCTGTAATCGCAGCTACTCAGAAGGTTGAGGCACGAGAATCACTTGAACACAGGAGGTGGAGGTTGCAGTGAGCCAAGATGGTACCACTACAGTCCAACCTGGGCGACAGAGCAAGTCTCAAAAAAAAAAAAAGAAAAAGAAAAAGTTAAGATGGTAAATTTTATGTATGTATATTTTGCCACCACAATTTAAAAAAGACAACACCAACAATGGGAAAAGACAAGCTATGGACTAGGAGAAGACATCTGTTTGGTTTTTATATCTATATTCATTGATTTATCCCATCTGGAAACACAAGGTTTCTGGATCAGAAAACAGACCAATTATTTGCTTGACTAGCAGTCCGATTGCCAATTCCCCATCCCTCAATTTCCCACAGGGCAGCACAGTGTGACCCAGATGTACCCTGCACATACAGGCCTCCATACCACAGGCAAGAGCTTGGAAAGGATGCATCTCAGAGCACAGCCAGATGCTGCTGGCGCGTCTGGGCCTCTCACCCACTCTGGAGGCAGAGAGAAAGCCTTGGATCTCCAAGGCAAACACAAATCCATTCTGGGGAAAGGAGAGGAAGGTCTCTGGGGTTTTGCAATCCTTTGGAATGCAAGCAAATGGTTCTGGGGAAAAGGAGGCATTCTTTATCTTTTTAGCATGTCACTCTCTGTTTCTCAGAAAGGTCCAGAAGTTTCAGGAACACTGAGAGCTCCAGGGAGGGTGGCCTTCCAACAAGAACTGCAACATATATAACCAAAAAGGATTCATATATGATTAATTAGCTAATTCCTACAAATAAGGAGAAGGTAAGCAATCCTATCAAAAATTGGATAAAAGAATGTAAATTGGCACTTTATAGAAGAGGAGGCCGGGCGTGGTGGCTCATGCCTGGAATCCCAGCACTTTGGGAGGCTGAGGCAGGTGGATCACCTGAGGTAAGGAGTTCGAGACCAGCTTGGCCAACACGGCGAGATCCTACTTCTACTAAAAATACAAAAACTAGCCCAGTGTGGTGGTGTGGGCCTGTAGTCCCAGCAACTCAGGAGGCTGAGGTGGGAGGATCACTTTAGCCTGGGAGGCAGAGGTTGCAGTGAACCAAGATTGTGCCACTGCACTCCAGCCTGGGTGACAGAGTGAGACCCTGTCTCCAAAAAAAAAAAAGGAATTCCAAATGGCCAATAAACATTTGAAAACATTGCTAGACTTAGCTAGCAATTAGGGAAATGCAAATTCAAATTAATATAGGTACCAATAAAATACTGAAATATTTCCTAATGTTTAAAAAAAGATGTGTGATGTGTTACATTTCAGGTTATAGGAATTTGTGAAGAAAATGAAAATATAATTCTACTTATATCAAAAGTCCAGAATAGGCAAATCTATAGCAATAGGAAGTGGATCAGTGGTTGCCTAAGGCAGGGGAGGCTTCAGGAGAGGAGAGGAATTGCAGGTGGCAGCTAAGAGGAATGAAATTCCTTTTGGGGGTAATGAAAATATTTTACAATTAATTGTGGTGATGGACGCATAACTCTGTGAACATACGAAAAGTCACTGAATTATACACCTTCGATGGGTAAATTGTATGGTATATAAATTGTATCTCAATAAAGCTGTTTTTAAAAAGTGGAGGATGGAAACCATATATACAGCATGCTGACATTGTTAATAATACTGTATTGTATACTTGAAATTTGTGAGAATAGATCTTAAGTGTTCTCACCATACACACAAGGATAACCGTTTGAGTTGATGGATATATTAATTAGCTTCATAGTGGTAATATTTTACCATATATATCATGTTGTATAACTTAAATATAGACAATTTTTATTTGTCAAGTATGCCTTGACAAAGTATAAAGCTGCAAAAATTAAAAATAAAGAAATAAATACGCTGGACACAGTGCATCATGCTTACAATCCCAACACATTGGGGAGGCTGAGGAAAGCAGATCGCTTGAGCTCAGGAGTTCTAGACCAGTCTGGGCAACATGGTGAAACCCTGTCTCTATAAAAAACACAAAAATTAGCTGGATGTGGTGGTGTGCATCTGTAGTTCCAGCTACTTTGAGACAATTGCTTGAGCCTGGGAGGCTGAGGCTGCAGTGAGCCGTGTTCATTCCACTGCACTCCAGTCTGGGCAACAGAGTGAGACTCTGCTTCAAAAAAAAAAAAAAAAGAAAGACAAAATAAAATAAAAAACATAAATTTATAAAAGGGGTAGGGGATGGCATTTGCTTTCCACTAGACTACCAGAAAATAAAAAGTCTGACTATTCTAAGTGTTGGTGAAGATCTGGCGAGATACGAGATAGTTACTCTCACTACTGCTGGTGGAAGTGTGAGTTGGTGCATGTTGGAAGAGCAAATTAATTGGACTTTAAAAGGTCCAGAAGTTTTAGGAACACTGAGAACTCCAGGGAGGATGGCATCTAGTTGAGTTAAAGATATGCCTACTTTGTGTCCCAACAATTCCACTCCTAGGTAAGAAACTTGGGGACATGGGCACAGGGAGACATTTGCAAGTATGTTCATGAACACCTTATTTGGAAGAGTGAAAAATTTAAGCAATAACTTATCCATTAGAGCATGCCTATTAATTATGTGCGGTGCAATCAGAGATAATACTGCCTCCTTAGTTTGCATAGGCTTTTAAACAAGTATGACTTTCTTCCCTCTATACAGTGCTCTGATGTGCTAACGTTAGCGTGGTTTGCAAATTAGACTCCAAAGAATAAGAAATTTAAATGTCCTTGAATAGGAGAATGAATAAGTCAATCATTTTCCTTCATATAATGGATTATTGTTCAGCAAATAAAAATGAATGAACTCGGCAAGGCGCGGTGGGTCACACCTGTAACCCCAGCACTTTGGGAAGCTGAGGAGGGTGGATCACTTGAGGTCAGGAGTTCGAGATCAGCCTGGCAAACATGGTGAAACCCCATCTCCACTAAAAATACAAAAGTTAGCCGGGCATGGTAGCAGGCGCCTGTAATCCCAGCTACTCGGGAGGCTGGGGCAGGAGAATCCCTTGAACCCGGGAGGCAGAGGTTGCAGGGAGGCAGAGGCTGCAGTGAGCGGAGATTGTGCCCCCACTGCACTCCAGCTTGGGTGACAGAGCGAGACTCCCTCTCAAAAAAAAAAAAAAAAAATGAACTAGAGTTACATGTATTAACATGGATACATCTCACTAACATAATGTTGAGTGAAAAAAATCAAGTTTGCAAGTGGATGCATACAGTGTGATACTGTTTCTATAAAGTCATGCAAAGCAATAACATGTTTTTATTATCATATAACATATGAAGCAATAGCATAAAATATGCATGGGAATGATAAATAGTAAAGTCAAGATAGTAGTTAGCTGTGGAAAGAGGAAGAGAAAGAGGATTGGAAGGGAGACCCAGAGAATATTAACAATACCCATACAGGTTTGTTTCTTTTAAACAAAATTCATGTTTGATAAAGCTGGCACAGACATATTTGCAATATTAGCTGCACTTTTCTGTACAGGTGAAATATTTCCCAATACTAAAGAACTAAGTGAAGTTTTATATTATCGGGCTGTAGGAGTTTGTGCAGAGAATGAAAATCTGCTGTACAGATGAAACCAGAGCCAAGAGAGCTGCTTACTCACCCCTCAGCCTCCTCCTCCTCTTCCACCTACCTTGGGGTGGAACATGATGGATGAGTTGATAACCCTGTCTCCGTGGTCCTCCCCATGTAGACTCATCTCAGGAGGTGCTGGTGGGCAGTAAGATGCTGCCGGATGCAAACGTTGTCCTTATCCTAGAGGCTACACAGTTGGTATCTGAGCCAGAGGGGCACAACCGAGGCTCCTCCTTTGGTAATGGTCTCCTGTTCTGGGCCTTGAGGTCTTTAGTCAGGGGAGGCTCCTGTTTTGCCATTTACCCTCTTATTTAGAAAGTGTGCCTCTGAGCCTCAGCTGCCTCTTAGTTTATAGGGTGACAGGCTGGAAGACTTAAAAAAATGAGATTGCTTTGATGACTCTGGCATTCCTTGGGCATTGAGAAGCTGGTTATCAGTGTTGCCATGACAACTGCGGGGCCCATAAACGACACAGTGGAGGTGAAAGGTCATGTTGGACACTGTAACAATATTGTAAAACCTCTTAGATGCCTGGACTATGTACTTGAGACACATTGGATGGTTGTTTTGAAAGATAATTTTTCTCTTCACTCCCAAATTACCTCCTATTTTGTTCTTTTTTCAGTCTATTGCATTGGAATGTTGCTTAGCAAACAATTATGCCTGGTGCTACTCTTCAAAGGAGCATGTCTATTAATTGTGTGGAGTGCAATCAAAGATAATACTGTTTCCCAAGTTAGTACAGGCTTTTTTTTTTTTTTTGGAGACGGAGTCTTGCTCTGTCACCCAGGCTGGAGTGCAGTGGCCGGATCTCAGCTCACTGCAAGCTCCACCTCCTGGGTTTACGCCATTCTCCTCCTCAGCCTCCTGAGTAGCTGGGACTACAGGCGCCCGCCACCTCGCCTGGTTAGTTTTTTGTATTTTTTAGTAGAGACGGGGTTTCACCGTGTTAGCCAGGATGGTCTGGATCAACTGACCTCGTGATCTGCCCGTGTTGGCCTCCCAAAGTGCTGGGATTACACACTTGAGCCACTGCGCCCAGCCAGTACAGGCTTTTAAACAAACATGATTTTCTTACCTCTATACAGTGCTGTGATATGCTAACATTAGTGTGGTTTGCAAGACTCAAAAGAGTCAGAAGGATTAAACTTGGAATAATTTAAGGTGCAGAGTAATTAAGCTCCCAGAGAGCTGAAAGTGAGGGAGGAACTGTGAGGCTCCAGATGTCATTTATCAAGAGGAGTATGGTCTACAGGTGGATTCCTAGATCCAGCTCCTTGCCACTCAAATTGTGGTCCGTGGACTAGCAGCAGTCTCTGAGAGATTCTTCCACATCCAGAACCTCAGGCCCCACCCAGATCTATTGGATCAGGTGCTGCAGCTTAATAAGATCCCAAGTGACTTTTATGCACATTTAAGTCGGAGAAACACTGAGTCTTACAACGTTAGCCAATGGCCTTCTAAAAGGGTGCTGGCACTGTAAGAAATTAAACCTGAGAGATCAGATACTCCTGGCAGAGTTAAGGAGGAAAAGCTTTGCTAAAAGCCGCTGGAACATAGATTGTCTGGGCTGTCTGGAATGAGTGGGTTGCTGTTTATGGATATTTTGTACTGAATTGTTACTCTGTTTCCCGTACTCATTGAAAATATGAGCTGAATTCCAGAAAATAACAGGAAGAAGGATGAGGATGGAAGGGTTAAAAAACAACGCGTAAGTCCTGAGTTCTTGGAGGAGCATCCCCTTGCAAGATACTCATCATGACCTTGGGCCCCATTGCGCCACAGTTTTCTCCACTTTGACAAGCCCAGATCACTTCCTAGGGCCTGCAGGAGGATTCCTAAGTTAGTGCTTCTAAAGGGCTCCGAAAATCTGGGATGAACGTCATGGCGCATGCGCGAAGCTTATCAGGGTCGCGCTGTGAGTTCCAGGAGGGCTCCTAATTCCGCAGCTTCCTCGCAGCTGGGGAGCAGTGTGCCCACTTTTATCTCAGCTCCTCTCTTCTACAGAGGAAGGGATGGGGAGGGCGTAGGGCGAGGGAGGACGAGATAAAGCAGCTTGGTGCATGGACGAGTCAGAGCCCGGGCACTCCCACCCATGACTGAAAAGAGCACGAGTTTCCCACGTCCCTGTTCTGCTGTGAGAGGGGACCGCGTATCCACGTCCCCCAGCCGCACTGTGGGAGGGATAATTGCAGAAAGACATTATTAAACAGCAGATTGGCTGTCACACAAGTGTCAACACGTAGCGATGGAGGTGAGTAAATGGCTATGACTCTCAAAGTAATTTTTAGACACAAGCACAAAATAAAATGTCTGTGAATGACACTATTGAGGAAGTGGTTGCAAATGTGCAGCTCCCAGAGCAAAACCTATCACAGGCTCACTAGAACCTCAAACTCCTGGGCTCAAGTGATCTTCCCACCTCAGCCTCCCGAGTAGCTGGGACCACAGGTGCATGTCATCATGCCCAACTAATTTTCTTTTCATATTTTGTAGAGACAAGGTCTTGCTGTGGTCCAGGATGGCCTGTAACTCCTGGGCTCAGGCACTCCTCCTGCCTTGTCCTCCTAAGGTGCTGGGATTACAGGCATGAGCCACCACTCCCGGTATTGTGCCTCTTTTTGATATTTTCTTTTGCATTCGAAAAATAGCATCTTTTCTCAGATTATAAAATTAGTATTATTCATTCCTTACTGTTTTTTATGCTTTGGAAATTAATCTAGGTTTACTCTGTCTTTTTTTTGAGATGGAGTTTCACTCTTGTTGCCCAGGCTGGAGTGCAATGGTATGATCTTGGCTCACCATAACCTCCGTCTCCTGAGTTCAAGTGATTCTCCTGCCTCAGCCTCCTGAGTAGCTGGGATTACAGGCATACACCACCATGCCCAGCTAATTTTGTATTTTTAGCAGAGACAGGGTTTCTCTATGCTGATCAGACTGGTTTTGAACTCCCGATCTCAGGTGATCTGCCCGCCTCGGCCTCCCAAAGTGCTGGGATTATGGGTGTGATCCACCGCACCTGGCCTACTCTGCCTTTTTCGATGCAGGTATTTCAAAGGATATGAGATACTCAAGAGCAGGCACCTATTTACATTTGTAACTCCAGCACATGGCCCATAGTAAGTGCTCAATAATTCCTGTTCACCGGTCACTCAAATAACACTTAGAGAACTCTTGCTTCCTGTCTAGGTGAATATAATCAATGCTTAAGATTAATAAGGGCAACAGAAATGAATGTGCTTGGTGGTTCAGGATCCTTTACCAGCCAGAAGCACTCGTCTTTAACCCCTAAACATTTCTGTTCCCCTAGCTGGGTCTCACCTTTTTAACTACTAGCATCCTCCTCCTGCAGCCATGGACTCAGTCTGTCTTTCCATTGACCCACCCCTGACTGGCTTCGACACTTCTCTACCATCAAGGATGGCTTTGGTCTCCTCACTTCATTGACTTGAAGTCTCTTCCCCACCTCCCACGGCTCCACCCACTCCTACTGCAGTCGGCCCACTGCCCCCCTCATCTGTCTGCTGAAACTATCCTTGCCAAACTCTATGGCCACTTCTCAATCCTTATCTCGCCGAACCTCTCCAAGGCATTTGACACACTTGACCTTGCCCTCTTCTTTGGAGATCTTTAGAGTGCATGATTTCTTGCTCTGAGTCTTCCTTGTACCTCTAACTGCCCCTTCCCAGCCTCTTTTACAGAGTCCTCTTTCTCCACCTGAACCTTAAATGTTGGAATCCCCTGAGTTTCCATCCATCACTTGCTTCACAAGGGGAACCAATTCTGGGTTCTTGTTCTTTTGCAGAATATACACATAACATAAAATTTACCATCTTAGCCATTTTTAGGTGTACAGTACAGTAATACAAAGTACATGTACCTTGTGGTGCAACCGTCACCACCATCCATCTCCATAACTTCATCTTCCCAAACTGAAACTGCATTGCCCTCCCCACGGCCCTTGGTAACCACCCTTTTACTTTCTGTTTCTGTGAATTTGCCTACTCTGCGTACCTCCTATAAGTGGAATCCTATGGTACTTTGCAGTTGGCTTGTTTCACTCATCATATATCCTCAAGGTTCATACATGTAATAATGTGTCAGAATTACCTTCCTTTGTAAGGCCAGTGACTTTATATTCCATGATACATGTGTACCATGTTTTGTTTATCCATTTTTCTGTTGGTAGACCCTTGGGTTACTTCCACATTTTAGCTACCATGAATAATGCTGCATGAACATGGTGTATAGCAAGTGTGTGTTCCAGTCCCTGCTTTCAGTTGTGTGGGGTTTATACCCAGAAATGAAATTGCTAAATCAAAAGATAATTTTTTTTTTTTTTTTTAAGATAGGGTCTCACACTTTCATACACAGGCTTGATTGTGCAATAACACCATCCTGGCTCCTTGCAGCCTTGACCTGTGCTCAAGGGATCCTTCTGTCTCAGCCTCCCAAGTGGCTGGGACTACAGGTGCATCCCACCATACCCAGCTATTTTTTTTTTTTAAGGAATAGGATCTTGCTATGTTGTCCAGGCTGATCTTGAACTCCTGGCCTCAAGTGATCCTCCTGCCTTGACCTCCCAAAGTGTCAGGGTTACAGGCATGAGCCACCATGCCTGGCCTGATAATTCTTTTTTTTTTTTTTTTTTTTTTTGAGACGGAGTCTCTCTATGTTGCCAGGCTGGAGCGCAGTGGTGTGATCTCGGCTCACTGCAACCTCTGCCTCTGGATTCAAGTGATTCTCCTGGTTCAGCTTCCCAAGTAGCTGGGACTACAGGCGTGCACCACCACACCTGGCTAATTTTTTGTATTTTAGTAGGGATGAGGTTTCACTATGTTGGCCAGGATGGTCTCAATCTCCTGACCTTGTGATAATTCTATCTTTAATTTTTTGAGGAATCACTATACTGTTTTAGTTCCAATTTTTTCATATCCTCATCAAAACTTGTTATTTTCTGTTTTCTTTGTTTTGGATCTTGCTAGTAGCCATCCTAATGAATGTTATTGAGAAGTGTCTGGGTTCTTTGTTTCTTTTTTTTTGAGGCAGCGTCTTGCTGTGTTGCCCAGGCTGAGTTGCAATGGCACAAGCTCGACTCACTGCATCCTCTGCCTCCTGGGTTCAAGCAATTCTCGTGCCTCAGCCTCTTGAGTAGCTGGGCCCATGGTGCGTTCCACCACAGCCAGTTTACTTTTGTATTTTTGGCAGGGATAGGGTTTTGCCATGTTACCCAGGCTGGTCTCAAACTCCTGGCCTCAAGTGATCCACCTGCCGCAGCTTCCCAAAGTCCTGGGATTACAGGTGTGAGCCACCGCACCTGGCCGTGTCTGGGTTCTTTTAAATACCAATGTTTAAAAATAGAATTATTCTTTGAAAAACAATCTAGTCCCCAAATTTTGACTGCTAGAATAACCAATATAGTAAAATGTGTATAATTTCCTAGTTATACTTTAAAGGTAGGATGAAGGTTAAAGTGCAGAAAGTGAAGTTAATTATTATTCTTCATTCATGGTTAGCCTCATCTTGAGTCTAGCAGGGCGCCACCCCTCCTCCCTGTTGCCGGTGCCTGTCCCGTTCTCTCTCACTACAGGCAATCAGTGTAATGTGGCTGCTGAGATATTAACACAGGAATGCTATCTGTGATCCCAATTGCCCTCAAAACCCTTGGAAAAGAGCTCTTTGTTAACAATGTCACTTTTTCTGTTACTCTTCTCCCTCAAGCCACTGTGCTGGGATTGAAAGACTTTGCTCTTCATGGCTTATGGGAAAGTTAAGGTAGTATTTTTTGCTCTAGAAGCCACGTGAAAATGGGACTGCGTTAGAATAAGCATCTATAGGAGCTGATACCTGCCCTGGCAGTATCTGGTAACCAAGAATTTCCAGAATTGCAACGGGAGAGTGGGGTGGGGGGGAAAACCCCAGTTCAAAAGAGGAAAAACAATCAAAAGGCCACGTGCCATGGCTCACGCCTGTAATCCCAGCACTTTGGGAGGCCAAGGCAGCTGGATCACCTGAGGTCAGGAGTTTGAGAACAGCCTGGCCAACATAGTGAAACCCCGTCTCTACTAAAAATACAAAAATCAGCCGGGTGTGGTGGTGCATGCCTGTAGTCCCAGCTACTCAGGAGGCTGAGACAGGAGAATCGCTTGAACCTGGGAGGCAGAGGTTGCAGTGAGCTGAGATGGTGCCACTGCATTCTGTGTGGGTGACAGAGGGAGACTCCGTCTCAAAAAAACCAAAAAACAAACAAACAAAAAAAACCCTGAAAGGTGGGGCAAAATACAATGGTAGAAATGTATACAGGTATGTCCATAAATGAACAAAATTCACCAGGAAGATAAACAAAGATTATTAGTCAGTAAAAGATAACCAGATAAATGCTGCAGTTCCTGCCTGCCTGAAGGCCTGAGAAACTTTCCCAGTAGGGTTAGGGGAAGTGAGAGAGAGACTGAAGGTATTGCGAGGGCTACCCAGCTCTCCACTTTTTTGAATGTGAAAAGAAATAAAAAAGCAAAAGAAAACGTAAAAAAAAAAAAAAAAAAAAAAAAAAAAAGAAGAAGAAGAAGAAAGACTTTGCCTTTGAACTCTCAAGAGCAATGGGACTGAATCTCAGGCTGGGCATCTACAGGCTGATGAGTGCTATGACTGGAGGCCCATTGAAGGCATGTGGGGCAATAGGAGCCATAGAGAGGGACCTACTTCTGTTCGCCAGGGAACTGAGAGCTCAGAGGTGGCTCCTCGCGAGACACGACTCCTAAACTGAGTCCTGAAGATCAGCGAGTGGGCCAGGTGGAGGAGAAAGGGAGGAGGAGCATGTGCAACGTCTCAGTGCCGAGAGAGTCAATTTGTGGAAAGAATCAAGAATCACTCAGTAGGCCGGGCGCGGTGGCTCAAGCCTGTAATCCCAGCACTTTGGGAGGCCGAGACGGGCGGATCACGAGGTCAGGAGATCGAGACCATCCTGGCT
>NW_012103809.1:541915-544878 GCF_000951045.1 Mandrillus leucophaeus
GGCAGATCACCTGAGGTCAGGAATTTGATACCAGCCTGGCCAACATGGCAAAACCCCATCTGTACCGAAAAAAAAAAATACAAAAATTAGCCAGGCTTGGTGGCACATGCCTCTAATCCCAGCTACTCAGGAGGCTGAGGCAGAAGAATCACTTGAATCTAGGAGGCAGAGGTTGCAGTGAGCCAAGATCATGCCACTGCACTCCAGCCTGGGCAATAGAGGGAGACTCCATCTCAAATAAAATGAAATAAAATAAAATAAAAAATAAAAAATATCTATCTATCTATCAATCAGCTATCTATCTATCTACTTATTTAGAGATTGAGTTATGAGACTGGCTAATTTTTGTATTTTTGGTAGAGATGAAGTTTCACCATGTTGCTAACGTTGGTCTTAAACTCCTGGGCTCAAGTGATCCACCCGCCTCCACCTCCCAAAGTGCTAGGATTACAGGTGTGAACCATCATGCCCGGCCAGGGATCTTCTAGCTGTGTCATCCCATAGTGAACAGTGGCAGGGCAAAGAGAGAGAGAGAACAGGAATAAGTGAACCCACTCTCTCAATAATGGCATTAATCCATTCATGAGAGCAGATCACTCGCAACATAGACGAGGTCTCACTCTGTTGTCCAGGCTGGAGTTCAGTAATACAAATATAGCTCAGTGCAGCCTCAGCCTTCTGGGGTCAAGTGACCCTCCTATCTCAGCCTCCTAAGTAGCAGGGACTACAGGTGTATGCCACCACACCTGTCTAATTTTTTTTATTTTTAGTAGAGATGTGGTCTGTCTGTATTACCCAGGCTGGTCTGTAACTCCTGGGCTAAAGTGATCTTCCCACTTTAGCCTCCCAAAGTGCTGGGATAAGATTACAGGTGTAAGCCACCTCATCCAGCCCTAAACATCTCTTAAAGGTTTCACCTGTTAATACTGTTGTAATGGCAATTAAATTTCAACATAAGCTTTGGTGGGGACAAACATCAAAACCAGAGCACCGGGCAAGTGTGAAGGCAATGACAGTATGTATGAGCTAACAGGATACAGAGTATTTTTGGAGCATATATACCAGGAGCGTATTCCAAGAGATTTGTAGCATCAGAAAGACTTTCTAAAACACTTCCCTAAAATGATGTCTCAGCTAAGACCTGAAGGAGGAGCAGGAGACGGCTGGGTGAAGGAGAGATAGCGGGGGTTCCAGGTAGTTGGAATAGCAGAGGCAGCTTTCCAGAGATGAGAGACATCAGAGCATCTGAATGAATGAAAATAAGCTCAGTATGACGACCACAGGGATTATGAAGGTATGAGGCTAATGAGGGAAGCAGGGACCTGATCCCAAAAGGGCCTCTAAATAACATGAAGGAGGCTGGACCTTATAAGAGGCATGGGGTCATATAAGAGAAAGGATCAGATGGACATCTTGAGAAGATCACAGTCTGGATCAATAGTAACAAAACAGACTAGAAAGGACTTGGTGAACCATTAGCTAGATTTGGGGTTACAGAAGGGCACGGAGACTCCCAGGTGCCTGACTTGGGTACCATAAAACAAGAGGAAGGGAGGTTGGGAAGGAAAATCTAAATTTTATTTTGGACTTGTTGATTTTGAGGGACATTCAAGCGGAGCTATTCAGTAGGCGCTTGCATATACATTCCACTTGGAGATGGAATAGAGTTATTGGCGTGTGGGACCTACCTACACAGTGCAGAAATCATGCGAGTGGATGAGATCGGGTAAGCGAGTTTGCAGGGTGAGAAGAGATCTGTGGATAGAAACTCAGGGGATTCCAACATTTAAGGTTCAGGCAGAGGAAGAGGACTCTGTAAAAGAGGCTGGGAAGGGGCAGTTAGAGGTACGAGGAAGACTCAGAGCAAGAAATCATGCACTCTAAAGATCTCCAAAGAAGTGGGTAAGGTCAAGTGTGTCAAATGCCTTGGAGAGGTTCGGCGAGATAAGGATTGAGAAGTGGCCACAGAGTTTGGCAAGGATAGTTTCGGCAGAGAGATGAGGGTGGTAGTGGTCCGACTGCAGTAGGTGCAGCCATGGGAGATGGAGAAAAGACTTCAAGTCAACGAAGTGAGGAGACCAAAGCCATCCTTGATGGTAGAGAAGTGTCGAAGCCAGCCAGGGGTGGGTCGATGGAAAGACAGACTGAGTCCATGGCTGCAGGAGGAGGATGCTAGTAGTTAAAAAGGTTCCCAGTGAGGGGAACAGAAATGTTTAGGGGTTAAAGACAAGTGCTTCTGGCTGGTAAAGGATCCTGAACCACCGAGCGCATTCATTTCTGTTGCCCTTATTAATCTTAAGCATTGATTATATTCACCCAGACAGGAAGCAAGAGTTCTCTAAGTGTTATTTAAGTGACCGGTGAACAGGAATTATTGAGCACTTACTATGGGCCATGTGCTGGAGTTACATATATAAATAGGTGCCTACTCTTGAGTATCTCATATCCTTTGAAATACCTGCGCTGAAAAAGGCAGAGTAAAACTGGATTGATTTCCAAAGCATAAAAAACAGTAAGGAATGTAGATTTTAATAAAATCTCACTTGTGTTTTGTTATATTGGGTTCAGAGAAAAACGAATCTCATGAAGTTTTGCCTCTACAATTCACATTCCCAAGGTCTGAGGGGTCAAACGGAAATGAAGGTGAACTCAAATCTAGAGTTCCGTGAGAGTGGGATTTGGATCAGGGTGGATGGAGAAATAGACCACGAGGCAGGGATGGGAAACTCGGGCTGGTAGGGCTGTTGGGACAAGCTCGAGATCAAGTTTACATGGTCTTATGCCAGATGGATATGGATTACAAATGGGAAAACGGCTTTTGGTTTATTTGTTGTATACCTTTTGGAGAAAAAAGTGATTCTACATGAAAATACTAAAAGGGCCAGGCGTGGATGCCTGTAATCCCAGCACTTTGGGAGGCCGAGGCGGTCAGATAATGAGGCCAAGAGATGGAGACCATTCTG
>NW_012103809.1:545843-550058 GCF_000951045.1 Mandrillus leucophaeus
AAACTAGGGGTGGTCCTAGGCATTTTCTTTAATGTATTTGTTAATATATAAAATCTAGAAATAATCGATCTGAAAGAAATGGTGTGATTGTGTGTCAGCCCTGCACACATTGCCTCTAGAAGAGGAAGATGACTTGTCCAGGTTTGTACAGTTATTATCTACATTTTTCTGATCATGTGATATTAATTTTATCTTGAAAGTCTTGAAATTATGAGGTAGAAAGTGCACTATGAGAACAAATGAATATTGAGTTATGGCTGTTGGAGCTCCAAAAAATTAGGTTATAATTCTTCTTCTTTTTTCTTTTTTATTTGAGACAAAGTTTCACTCTTTTTGCCCAAGTTGGCTGGAGTGCAGTGATGCGACCTCAGTTCACTGGAACCTCCACCTCCCAGGTTCAAGCGAGTCTCCTGCCTCAGCCTCCCAAGTTGCTGGGACTACAGGCACCCGCCACTCTGCCCAGCTAATTTTGTATTTTTAATAGAGACTGTGTTTCACCATGTTGGCCAGGCTGGTCTCGAACTCCCGACCTCAGGTGATTTGCCAGCCTTGGCCTCCCAAAGTGCCGGGATTACAGGCCTGAGCCACTGTGCCCAGCCAAGTTACAATTCTTAATTGTGACATTTTTATTGATGAAAAGAAAATGATTTGATGCCTCTGATAAGAGAGTGATATATTCTAAAATAAAGACTCATTACTAACTGAAAAAGAGTTTTTAAAGTTTAATTTGTTTGGTAGGAGGGAAGTAATCTCTAAAAGATATGGCTGGCTATTCTTAAATTCAATTATAATGAGTATTTGTGGGAAGGGAGATAGATGGAAATGTGTTTTGGGAATGTATTCTCGTTTTCAATACGATTCCCTTTTATTAACCTCATGGGAAGGGGGCCTGCTTTCCCTTGTATTAAATCTCTAGACAAAAGAGTAAAGTGTCCGTCCTGCAAGTTGCTGCTAGTGCAGGCAGGTCAGGGAATCTGCTGCCGCTGGTAGGGAAGACAAGCTTGCAGCTTTCCACACCCATTCCTGAATTGTGAGAAAGGAAACTTACCTAGAAGCTGGAAGGAATCCAGAAAACATGAGCAAACCCACAGCTTCTTCCTTGATAGAAAGGCGTGTCCACTCATTTCTTAGGTCTACTGAAGCCTTGAGAAGATTAATTGAGGGTTTGCCTGCCTCGGAGGCATTTCACCTGGGCAGGCTGTGTCCTGACCAGCAATGTTTTAGGCTGTCAGGACAGACACACACTTAGGCACTCTGTGTGTGAAATCCCAAAACCACAGCTGCTGACCCAGGATTTTGCAGACCCTCTCCCCTCTTTAGGGCCAGAGAGCCCCAGCAGTGAAAAGCCCAAGGAAGGTCTTGTTTTCCTTGTCATGTCTTTCAAATAAATTAGGGAGAATGAGCACAGCTAAATTTGAGAAATTATTGGCACAGCCGTCAATTAAATCCTCCAGATAGAAACACATCTTTCTTTCTTTCTTTCTTTCTTTCTTTCTTTCTTTCTTTCTTTCTTTCTTTCTTTCTTTCTTTCTTTCTTTCTTTCTTTCTTTCTGCTGTGTTTATTTTCCATACAATTTTATTGAAATGTGCCAAGAGTACATGGGCAGCACAAATGTATGAACAGGAAAAAAAAAATCACATATACAATAATTTTTTTTTTTTTTGAGACAGAGTCTTGCTCTGTCGCCCAGGCTGGAGTGCAATGGCAGATCTCGGCTCACTGCAACCTCTGTCTCCCGGGTTCAAGTGATTCTCCTGTCTCAGCCTCCCAAGTAGCTGGGACTACAGGCGCCCGCCACCACGTCCGGCTAATTTTTGTACTTTTAGTAGAGACGGGGTTTCGCCATGGCTGGTCTCGAACTCCTGGCCTCAGGTGATCCGCCCACCTTGGCCTCCCAAAATGCTGGGCTTACAGGCGTGAGCCACCGCGCCTGGCCTTGCACAATAATTTTTTAAAAGTGAAGAAGTGAAGGTTAATCTTGGGAGATATCAGGTCCCCTCTGCCTCCCCTTGCAGACTTCCAGTGTTCCAGTGTTTCCATTAAGGTTAAGCCTCTACAAACCTAGCATTCCAAAAAAAAAAAAAAAAAAAAAAAAAAAAGGCATAAATCAAAGAGAAATGTCATCCCGCTCAGATGGGACTCTTCCTAGGCACCTAATTAGGAGGCATGCTGAGCGGTGGAGAAACACAGCTTCAGAGTGTGAGGGTACGGACCATCTGGGTTTTTCATCTGGCAGTGGTGCCCGGAGTCGCCAGGGCATCGCTCTTGGATTCCGGTTCCGGCAGCCCAGAGCCGCGGCGCTCACTTTTGCCTGAGAATGCTTTCCCGGAGGATGGCCGCTTCACGCCCAGCACATCGCACGTCTCGGCCACCTCCCGCGGGGCGTTGAAGAACTGCAGCACGTTGCTGGGGTGCTGGATGCGGTTCTTGTGCCCGCACCGGGATGGGGAACCGATTGTTCGGGATTCACTGAAGTCTCTGTAACTGCAAGACCTGACTTCCAACCCGCATGACTGACCGGGCATGATGCCTGGCTGCTTGGAGACAGACATTCGGCTTCTGCCCAAACATGAAATTGTTGTTGAGGTAGGTAGTGGCCCGGTCCACAGCGTAGCCATCTCCACCACGGCGGCCCCCGGCTTGCTTTTCATGAATTTCACCTTCTCCGCATTGCTATACAAGCAGAAAACGCTGAACACTTGGTCACAGTTCATCTTAGATTGATCCAAGCCATAGGCCATGAGCACAGGGCTGTCGGCGTGAGGGCCATGCTCGGGTGGTGGGGGAAGGGTGGGGGTGCCCATACTGGAGGCCGTAGCGACTTGGGCCCCGACGGTGACTCCCCCCACTGGTGGACCCATCCCTCTCCCTTCTTAGTGAGGTGGGGGGCTGGGGGGCCGTAGCCCTCATCATGGTAATGACTGTGATACCCACCGTAGGGACCTCCATATTCTGTGGGGTGATCTCCCAGGAGAGGGGGCTGCCTCTGGCGTTTGAGTTGCTGCCAGGGTCACCTTGCCACTGAGATTGCGGTTTGTGTAGTCCCAAGTATCCTGATCATTCTTGAACACATTCAAGCGTGTAGGCTTCGCGTATTCGATCTTCAGAGTGCAGCAGTCAGAATAGATTTCAGCCCCATGGAGCGAGGCCTTGGCCCACCGGGCACTTTGAACACAGTCAGATTCCACCATGGTCTGAACTCCATTCTTCCGGAAAATGACAATTCTCTGGACAGGGCCACAAGGATTACAGATAGTGTAAAGAACATCCGTGGTGATCTGGGGTTCAGGATGGTAAAGAGAAAGAAGCACACGGTTCACGCTCCCGGAGTTACCGAGTTCGGGGCGGGGGGAGATCTTCTGGCGGGTAGAGTAGTTGACAAAAGCTGGGTGACCGGCAATGTATATTTGGTTGTCGGCTGTGTAGTTCCCTGTGTTGCAAGCCCCTAGCACATCTTCAAATTCCACCAGTGCTTGTCTCTTTTTAAGCATTACCATCACATAGCTGATGGGTTCAAATTCCTGCAAGGCCTCCACAAGGTCAGCTTCCACTACACCGCCAATTAGGCCTCTGATGTGGACAACTGGGGAGGCAGGGGTTTTGTGTGGGTCATAACAGTTCTCCTTAGAGATTAAGCTTACATCGAATGGAATTCCCCACTCTAGAGGACAAGGCCGCTGCCCATCCGTTCCGCTCCCTCAACCTCCCATGAGGCAGGGCGGGAGACACATTTTTCTTTTATAAAATAAAATCTGAGTTGAGAGACTATCTGAGATTTTTCAGCACCTTTTGGAGTCAATTTAAAAATCCCACGGCAGGCCAGGCACGGTGGCTCATGCCTGTAATCCCAGCACTTTGGGGGACAAGGCGGGCAGATCACCTGAGGTCATGAGTTCAAGACCAGCCTGGCCAATAGGCTTTGGCCAGCCACGGCAAAACCCCTCTCTGCTGAAAAATACAATTAGCCAGACACAGTGGCGCGTGCCTGTAATCCCAGTTTCTAGGGAGGCTGAGGCAGGAGAATTGCTTGAACCCGGGAGATGGAGGTTGCAGTGAGCTGAGATCGTGCCACTACACCCCAGCGTGGGCAACACAGCATGACTTCGACTCAAAAAAAAAAAAAAAAGTCCGACTGCAGGTGTCTATCAGGGTAATATGGTGGAGTTTCTTCCAAGCGACTCAGAGCTTGACAAATCCGGTCACAGTGAGAAAAA
>NW_012103809.1:551708-553073 GCF_000951045.1 Mandrillus leucophaeus
CTCCGTACTTATTAAACACGAACTCCCCATTCCCCCAGCCCCCCGCAAACACCATTCTACTTTCTGTCTCTATGGATTCCGTTATCCCAGGTACCTCGTATTAGTGGAATGACAATATTTATCCTTTTGTGTCTGTCTGGTTTCACTTAGCACAGTATCTTCAAGGTTCATTCATGTTGTAGTACGTCTTGGAATTTTCTTTCTTCTTAAGGCTGAATGATATTTCATTATATATTTATTCTTTTAAGTATAATGTTAGCTGTGGGGTTTTCATAAATGTCTTTCATCAAACGGAGGAACTTTTCTTTTATTCCTAGTTTATTGAGAGATTATATCCTGAATGTAAATGGGATTTTGAGAAATGGTTTTTCAGCAGCTATTGAGATGACCATGTGGTTTTTGTCTTTTATTGTAACTATAGAGTATAATTACATTAATCAAATATTAACTGTTAAACCAATCTTGCATTCCTGGCGTGAGTCCCACTCCGTCATGGTGCATAATCCTATGCTTTTTTCTCAGAGTTATATAGCTTTATAATAGCTCTTACATTTAGGTCTATGATTGATTTTGAGTTATCTTTTGTATATTATGTAAAGAAGCGGTCTAAAATCATTCCTTTGCATACGGATACCCAGTTATCCCATTTGTTGAAAAGCCTGTTCTTTCCCCACTGAATGATCTTGGCACTCTTGTTGAAAATCAATTGACTATAAACGTAAGGGCTTATTTCTGGAACTTCAGTTCTGTTCCATTGATCTTTATATCTTCCTTATGCTGTACCACACTGTCTTGCTTACTGTAATAACTGTAGTAAATTTTGAAATCAGGAAGTATGAGTCCTTCAACTTTGTTCTTTTTCGAGACTATTTCGGTGAATTTGGGTCTCGTATTTCTTAGAGTCTTTTTTAACTTTACCTCATCTGGGAAGAATTGCCTTCACTGAGTTGTGGCTGAAGATTATACACTACAGCAACGCTTCTTAATTTGGCAGTACATAAGAATTACCTGGGGGGATTTCTATCTTTTATTTTTATTTTTGGAGACCAAGTCTGACTCTGTCGCCCGGGCTGAAGTGCAACGGCATGAGCTCAGCTCACTGCAACCTCTGCCTCCCAGGTTCAAGCAATTCTCCTGCCTCAGCCTCCCGAGTAGTTGGGACTACAGGCATGTGCCACCATGCTTGACTAATTTTTGTATTTTTAGTAGAGACGGGGGTTTACCATGTTGACCAGGCTGGTCTTGAACTCCTGACCTCAAGTGATCTGCCTGCCTCAGCCTCCCAAAGCACTGAGACTACAGGGATAAGCCACTGTGCCTGGCCTATATAAATTCTTATAGCCTGAACATTTATTGTATTTTTCC
>NW_012103809.1:556648-558581 GCF_000951045.1 Mandrillus leucophaeus
ACTTCGACTCAAAAAAAAAAAAAAAAGTCCGACTGCAGGTGTCTATCAGGGTAATATGGTGGAGTTTCTTCCAAGCGACTCAGAGCTTGACAAATCCGGTCACAGTGAGAAAAACATTGTCCAAAAGAGCAGACAAGGTCATTAAAGGTATTTGACCCACTTTTAGGAGTTAAAGCAAATAGCTAATTATTCAGGATTTAAAAAAAAGATTTTTAGCATTATTGTACATACCCTTTTGTGTAAAGTGTAAGGTAAGAACCCCCCCCTTTTTCTTTTCTTTTTTTTTTTTGGCATGGTGTCTTTGTTGAGTATCGATTGATCATCAATGGAAGGGCTTATTTCTGGATGTTCTATTCTATTCCACTGGTCCATAAGTCTATGCTTAGGCCAATACAAAATTGTCTTGATTACAGTAGCTTTACTCATATAGTAAGTTTTAAAATCAGGTAGTTTAAGTCCAACATTATTTTTCAAAATTGTTTGACTTAAGTTTTTTTGCATTTCTATATAACTTTTAGGGTCACCTTGTCAAATTCTATTTTTAAAGCCTGATGAGATTTGATAGGGATACATAGAATCTATAGATCAATTTAGGAAAAATTGCCCTCTATAATATTGAGTCTTCTGATCAATGTACATGGTATGTCTCTCCATTTACTCAGGTCTTCAAATAAATATCTTAGCAATGTTTTGTGTTTTTAGCGTATAGCTATTGCACTTTCTTTGCTAAATTTATTCTCAAGTATTTTATTCTCTTTGATACTGTTGTGAATAAAATTATTTTTAAATTTCATCTTACTATATTGAAATACAATTAATTTGCGTGTACTGAGCTTGAGTCCTGTGACCTTGCTGATCTCGTTGATTAATGCCAGTAATTTTTTTTGTAGATTCCTTGGGGTTGTCTACATACAGAATCATGTTGCCTTTGAATAAATATACCAACCTTTATACCTCCTTCCCAATCTATATATATTTTATTTGTTTTTCTTGCATTATTTCATTGGCCAGAGCCCCAAGTACAGTAAGTCCTCCCTTAAGACCATTGATAGGTTCTTAGAAACTGTGACTTTAAGCAAAAAGACATTTTGTTCAATCAAAGTCTTTTTTTTTTCTTTCTATGTAGCTGGGTCTATATGTGCATGCCACCATGACTAGCTATTTTTATTTTTTGTAGTGACAGGGTCTTGCTATGTTGCCCAGTCTGGTCTTGAACTTCTAGGCTCAAGTGATCCTCCCGCCCGCTACCTCTCAAAGTGCCTGGATTACAGGCATGAGTCACCGTGCCCGGCCTCAATGTAATTTATTTATAATATTGACGAGAAAAAAAATTGGTTACGTTATAAGTCATTTTGCTTAAAGTCACAGTTTTCAAGAACCTATTGACATTACATGAGGACTTACCGTACAATGTTGAATAAAAGTGCTGAGAGCAGATACCCTTGCCTTGTTCCTAATCTTAGAGGAAAACCATTTGATCTTTTGCTATCTTATTATTTAAAAAATTGTAGTAAAATATACATAACAAAATGTACTCTTTCAACTATTTTGAAGTGTACAGTTCTCGGCATTATGCCCATTTACATTGTGTAATCATCAGCAGCATCCATTTCTAGAACTTTTTCATCTCCCCAAACTGAAACTCCGTACTTATTAAACACGAACTCCCCATTCCCCCAGCCCCCCGCAAACACCATTCTACTTTCTGTCTCTATGGATTCCGTTATCCCAGGTACCTCATATTAGTGGAATGACAATATTTATCCTTTTGTGTCTGTCTGGTTTCACTTAGCACAGTGTCTTTAAGGTTCATTCATGTTGTAGCACGTCTTGGAATTTTCTTTCTTCTTAAGGCTGAATGATATTTCATTATATATTTATTCTTTTAAGTATAATGTTAGCTGTGGGGTTTTCATAAATGTCTTTCATCAAA
>NW_012103809.1:560131-562818 GCF_000951045.1 Mandrillus leucophaeus
TTTTTTTTTAATGGAGTCTCACTTTGTTGCCCAGGCTGGAGTGCAGTGGTGCGACCTTTGCTCACTGCAACCTCCACCTCCTGAGTTCAAGCACTTCTTTTGCCTCAGCCTCCCGAATAGCTGGGACTACAGGCACACGCCACCATGCCCAGCTAATTTTTGTATTCGTTTTTACTTTTAGTAGAGACAGGGTTTCACCACGTTGGCCAGGCTGGTCTTGGACTCTTGACCTCAAGTGATCCACCTGTGTCAGCCTCCCAAAGTGCAGGTATTACAGGCGTGAGCCACTACGCGGGGCCTAGTCATGTTATTATAGGTGTCTTTGTGATAAATCACTCCAAATCCCTTGCAGGAGAAAGTGGGATGTAAATAAAAACTTTTAAGGCTTGACTTTCCCTTGCAAGAGCCTAATGTTGTGCACGGAACTTCCTGCTCTCCATAAAATATGTTTTGAGTGCTAAAAAGGAATAACTGGCTGAGGGCGAGAGGTCAGAAAAAACTAGGTAAACCATTATCAAATTGATTAGGACAAGGATCCAGCCAACCCCATTCATCATTTATCAAATACCTGCAGTGCTACATGTTTGCCCAGACGATTGTGCTCAAATTGGGCAGGGCAAGGATGTCTGCTGGAGATCTCAGTGCCATGGACTTGGTGATGATATCCGCATCTGTAAAATGGGTTAACAGTACCTACCTCACAGGCCTGTTGAGGGAATGAGGTAAGATGATATATTCAGAGCACTCACCCCAGAGTCTAGCACTTGGTGAGTTTGTCAATATTATCTTTCCTCCTCGTCTCCTTCCTCAATTAGATGCGAATACATCTAATTACAATACATCTAATTAGCAATTAGATGCTAAATACAATTTAGACTACATACTAAAATTGTATTTACTTTACACAAAGACATAATTTGTCAAATGTGCAAATGAACTTTGTCATGTTTTGATCCAAGGGAGTTGCTAATCTTCTTGGCGGAGGTGGGAAGGGGGAGTAAGAAATGAGAGGCTGAGCTCCCCATGCGGCCCATGATAAACACCAGGCAGCTTTGTGTGGAATCGTCACTTGAGGGCTTGAGTAGCGGAAACACGATGCTGGAAGACATTAGAAGAGAACGATCCATGGGCCACAGAAGGAGACAGGTGTGGAATGAGAATTGCTGGCAGCAGCCATCCTTAGAGAAGAGGTAAACTCTCCCCTCTGCAGGGGGCTTGACTCTATGGCCTCAAAAACTGTCAGCTCTCCAGACAACTTCTTCCTTGTGCATCACATCCAACCGCTGTAGCCCTTCCTCTGCCTCTGCGCTTTTCAGTCTGGACCCAGGACACCTACAGCACGGCCCTGGTGACACCCAAAGCCCACCAGGGAATGGTCCCTATTGTGTCTACATTTTTTTTTCCTTTGAGACAGAGTCTTGCTCTGTCACCCAGGCTGGAATGCAGTGGTGTGATCTTGGCTCACTGCGACCTGGTTCATTCCTGGGTTCAAGCGATTCTCCTGCCTCAGCCTCCAGAGTAGTTGGGACTACAGCGCCCACTACCATGCCCATCTAATTTTTGTATTTTTAGTAGAGACAGGGTTTCACCTTGTTGGCCAGGCTGGTCTCAGACTCCTGACCTCAGGTGATCCAGTCGCCTTGGTCTCCCAAAGTGCTGGGATTACAGGCGCGAGCCACCGTGTCTGGCAAAATGACAATTTTTTAAAAAATGAGAACCTGGCACGGTGGCTTATTCCTGTAATCTCAGCACTTTGGGAGGCCAAGGCAGGCGGATCACGAAGTCAGGAGTTCAAGACTAGCCTTGCCCACATGTTGAAATCCCGTCTCTACTTAAAAAATGCAAAATTAGCTGGGTGTGGTGGTACACACCTATAATCCCAGGTACTCAGGAGGCTGAGGCAGGAGAAGCACTTGAACCCAGGAGGTGGAGGTTGCAGTGAGCCGAGATCGTGCCATCGCACTCCAGCCTGGGCAATAGAATGAGACTTCATCTCAAAAAAAAAAAAAAAAAATTGAGGATGGCTGGTGGCAAAGCAGACTCTCGTGCTACTGATTTTCTGGAGTCTAGAGTTGAACTTTAAGAGTCTTGGTTCAGGGATGGGCCTGGTGGCTCATGCCTGTAATCCCAGCACTTTGGGAGGCTGAGACAGGGAGAATCACTTGAGGTCAGGAGTTCAAGACCAGCCTGGGCAACATGGTGAAACCCTATCTCTACCAAAATTACCAAAAAATTAACTGGACATGGTGGTGCACACCTGTAGTCCCAGCTACTTGGGAGGCTGAGGAGGAAGAATAGTTTGAGCCCAGAAGGTTGAGGTTGCAGTGGGCTGAGATGGCACCACTACACTCCAGCCTGGGTGACAGAGTGAGACTCTGTCTCAAAAAAAAAACAAAACACAAGATTATTGGTTTGGTGTTCCTAGGACCGCTCCTTCTCCTTCTATCTCAGTCCTATTTTATAATTCGATAACACAATTTAGGTTGTGCATTTTAAGGTGAAGATTAATGAATTGTGCAATGGTTTCCTTTATTAACATTAAATTTTTTTGAGAGACAGGGTCTTGCTCTGTCACCCAGGTTGGAATGCAGCATCATGATCATAGCTCACTGCAACTGTGACATCCTAGGCTCAAGTAATCCTCCTGTCTCAGCCTCCTGAGTAGCTGGGACTACAGGTGTGTGCCA
>NW_012103809.1:562868-569382 GCF_000951045.1 Mandrillus leucophaeus
AAAAAAAAAAAAAAAGATTATTGGTTTGGTGTTCCTAGGACCACTCCTTCTCCTCTATCTCAGTCCTATTTTATAATTCGATAACGCAATTTAGGTTGTGCATTTTAAGGTGAAGATTAATGAACTGTGCAATGGTTTCCTTTATTAACATTAAATTTTTTTGAGAGACAGGGTCTTGCTCTGTCACCCAGGCTAGAATGCAGCATCATGATCATAGCTCACTGCAACTGTGACATCCTAGGCTCAAGTAATCCTCCTGTCTCAGCCTCCTGAGTAGCTGGGACTACAGGTGTGTGCCAGCACGTTTGGCTTTTTTTTTTTTTAGATACAGAGTCTTGCTATGTTGTCCAGGCTGGTCTCGGACTCCTAGCCTCAAGCCATCCCCCCATATCAGCCTTCCAAAGCACTGGGTTTACAGGTGTGAGCCACTGTTCCTGGTTCCTTTATTATTTACTGAGGAAGAGAAATATAGAGATTTCATGCCTTATTCCATGTTCAGCTCCTACATTTTCAGTGTCACTTCCTACTAACTTACTCTCCAGTCACAGTGATATAGATATATAAGGCGTTGTCCCAAACCCACCGTGCTGTACCTTTGCACGTGCGGTTCACTCTTCTTCGAATGTCTTCCCAACTTTTGTATGCCTTGAAAATGTCTATTCATTCTTCAATATCTACCTTAGACTTTAGCTTTCTCCATGAAGTCTTCCTGGGGGAGGTCTTCCACCCTCAAACCCCTACTCATTTTTTTGTGTGCCTTTTTTAGACTCTATTTTCATTTTTACATATCAGTATCCCTTACTACACTGTGAGTTCCTTCAATACAAAATCTCCATATTCTTTATATTTGTATTTCCAACACTATGACTATCCCTTTTATGTGTGGCTATAATGAATGTTTCTGCAATTTTACATAAAAAAAAATTCATGAAGGGAATTTCTGAACTTATTGTATGCCAACAGGTTGGCAATCTACTTGTAGAATTATCCCCATCTTAGTTATTGGTTAGAATGAAAATTACACCCTTATGGGGACACTCCCAGAAAAGCTTGTAAATTTTCTCAAGTCTTTGTTTATCTATAAGATGGCATGAAGCCATAAAATAAGTAATTATACATGTGAAGTATATAATATGCTGTGTAATTACAGATGTGATGCTAATTGAACCCACTTCTCTGCAAGGGCTGTCTCTAAACAATTAGTATTTAGGGCCAGCTCTGTGGTATGTTTGATTAACACAATTTAAACAGAATAAAGCAACCAGAGTAAAACCAAGCAAACTAGCTGTTATATCAAATCCATCCAGTACATATCTATTTTAAGGTCTTCTTTCACATTTTAACCAGTATGATGTGTTAGTTATGCCTTTTGGTTTGTGCTTCTCAGGAGGCCCATTTCATGTAGGACGCTAAAGGATTTGAGGACACATTTGATTTGGAGGCAGCTCACCCTTCAGTTTAATAGTGAATATCTCTGAAAGTCAATTCCTGATCAAACTGAAGGTTTAACATCATCCAAATGAAATTGCAGGCTGGGTGCCAGTGGCTCTTGCCTCTAATCCCAACACTTTGGGAGGCAAAGGTGGGAGGATCACTTGAGCCCAGGAGTTTGAGACCAGCCGGGCCAACATAGTGAGACCTCATCTCTACTAAAAATAGAAAGGGGGCCGGGCGTGGTGGCTCACGCCTGTAATCTCAGCACTTTGGGAGGCTGAGGCGGGCAGATCACAAGGTCAGGAGTTTGAGACCATCCTGCCGAACATGGTGAAGCCCCATCTCTACTAAAAATACAAAAAAATTAGCCAGGCATGGTGGTGGGCGCCTGTAGTCCCAGCTACTCGGGAGGCTGAGGCAGAAGAATGGCAGGAACTCAGGAGGCGGAGCTTGCAGTGAGCCGAGATCGCGCCACTGCACTCCAGCCTGGGCGACAGAGCAAGACTCCGTCTCAAAAAATAAATAAATAAAATAAAATAAAATAAAATAAAATAAAAAGGATCAGCTGGGCGTGATGGTGCGTGCCTGTAGTCCCAGCTATTCAGGAAGCTCACAGGGGCAGGATCGCTTAAGCTCGGAAGGCTGAGGTGGCAGTGAGCCATGATCGTGCCACTGCACTCCAGCCAGGACGACAGAGTGAGACCCTTTCTAAATAAATATAAGAAAAAGAACAACAAAGTTGCAGAGATACTTGAAGAGGCTGGAAATAAATAAGGACCATATGCTCTCTCTTTTAAACATGTAGCTGTCTAAAGCTTCAACTTAAGCTTCATTAGTATTCCATGGATGTAATTTTTTTCCTCCTTAAGTTACCTGCTTATGCTCCTTTATCCATCTCATAGAGAGGTGAGATTTTCTATAGTTCAACGAGCATAGTTTGAATATCTACTATGTGCCAAGCACTAAGAGGCATAGGCTCTCAATGCTCATGCCATTCTGGGTCCTAAATCCTGTAGCACTCTGGAGCCAGTGCCCTGGGGGTGCAAAGGCTGCAGGATCCTGGTACAGCTATAAATGCCTGAACATTCCAGGAGGAGAGTTTTAAGTTGAACCTTTGTGTGCAGATAACATGACTGTCTGGAGCCTTCTCTTAAGATAACATAATTCATAATGCCACAAACTAGGAAACAGACATATTTTACCCAAAAAAGTAACTTAAAAGGGCTATCTATGCAAGGCATAATGTCTTCCCCCTACCCGCCTTTTTTTTCTGCAGAAGAGAGGCTGGAAGATTGACCATTTTCTAGCCAAGCAAGCTTCAGACATTTGTCAGCTGAGATCATTCTTTATATTCCCATATTTGATATAAGACTTCAACATGGCAAAGCAAGTAAGTGCCACCAGGATTTTAAAACTTTGGCATAGAAAGTGACATTGGAGAGCATTAGCTCGGCATCTTGAGGTGGCCCAGAGAGCCTCGGGGTTAGCTTCCTCATTCCACGGGTGAATCTTGCGACTCCTGTATTCACTGGAGCGAATCTCTCCCACCTTTGATTTTTGTGTATTTAGATATATTTTGACGTCTAACACAAAACATCCTCTGAATACAAGGCTTGTCATTACCATTCACTTTCTGAATAAGTATCCCATTCCAAAGAGTACCATAACCATGTTGCACCTTGCAATCATCTCTTCCTCGTATCTGTCAACTCTCCTTTTATTTTATCTTTTGGAATTTTTTTATTGTAGTAAAATACATATATACAATAAAAATTTCCATTTTAACCAAAGCATACAATTAAGTGCTACTAAGTACATTCACAATGTTGTACAACTACCAACACTATTTCTAAAAGTGTTTTAACTACCCAAAACAGAAACTCTGTAAGCATTAAGCAATAACTCCCCATTCTCCCCTTTCCCCAGCCCCTGATAATCTATATTACACTTTCTGTGTCTATAAACTTTCCTATTATAGGTATTTCATATAAATGGAACCACACAATATTTGTCTTTTTGTGTTGAGCTTATTTTAGTTGGTATAATGTTTTTAAGTTTCATCCACTTTGTAGCATGGATCAGAACTTCGTTCCTTTGTATGGCTGAATAATATTTCGTTGTATGGATATACCACATTTTGTTAATTCATTCATGTGCTGGTAGACATCAGTTGTTTCCAGCTTTTGGCTATTGTGATTAATGCCATAATGAACATTGACATAGACATATCTGTTTCAGTCCCTGTTTTCAATTCTTTAGGAGTGGAATTGCTGGGTCATATGGTAATTCAGTGTTAGATGTTTGGAAAAATGTCAAACTGTTTTCCACAGTGGTTGCATCATTTTACGTTCCCACTAGCAGTGTACCACATTCCAATTTCTCCATATCATCAGCAACACTTGTAATTCTCTGTGTGTTTATATATATATATGATAAACATCCTAATAGATGTGAAGTGGTATCTCATTGTGATTTTGGTTTGCATTTGCTTAATGGCTACTGATGTTGAACATCTTTTTATGTGCTTGGTGCCATTTGTCTATCTTCTCTGGGGAAATGTCTACTCCATTCTTTTGCCAATTTCTTAAATTGGGTTGTTTGTCTTATTGTTGTTAGGAGTTCTTTATACATTCTGGATATTAAACCTTTATCACATATATGGTCTGCAAATATTTTCTGTTCCATTGGTTGTCTTTTCACTTTGACAATGTCCTTTGGTTCACGAAAGTTTTTAATTTTTTAAGTGCAATTTATGTTTTCTTTTGTTGCTTATGGTTTGGTGTCATATCTAAGAATTCATTGCTAATAAATCCAAGGTAATGATTGATTAGTGTTTTCTTCTAAGAGTTTTATGGATTTAGCTCTTATTTTTAGGTCATTGATCCATTTGAATTAATTTTTGCTTATGGTGTAAGATAGGGATTCAACTTCATTCTTTTGCATATGAAAGTCCAATTTTCCTGGCACCATTTGTTGAAAAGACTTTTCTTTCCCCATTGAATGGACTTGGCACCCTCACTGAAAATCATTTGACCAGAGACACACAGGTTTATTTCTATACTCTCAATTCTATTCCATTGGTCCATAAGTTTATCCTTAGGCCAGTGCCACACTGTTTCGATTATTATATCTTTGTAGCAAGTTTTGGAATTGGGATGTGTGAGTCTCCCAACTTTGTTCTTCTGTCTCAAGATTCTTCTGGCCCTTTGGGTACTCTTGCAATTCCATATGAATTTGAGGACCACCATTTACATTTCTGCAAAAAATACCTCCAGTTGTTCTTTGTCCTCTTCCCATAAAGAGCATTCAAACAACTGCCTACTTCCCCAAAGGCCACTCTGGCGCCAGCTCCTCAGGCTGTCTGTGTGATTCTTATCACTGGTGTTGGTCCTATCTGCCTCCCAGGACAGAGTAATCATCTCCTTGGCTGCAGACTTCCAAAAGCCTAACCTGCTCAACTCCTTTATCAACAAGCTCCTTTTGGAGGGGCCTAAGAACACTTTCTGATATGGGGCTAATGGTTTTTTGAGCTGCATTAAGAGAATAAGGGGAGAGGTAGTTGGGTTGGGACTTAAGGACTATTTCTATGGAGAGGAATAAATATGATTGCATTCTATCTCTGACCTTTTTGCCAACCTACCCCTTTCCCTGAGCCAAGGGAAGAATCCTACATGGACTTATGGGGTGTTCGCTATCATCTTAGCATGAATTTGTTGAGCCTCTAATATGTACTTGGTTGGGCAGTGTAACCATCAGTACACAAGAAACCCTAAATTCATAACCTCAAGGAGTTTACCATCTCCTGCGGGATTTTTCTAGACATATGAGTGTTCCAAATATCTAAAGCATGTGCATGATGCATTATTCAATATCATGATGCATTTTCTGGTATAGACAATGCATGTGATTGAGGTTCAACTAAGGGAGAGTGCCATGTGAGCCGCAGTCATCAGAGGGCTGCATGGAGAAGGCAGTATACAAACAGGGATGGATTTCCAGAGGTAAGGAACAGAGGACATTCTAATAGGTGCAAGAAGTGTGATGAGAGGAGATGACAACAAAATCCAAGACGTAGTGGGGATTTAATGCCTCTGTGAACCAGTAAGAATCTCAGTTTGAGTGTAACCTACTCATATGGGAGAAGAGAAAGGACCCACTTGCAGAGCCAGGGTGGAGCTAAATTGAGAAGTCCTTGAGTCAAGAGGAGTTGTCTGGAATTGTGGTGTTCTGGGACTTAGGAGCTCACCCTATGCAGCTCTGGCAGCCACTGCCTTTCCAGTTTCTATAGGACTCATTGTTCTCAAGGTGAACGTGAAATGTGGCTCTCACGGACACATCAGCAGGTGCAGGAGTTTGGAACAACTGCCAGGCACACCCATCTGTATCCAGCTTTTATCCAGGCCACCACCCTGGTCAAGGCCCTTGTCACTTCATAACCTGGAATGACTGACTAGTCTCTCATCGGATCTCCCTGCCCTCAGGCTCAACTGTCTCCAAACCCCGGGACAAATGAACACCAGTTAAATGTGCCTGCAACAATGTCAATGCCATGTTATTCCTTTGCTCAAGAGCATCCTACAGCTAGGATCTGGACTTCTCTCTCTGGAGCTCAAGGCTCTCCATGATCTTGTCTGCTTTTAGTGTCCCACCAACCTCCCACTGCACCTGCAAACAAAGTAATCCCATTTACTTCATTCATTCAGCTTTTCAACTATTTCCTGGCTATCTACTGCGTCTCAGGCATAGGAACTGTTGTGGGCTGAACGGTGTCTCCCTTTAATTCGTATGTTGAAGTCGTAACTCCTAGTATCTCAGAATGTGACTATATTTGCAGACAGAGTCTTTAAAGAGGTTATTAAGTTAAAAATGAGGTCACATGGGTGGGTCCTAATCCAATATGACTGGTGTCCTTCTAAGAGGAGGAGATGAGGACACAGACACAGACACACAGAGAAGACTACGTGAAGACAGAGGGAGGAAACAATGTCTACAAGCCAAGGACAGAGCCCTCAAGAGAAACCAACCCTTCTGACACCTTGCTCTTGGACTTCCAGCCTCCAGAACTATAAGGAAATAACCT
>NW_012103809.1:570487-571927 GCF_000951045.1 Mandrillus leucophaeus
GAGTCTGGCTTTTAAAATAACTTAAATCTGATTTTGTTCATTTTAGATTTCAGTCCCTCCAAGAGTTGCCTGTTACACTTACAATGAAGCACATACTCCTCCAGGCTCCAGGCCTGATCTGGGCCCCGAAGCTCAGCCTGTTGTCTCCTCTGCCCACCACACTTTTTCATACTGTCCTCCTTGCTGTTCTTTAAACCACAAAATATTTATTGAGAAGCTATTTCATGTAAGACCCACTGGCAGATATTAGAGGAAATACGAGTCAGATTTAACCCTGGTCTTTTTAAATATTTTTATTTTTAAAAATGCTTAATTAAAAAAAAATTGTAGTAGAGACGGGGTCTCACTTTGTTGTCCAGGCTGGTCTCAAACTCCTGGGCTCAAGTGATCCTCCTTCCTTGGCCTCCCAAAGTGCTGGGATTACAGGTGTGAGAGCCACTATGCCCAGCAAACCCTGGTCTTAAATTAGCTTTATATGTATTTCTCTAGGTGGATAGACAGATAAAAAGATAGAATGGGCTGGGGTTCACTCTTTCCTTCAATTCCTTAATACAAAATTATTATCTGTCTATACGTTCTAAGTCCAGAGCTAAGCACAGTGGACACAAAACCCATCAAGGCAAGAGCCCGGAGTCCAGCAGGGAGGACAGCCTGGCACATCACTCATAAGAACAGCATGCACTGAGCGCTGGGAATGATTGGAACAGTGAAGAGGGCTCTCTCCTCAGCCCAGGAGGGTCGGGGGGCCTCTCAGAGGAGGTGATAGTTGAGTTGTGTCTTGGAATGACAGGGAGTTAGTAAATGTGGGAAGTAGGGAGTAAGGTGGAGGTGGGCCGGGGAGGAGGGGAGGCAGTGAGAACTGCCTGTGTGAGACTCGAGTGCGTGGAAGGACGTGTGGAAGGGCATGCTGCACGGGAGAACTGTTCATACTTCTGTCTTGGTAAAGGGGGCACGTCAGAGTAGTGGGTGGAGCAACCGGGGCAGCTGGGTTGCTGCGTGAACAGCCTTACAGGCTAAGCTAAAAAACCATCCCCACTGCACTTTTATTCTAAACACATTCTATTTTATTTGATTAGCATTAAAAGAAAAGTTATGTATAGAATTTTATGTCTTTTATAGAGCTCATTGGTAGTGTAGTGGGCACGGGATTTTATTTGTGTGTTGTGGCAGCCAGGGGCTAGTTAGGAAGTTACTTTATTAACTCAAGCAAAAAGAGTCATAAATTGATAATTTTATTAGTACTTATTATACATGGTAATTTCTCTCTCTCTCTCTCCCTCTCTGGATCAGGATATATATATATATGTGTGCGTGTGTGTATATATAATAATCACTGATTATTATGTGTGTGTGTATATATATAATAATCACATAATAATATATATATAAAATAATCACTGATCCAAAAATCTGAAACCTTAAATGCTCCAAAATTCAAAA
>NW_012103809.1:571977-575224 GCF_000951045.1 Mandrillus leucophaeus
AGTTGAGTTGTGTCTTGGAATGACAGGGAGTTAGTAAATGTGGGAAGTAGGGAGTAAGGTGGAGGTGGGCCGGGGAGGAGGGGAGGCAGTGAGAACTGCCTGTGTGAGACTCGAGTGCGTGGAAGGACGTGTGGAAGGGCATGCTGCACGGGAGAACTGTTCATACTTCTGTCTTGGTAAAGGGGGCACGTCAGAGTAGTGGGTGGAGCAACCGGGGCAGCTGGGTTGCTGCGTGAACAGCCTTACAGGCTAAGCTAAAAAACCATCCCCACTGCACTTTTATTCTAAACACATTCTATTTTATTTGATTAGCATTAAAAGAAAAGTTATGTATAGAATTTTATGTCTTTTATAGAGTTCATTGGTAGTGTAGTGGGCACGGGATTTTATTTGTGTGTTGTGGCAGCCAGGGGCTAGTTAGGAAGTTACTTTATTAACTCAAGCAAAAAGAGTCATAAATTGATAATTTTATTAGTACTTATTATACATGGTAATTTCTCTCTCTCTCTCTCCCTCTCTGGATCAGGATATATATATATATGTGTGCGTGTGTGTATATATAATAATCACTGATTATTATGTGTGTGTGTATATATATAATAATCACATAATAATATATATATAAAATAATCACTGATCCAAAAATCTGAAACCTTAAATGCTCCAAAATTCAAAACGTATTGAGCACCCAAGACATCACAGGTAGAAAATTCCACAACAAACCTTATGAAACAGGTCATACTCAAAACTTTGTTTCATGCACAAAATTAAAAATATTGTACAAAGTTGCCTTCAGGCTATGTATATAAGGTGTGTATGAAACATAAATGAATTTCCTGTTTTGGCTTGGGTCTGATTCCCAACATTATCTTATTATATGCAGGCATACCTCGAAGACATTGTGGGTTTAGTTCCAGACCACCCCACAATAAAGTAAATGTAGCAATTAAAGTGAGATACAAATGTTTTGGTTTCCCAGTTCATATAGAAGTTATGTCTATACTATATTGTCATCTATTAAGTGTGCAATAGCATTATGTCTAAAAAAGGTATATACCTTAATTTTAAAATTGTTTACTGCTAAAAATGCTAAAAATCATCTGAGCCTTCAGGGAGTCATAATCTTTTGGCTGGTGCAGGGTCTTTTGTGAATGTTGATGGCTGCTGACTGATCAGGGCGGTGGCTACTGGAGGTTGCGGTGACTGTGGCAATTTCTTAAAATGAGACAACAATGAAATTTGCCACACCAATGGACTCTTCTTTTTAACCTCTCCTGACTTCAAACTTATCTTTTGCAGCTTCCTCATCTTTCTCAGCCTTCACAGAATTGAAGAGAGTTGGAGCCTTGCTCTGGAAAAACAAAAGATTTCTGTAGCAGGTGATGCTGTTCGATAGCATTTTACCCACAGTAGAACTCCTTTCAAAATTGGAGTCAAGCCTCTTAAACCCTGCCACTGCTTTATCAACTAAGTTTATGTAATGATCTAAATCCTGTGTTCTCATCTCCACAGCGTTCATGGTATCTTCACCAGAAGCAGATTCCATCTCAAGAAACCACTTTCTTTGCTCATCTTTAAAAAGCAGCTCCTCATCTGTTCAAGTTTTCCCATGAAATTGCAGCAATTCAATCACACCTTCAGGTTCCACTTCTAATTCTAGCTCTCTTGCTATTTCCACTACATCTGCAGTGACTTCCTCCACTGAAGTCTTGAACCCCTCAAAGTCATCCATGACGGTTGGAATCAATTTCTTCCAAACTGCTGTTAATGTTATATTTTGACCTCCTCCCATGAATTACAAATGTTCTTAATGGCATCTAGAACAGTGAATCCTTTCCAGAAGGTTTTTAATTTGCTATGCCTTCATCTAACCAAGGAATCATTGTCTATGGAAACTATAGCTTTATGAAATGTATTTCTTAAATATTAAGACTTGAAAGTTGAAATTACTCCTTGATCCATGAGCTGCAGAATGAATGTTGTGTTAGCAGGCATGAAAACTACATTCATCTCCTTGTACATCTCCGTCAGGGTTATTGGGTGACTAGGTGCATTGTCACTGAGCAGTCATATTTTGAAAAGAATCTTTTGTTCTGAACAATGGGTCTCAAGAGTGGGCTTAATATATTTAGTAAACCATGCTATGCTGTAAACGGATGTGCTGTCACCTAGGCTTTGTTGTTCCATTTATAGAGCACAGGCAGAGTAGATTTAGCACCATTCTTAACAGCCCTAGGATTATTGAAATGGTAAGTCAGCACTGGCTTCAACTTAAAGTCACCAGGTACGTTAGTCCCTAACAAGAGAGGCAGGCTGTTCTTTGACACTTTGAAACCAGGCATTGACTTCCTCTCTTCTAGGATGAAAGTCCTAGATGGCGTCTTCTTCCCCAGAAGCCTGTTTTGTCTAAATTGAAAATCCATTATTTAGTGCAACCACCTTCATCAATGCTTTTATAGCTGGATCTTCTGGATAACTTGCTGCAGCTTCTCCATCAGCACTTGCTGCTTCACCTTGCATTTCTATGTTATGGAAATGACTGTGCTCCTTAAGCCTCATGAACCAACCTCTCCTAGCTTCAAACTTATCTTCTGCAGCTTCCTCATCTTTCTCAGCCTTCATGGAATTGAAGACAGTTAGAGCCTTCTCTGGATTAGTTTTGGCTTAAGGGAATGTTGTGGCTGGTTTGATCTTCTACCCACACCACTCAGACCTTCTCCGTATCAGCAAAAGGCTGTTCTACTTTCTTATCATTCATGTGCTCACTGGAGTAGCACTTTTAATTTTCTTCAAGAACTTTTCCTTTGCATTCACAACTTGGCTAACTCTCTGGTGCAAGAGCCCACCTCAGCTTTTGACATGCCTTCCTCACCAAGCTGCACCATTCCCAGCCTCTGCTTCAAGGTGACAGACTTGCAACCCTTCCTTTCCCTTGAACACTCAGAGGCCATTGTAGGTTATTAACTGGCCTAATTGCAATATTGTTGTGTCTCAGGGAATAGGGAGGCCTGAGGAGAGGGAGAAAGATGTGGGAAAGGCCAAGTGGTGGAGCACAGAACCCACACAACATTTATCAATGAAGTTCACTGTCTTATATGGGCGTGGCTTGTGTTACCTCAAAACAATCACAATAGTGACATCAAAGATCACCGGTCTCAGCTCACCATAGCAGATATAATAATAATGGAAAACTTTGAAATATTGCAAAAATTCCTAACATGTGACACAGGAATGAAGTGAGCATATG
>NW_012103809.1:575274-578119 GCF_000951045.1 Mandrillus leucophaeus
GAAACCACTTTCTTTGCTCATCTTTAAAAAGCAGCTCCTCATCTGTTCAAGTTTTCCCATGAAATTGCAGCAATTCAATCACACCTTCAGGTTCCACTTCTAATTCTAGCTCTCTTGCTATTTCCACTACATCTGCAGTGACTTCCTCCACTGAAGTCTTGAACCCCTCAAAGTCATCCATGACGGTTGGAATCAATTTCTTCCAAACTGCTGTTAATGTTATATTTTGACCTCCTCCCATGAATTACAAATGTTCTTAATGGCATCTAGAACAGTGAATCCTTTCCAGAAGGTTTTTAATTTGCTATGCCTTCATCTAACCAAGGAATCATTGTCTATGGAAACTATAGCTTTATGAAATGTATTTCTTAAATATTAAGACTTGAAAGTTGAAATTACTCCTTGATCCATGAGCTGCAGAATGAATGTTGTGTTAGCAGGCATGAAAACTACATTCATCTCCTTGTACATCTCCGTCAGGGTTATTGGGTGACTAGGTGCATTGTCACTGAGCAGTCATATTTTGAAAAGAATCTTTTGTTCTGAACAATGGGTCTCAAGAGTGGGCTTAATATATTTAGTAAACCATGCTATGCTGTAAACGGATGTGCTGTCACCTAGGCTTTGTTGTTCCATTTATAGAGCACAGGCAGAGTAGATTTAGCACCATTCTTAACAGCCCTAGGATTATTGAAATGGTAAGTCAGCACTGGCTTCAACTTAAAGTCACCAGGTACGTTAGTCCCTAACAAGAGAGGCAGGCTGTTCTTTGACACTTTGAAACCAGGCATTGACTTCCTCTCTTCTAGGATGAAAGTCCTAGATGGCGTCTTCTTCCCCAGAAGCCTGTTTTGTCTAAATTGAAAATCCATTATTTAGTGCAACCACCTTCATCAATGCTTTTATAGCTGGATCTTCTGGATAACTTGCTGCAGCTTCTCCATCAGCACTTGCTGCTTCACCTTGCATTTCTATGTTATGGAAATGACTGTGCTCCTTAAGCCTCATGAACCAACCTCTCCTAGCTTCAAACTTATCTTCTGCAGCTTCCTCATCTTTCTCAGCCTTCATGGAATTGAAGACAGTTAGAGCCTTCTCTGGATTAGTTTTGGCTTAAGGGAATGTTGTGGCTGGTTTGATCTTCTACCCACACCACTCAGACCTTCTCCGTATCAGCAAAAGGCTGTTCTACTTTCTTATCATTCATGTGCTCACTGGAGTAGCACTTTTAATTTTCTTCAAGAACTTTTCCTTTGCATTCACAACTTGGCTAACTCTCTGGTGCAAGAGCCCACCTCAGCTTTTGACATGCCTTCCTCGCCAAGCTGCACCATTCCCAGCCTCTGCTTCAAGGTGACAGACTTGCAACCCTTCCTTTCCCTTGAACACTCAGAGGCCATTGTAGGTTATTAACTGGCCTAATTGCAATATTGTTGTGTCTCAGGGAATAGGGAGGCCTGAGGAGAGGGAGAAAGATGTGGGAAAGGCCAAGTGGTGGAGCACAGAACCCACACAACATTTATCAATGAAGTTCACTGTCTTATATGGGCGTGGCTTGTGTTACCTCAAAACAATCACAATAGTGACATCAAAGATCACCGGTCTCAGCTCACCATAGCAGATATAATAATAATGGAAAACTTTGAAATATTGCAAAAATTCCTAACATGTGACACAGGAATGAAGTGAGCATATGCTGCTGGAAAAATGGCGCTGAGAGACTTGCTTGACACAGAGTTGGCCACAAACGTTCGATTTGTAAGACATGCAATATCTGCGAAGCATAATGAAGCAAATTGCAATAAAATGAGGTATGCCTGTATATATACAAATATTCCAAAATCTGAAAAAATCCAAAGTTCAAAACATATCAAGTCCCAGGCATTTCAGATAAGGGATACTCAATCTGTGTGTGTATGAATTTTGAGGGTGTTGTTTATTTTTATTTTGTAAAGACAAGGTCTTGCTCTGTCACCCAGGCTGGAGATCAGTAACACGATCCTAGTTCACTGCTGCCTTGAACTCCGACTCAAGGAATCCTCCCTCCTACCTCAGCCTCCCAAGTAGGTAGGACTCCCAAGTAGGTGGCGTATACCACCATGCCTGGCTAATTTATTTTATTTTTTCTAAAGACTAGGACTCTCTGTGTTGCCAAGGTTGATCTTGAACTTCTGGCATCAAGTGATCCTCCCTTCTCAGCTCCCCAAGTGTGTGTGGTTTTTTAAAATCCCCTTTTGCAGGTGAGGCAACTGAGGAAAGGCTGAGGACACACAGGTCGTGAGCGAGCAGGGAGGAGGTGGGGGGCTGCCTACCTCAGGGACACATAGAAAGTCCTGCCCCAGCTCCCTAGATGAGTGTGGCCTGAGCCAAGGGAGGGAAAGGAAGGCTGAACAGAAGGGGGTAAAAGGAGGGAGGTTTCAGGGGCAGACTTGGGAGCACTGAAGTACAGGGGGAGGGAGAGGAAGGAATCTAGAACAATTTCTAAGTTTCTGGTGTGGACAACTGAGAGATCATGGCATTCCCGGAGGTGGGCGGGGAGGAAGGAAGAAGGCGCAGGTGAAAGAAAACAAGCCCAGGCATTGCTGTGGGACACGGCAGAAGAGGACACTTGCCCCAGACCAGGAGCATGGTGCCATGAGTAGGTACTAGGAAAGGCCCCGAGGGTGCCGTGTGTTTTTAAATGGGCCTTGCAGCCGGGCGCAGTGGCTTACACCTGTAATCCCAGCACTTTGGGAGGCCAAGGCATGTGGATCACCTGAGGTCAGGAGTTCGAGACCAGCCTGGCCAACATGGTGAAACCCTGTCTCTACTGAAATACAAAATTTAGCCAGGCTTGGTGGTGTGC
>NW_012103809.1:580864-582782 GCF_000951045.1 Mandrillus leucophaeus
CAACAACCACCACCACCAAAACCCATAACTAGCAAGCTACTGCTGCTTTAGTATTTTGGCCAAGAATAGATACAACCCTTTCCTTCTTTTTCCCCTCTTACTGTTAGATGCTGGGACTTTTAAAGACTTTTTTAAGTATTGTCAACAGAGAGCAGAAGAGAATGGAGTAAGTAAACATCAGATCTTCAGGGTATACGGTTCTCATGCCAGCACAGCCATGGTGCCCTACAGGGCTCGTGGGTCTCCCTCCAAAGAGGAGCGGAGTTCCTCACACCCCAGCCCGAAGTTGGTAAGGCCCCTTGGAGTTCTTGCCTGGGCCCCCTGCTTCAGTGGGTGGTTGCCACTCGCTGGCCTCTTTCTGCTCCCCCGACATAGGGGCCCCTGCTCTGACAACTGGCATTTGCATCTGGGCAAGATGGCAGCCTGTCCAGGCCTGACCTCCCTCTTCCTTTGCCCAGCATGAGTGACCCCTTGTCCTGGTCAGGGATACCAGGAATCCTGTCACCCTTCCCCAGAGACAGTGACTATAAGCAGGGCCAAGAGCACAGTGATAGGCTAAGAGCTACCAGCACTTCAGTGTGTAAAGTACAGGGTCATGGGATGCAGCTGGGGCGGGTGGGAAAGGAGGCAGCGCTCTCCCTCGGAACCAGGTGTAGCAAACACTGCCGTGGTGGAGGAGGCTGGGACTGAGATGAGCCTCTAGGAAAGGACAAGAAGGATGCTGGTGGCTTTTGGCAGAGCTCACTCACTGTGGGACAGGTCGGACCAGACAAACTGCAGACGGCTACAGCGTGAGTGTGGAGGCTGTGGTGTGGACAGCCCTGCTGGAGGGATCTGGCCAATTCCTCCCTTCTCCTGCATCCCATGCAACCTAGCCGCTCCAGTTCCTGTTCAGGTCTCACTGGTCCAGGTGGTTCAACCACACAGAAGCAGAGGCCCCATCATTCCCCGCAGGCTCACTGCCTTCTGTGGGGTGGGGTTATCCCTTTACCTTTCTGAGAGTCAGCTCTTGAGGCTGCACCCTCTAACTTAGGTTTGGGGCGTATCCTGGCAATTTAAAGAATCACCCAGTGTTGCAGTCATAGAATTGTGGCATTTTAGGGCTGAAACGGATTTCACATATACAATGTCATAGAACTTCAGAATTTAAGTAACATGTGGTATTGATCCTGTCTGGTGTTGTCCCGTAACTGGTTCATCCTGGCTCCCCAGAGTCACCCTAAGAAGGTGGAATGCACCCTCTAACTACAGTTTCCATCTCTTCCATCCATCCTTTCCTTGCCTTGCCTGTCTTATACTTTATTTTTTTTTTTTCTTTTGGTGACAGTCTTGCTCTGTTGCCCAGGCTGGAGTGCTATGGCTCAATCAGGGCTCCAGTGATCCTCCCACCTCAGCCTCCCGAGTAGCTGAGACTACAGGCTTGAGCCACCACACCTGGCTAGCTTTCAAGTTTTTTGTAGAGATGGGGTCTTACTATGGTGCCCAGGCTGGCCCTCAAACTCCTGACCTTAAGTGATTCTCCTGCCTTGGCCTCCCAAAGTGCTGGGATTCCAGGCGTGAGCCGCCGTGCCTGCTGCTCTGGTTTATAAGTGTCCATGCTTTCTTGACTTTTATCCTCCTGTAAAAGTCCTAACCAGAACTTTGAGCTCAGCTGTGCAAGTACAGAAAAATCACACTGTGGGGAAAAAATGCAAACCTCAAAGTTAATTTGCTTTTGTGTTGGGGTCACATTTATCACAAAGACAATAGAGCAAGTCCAAGAAACCATCCTAAATGACATATTTCCAGTCTAGTTTGTTTCTTCTTACTTGTGGTCATGCTGTTGACCCCAGCCTACAGGGCATGCCACTTCCCCCTCAAGGGCAACGAAGCCTCTCATTGTTGAGGATATTACAAATACACGATTGTGTCTGCATCT
>NW_012103809.1:583422-587180 GCF_000951045.1 Mandrillus leucophaeus
AGAACACAAAAGATTTGGATTCTAAATTCTGCTGCTAATTAATAGCGTGACCCTGGGTAAGTCGTTTCCTGTCTCTAGGCCGAGGTTTTCTCATCTATAAGTGAAGGATTTGCACAAGGTCAATGATGGGCTAGTACATTTTTTTTAGCAATCAGCTCTTGGTGGAGTGGGAGGAGACAGAAGCCTGATTTGTAGTGTTTGTCAGTTTCTGTGGTGTAAATAATCCCACTAAAGGCCCATTTCAAACTACCAATTTGAAGTAAACCGGCTTGAAAATATCCTGAAAATTAAGCCATTGGCTCTGGTGAGTCAGTTATTTAAATTCTGAAGTTCTATGACATTGTATATGTAAAATCCGTTTCAGCCCTAAAATGCCACAATTCTATGATTGCAACACTGAGTGATTCTTTAAATTGCCAGGATACACCCCAGACCTAATTAACAGCACTCGCTTGCTGCGTCAGTGCACCGGCATCCTGATGAAAGCTGGCTCTGGTCCAGATCCGGAGCCAGACGCCGTGGAAGCAGAAGCTGCTCTGATGCTGTCGTGGCTGTGAGTTGGGGAACTCAGGCCTTGAAACTCAGTCAATCAAGAGCTGCTCCTGCCTTCCCTTCTTTTGGTCAGATGGGATGATTCATCCCTGTGTTATTTCAGCCACTGTTTCCCAGGGTGCCTGGAAGCAGGGAAGGCCTGAGAGCTTGAAGCAGACAGGAAAACAGGGAGGAGGAGGAGAAAGGGATCCGCCTTGGGTAGGGCCCCTGCTGAGTCGTGAGCAGGTGTGAGTCATTCCTCTCTGCTTCAGCAGCCACACCTTTTGTCAAGTTCTGAATGCCAGGTGGAGAATCTGCCTAGACCAAGCGCCCTTGATCAAGTCAGAACAGGTTTCCTGAAAGCTCATTCCCATTAAAATTAATGGAATCAGAATAGGCTGATCTTTTCTGTAACACGTGTTTCTTTTCAACGTGTTTTCTAAATGCTTAGAGAGACCCCAAAAAGTATAGAAGAGGCAGAAAAGAGGAAGAAATGTGCTTTCACATCCCCAGGGCTTGGGACTAGAGAGAGAAGGTGGTTTTGTATTATCCATTCCTGCCCTCCCAACCAACCACCTTACCAGCTTGCCAAAGAACTGACCAGTGAGGGCAGTGAGGAGCGTAATGACCATAAATTCTCATGGGCTGCCGTGTTATGATCAAGATCTTTCCATTGAGTGTGTGTGTTGCTATTGAATTAGGAAGAAAAGGTCTAGAAGGGAAAGACTTGGCATATAACTAATTTCAAAGTCTTAGGGACACACTTCACAACCATAAGGATGGCTACTATTGAAAACAGAAACAGCTTCTCTCTCTGGTCCATGTCTTCAAGGTGACAAAGAAAAAAAGGAACAATAGTCGTGCCAAAAAAGGGCCGCGGCCACGTACAGCCTATTGGCTGCACGAACTGTGCCCAGTGTGCGCCCAGCGACAAACCCATTAGGAAATTAGTCTTTTGAAGCATAGTGGAGACCGCAGCAGTCTGGAACATTTCTGAAGCGAGTGTCTTCGATGTCTATGTGCTTCCCAAGCTGTATGTGAAGCCACATTACTGTATGAGTTGTGCAATTCACAGCAAAGTAGTCAGGAATCTATCTCATGAAGCCCGCAAGGACCGAACACCCCCACCCCGTTTAAACCTGTGGGTGCTGCCCCGCAACCGCCAGCAAAGCCCATGTAAAGAGCTGAGTCCTTATAGACTGAAGACGAACTATTATCTGGAATAAAAGTAGATGGAAATTGTACTTAAAAAAAAAAAAAAGAAAACAGAAACAAACAGAAAATAACAATGGTGGGTGAGGGTGTGGAGAAATTGGAACCCTTGTGCACTGTTGGTGGAATGTAAAATGGTGCCGCCAGTGTGGAAAGCAGTATGGCAGTCCCTCAAAGAAACTACAGACAATTACCATATGATCCAGCAATCTCACCACTGGGTATACCTCCAGAAGAATTGAAAACAGAGTCTTGGCTGGGCACAATGGCTCACGCTTGTAACTCCAGCACTTTGGGAGGCCAAGGCGGGCAGATCACTTGAGGTCAGGGGTTCAAGGGTCTCTACTAAAAATACAAAAATGAGCCAGGTGGCCAGGTGAAGTGGCTCATGCCTGTAATCCCAGCACTTTGGGAGGCCGAGGTGAGTGAATCACTTGAGGTCAGGAGTTTGAGACTAGCCTGGCCAACATGGTGAAACCCCATCTCTACTAAAAATACAAAATTAGCTAGATGTGGTGGCGCATGCCCATAATCCCAGCTACTAGGGAGGCTGAGGCAGAAGAATTGCTTGAACCCGGGAGGTGGAGGTTGCAGTGAGCCCAGATCGTGCCATTGCACTCCAGCCTGGGCAACAAGAGTGAAACTCTGTCTCAAAAATAAATTAGCGTGGTGGCACGTGCCTGTAATCCCAGCACTTTGGGAGGCTGAGGCTGAGGCTGAGGCAGGCGGATCACCTGAGGTCAAGAGTTCAAGACCAGCCTGGCTAAATGGTGAAACCCAGTCTTTACTAAAAATACAAAAATTAGCCAGGCGTGGTGGCAGGCACTTGTAATCCCAGCTACTCAGGAGGCTGAGGCAGGAGAATCACATGAACCCAGGACGGGGAGTTTGCAGTGAGCTGAGATCGTGCCACTGAACTCCAGCCTGGGTGACAGAGCAGGACTCTGTCTCATAAAAAAGAAAAGGAAAGGAAAGGAAAGAAAAGAAAAGAAAAGGAAAGAAAAGAGGATCTTGAAGGTATATTTGTACACCAGCGTTCATGGCAATATTATTCGTGGTAACCAAAAGGTGGAAGCAGCTGAGTAACCACTGATGACGGATGAATGGATAAACACAATGTGGCCTATCCATACAATGGAATATTATTCAGCCCTATATAGGCAGGAAATGCTGGCACATGGGACAACAAGGATGAACCTCGAGGACATCACGCTTAGTAAAAATAAGCCAGACACAGAAAAACAAATACTGGATAGTTCCATTTATTTGAGATACCTAGAAGAGTCAGATTCATAGAGCGAGAGGGGATGGGAGTTATTGTTTAATGGGTACAGAGCTTCAGTTTGGAAAGATGAAAATGTTCTGGAGATGGGTGGTGGTGACGGTGCACAGCGTGTGAATGTGCTTAATGTCAGTGAACTGTACCCTTAAAAACAGTTCAGATTTCTGTAACGTGTATTTTACCACAATTTGGAAAAGATTCTACACATACACATAAGGATGACAATAACCAAAAACACTGGAGACAAACTCCCTGGAAAAACAATTCTTTTTTTTTTTTTGAGACAAGGTCTCACTGTGTCACCCAGGCTGTTGTGCACTGGCATGATCAGGGCTTACTGTGGCCTCAACCTCCTGGGCTCAAGGGATCCTCCCACCTCAGCCTCCCAAGTCGCTAGGAGTACAGGCACATGCCACCGCACCCAGCTAATTTTTAAAATTTTTTTTATAGAGACAGAGTTTCGTTATGTTGCCCAGGCTGGTCTCGAACTCCTGGCCTCAGGCAATTCTCCTGCCTCAGCCTCCGAAAATGCTGGAATTACAGGCGTGAGCCACCGTGCTGGGCCTTGAATCTCTATTTTGTGTCTTTATAAGAAATACGAGCTCGAGCCAGGCTCATGTGGTTATAGATGTGGTTACAGATGTGGTGGCTCACATCTATAATCCCAGCACTTTGGAAGGCCAAGGCAGGTGGATTGCTTGAGGCCGGGAATTCAAGACCAGCCTGGCCAACA
>NW_012103809.1:592707-605892 GCF_000951045.1 Mandrillus leucophaeus
TTTTTTTTTTTTTTTTTTTTAAGAGATAGGGTCTTGCTATTTTGCCCAGGGCTGGCCTTGAACTCCTGGGCCCAAGGAATCCTCCCACCTCAGCCTCTCAAAGTGCTGGCATTACAGGTGTGAGCCACCACGCCCAGCCCAAGAATGCCCTTTGTATACTATTGGACATTTCTTAACTTTCTTACCTTTATATTCACACCCATACATCCACTACTGAGCAAAGGATACATTTATTTATCATCTTTTTGCAATAGAGATATCAACATTTAAAACTGGATCTGGCGAGGAGGGGAAAATTCCTTTATAAAAATAAGACTTCTTCATTCAGACCTTCATCTGTATTAGTCAGAACTTGTTTCCTATGTAGCTTAACATTCAGTAGGAATGTGTCCAAACATGAAATCATTGTAAACTTCACAGTGGGTTATACCTGTGGGAACGGTTTTACGGACCACAGATTAAAGTGGGGAAAAGGTTTAGAAAACTGTACTCAATGATCTGTTGAGAACTAAGAAAGAAGCAGCAGCTCCCCCAGGTCCTGGAATCCTAATCCGCATCTCTGTGTTCCTGGAGCACCGTCCCCCATAGAGCAAGTGGCCCAATAGTGACCAGCATGTTCTATGACTGCCTGGGTTTGGATCCCATCTTCAGGAAGACAAGCTGTGTGGCCTTAGGCCAGTTACTGAACTTCTTTGTGCTGCTGTTTTTTCATCCAAAAAATAGAGATAACAATAGAATGTACCTCATAGCAATGTCGGGTCGATCAAGTGAGAGAATAGAGGTAAAACACTTAGCACCTGTCAGGGCATTGCAAGCCCTCTGGAAGTCTTAGCTGTTACAGTTTGGATGAGAAACTGAAACATAGTATATTGATCAAAGTTAAAGAACTAGGTCTGTTTGCTTTTAAATATAACCAACTTTTGTATCTCTGTGGCTTAAAATAATCTGTAGGTTGTTTTAAAACTAAACAAAATAAATTTAATTTTCTTTTCCTCTACTCTGGAAATGACAAGCCAAAATTATACCGGTACCAAAGAATGCTTATAAAATTAGAAAACAGCGTTAGTGGAGAAAGAGCCCAAGAAAGGTAATTTAGATAATTTACTGTGAAAGGAAGCTTAAGAACGGGTTTTGTGTTTGTGCAAATCCTAGGTGCTCAATGAATGTCTACTGAGAAATAAAACTGAGTGATATTTTTATGGAAGATGAGAAGTAATACAATCTTAAGGAAAAGTTGCATGGGGAAAAAAAAAAAGGAAATCACTATAGAGGCGACACACTGGACTCACAAAATATTGTAGGAGATGTGGGGAGTTCCCATGAAGACACTCACAGTGGTTCTCTTCCCTGGCAGCTCACTGGGGCTCTAAGAATCCTATTGTTGGCCAGGGTGTGGTGGCTCACACCTGTAATCTCAGTAGTTTGGGAGACTGAGGTGGGCGGATCGCTTGAGCCCAGGAGTTCAAGACCAGCCTGGGCGACAAAAAATATAAAAATTAGCTGGGCGTGGTGGTGTGTATCTGTAGTCCCAGCTACTTGGGAGGATGAGGTAGGAGGATGGCCTGAGCCTGGGGAGACCGAGGCTGCAGCGCCATTGCACGCCAGCCTGGGTAACAGAGCAAGACCCTGTCTCAAAAAAAGAAGAAGAATCCTATTGCTCAGGGGGGATTGATTAAATCAGGATGGGCAGAAGAGGGCTGGAGCTCAGGCATCTGTATTTTTAGGGTTTTTTATATGATTCCAATGCGCAGCCAAGGTTGAGAGCCAAGGCTCTAGTCTACACCAATGGTTCTCAACCTTGAATGCCAAAGGAATGGCCTGGGATTTTATTAAAACTCAGATTCCAGTTCCGTCGGTGTGTATAAGGGAAGCGGGGAGCAGAAGGGAGCAGGAGGCCAAGATATCTGTTTCCTAAGTAACTCCAAGAAGATATTAATTTTGCAGTTCTATGGATTCCATTTGCAGCTGCAAGGCTCATATGCTTTGAAAATGGCTCTATATAAACAAATGTATGATATCATTATAAAGTGCTACCACTGTTCTTTCAGAGGAAACTCATTTGTTCTACAAATTTATAGGAGCCTACGTGCTTTTGGAGGGATGCAAAGATTGATAAATAGACGACTTCCCTCAAGTTATTTACAATTCAATTTATAATAGATGACATTTAAGTTAAGCAGAAAATAAAGCTTCCTGATTGTAAGGCTTTCTGATGGTGGTGAGATGGGATGGGTGTTCGAGGACACTGGAGGGGTGTTGATGGGTATTGAGGTTGAGGATATTAAGGGAAAATTTTGCTTCAGGAAAGTAATGAAGGAAGAATATCTGTGCCACGCAACAGAGGAAAAGTGGAAAATTCAGGAAAGAGGTGGAAGAAGTTCATAGCAAAAAGAGATTGAGCATCAGGGTTTGGGTTTGTTTTTTTGAGACAGAGTCTCACCCTGTTGCCCAGGCTGAGTGTAATGCTGCAATCATAGCTCACTGCATCCTTGACCTCCCAGGCTCAAGCAATCCTCCCATCTCAGCCTCCTGAGTAGCTGGGACTGCAGGCATTCACCAGCACACCTGGCTAATTTTTTTATTTTTTTGTAGAGACAGGGTTTGGCTAATGCCGCCCAGGCTAGTCTTGAACTCCTGGATGCAAGCAATCCTCCCACCTCGGCCTCCCAAAATGCTGGGATCACAGGCATGAGCCACTGCACCAGACCATGAAAGTTTGAAAGAAGTAGTCTTATAGATGGTTATGAAGAGTTGGAAGTTTCTGAGGAAAGACAGCCTTGTTGCTGAAGGTAAGAGGACATTGCTACTGGATTTGAGGTTTTATCTGGGAGCTCCTACTGGTCTGTGATACTCACTGGGCTTCTCACGTAAGCCAAGCACATAAGTTCAGCTAAATTTTCTCTAAAAGATTCGTCCATATGCCATTTGCATCTGACTTCCAAACCAAATAGATTTATAAACATTGAGAGCAGCTTTAGTCAAGTATTGGAACCTGGTGGTTTATACCATGAATCTTTCTGAATAGTTTCTCCTCGTGTCTTCTCCATGTATTTAACATTATCAATCAACAGCAGTCTGACATCAAGAGTGTTCAAATCCATTCATTTGCATCAGGCTGGGCACCAAGTGGACAGACAGAGGTTGCTGGAACTTCATCTTTATTGGTCACCTGGCTGATACCAACTTTGCTGAGGCTGGCAAGCTCCACACCAGGCTTGCAAAATCTCCACCTGCTGACGAAAGCGCTAATGGATCTGCTGAGCTTTCAAGCTGTCGGACAAACCTGCTCCTCCTTGTCTAAGTGCCAGCAGATTTAGAAATGCCTCCGAGAGTCATTCCCCAGACTTGAGCACCGTAAATTTTTTTTAACCCACCTTCTGTACACACACACATACACATACACACACACCCACAATTTTTAAAGGGTAGTGTTTTTTTTTCTTATTAAAAGTAATATCTGTACTAGGCAAAACATTCAGAAAACAGAAAAGTGTAAAGGAAAACATAAAAATCACCATAATCTCTCTATCCAAAGATAAACATGAGCTCTGTTCATATTTTGGTAAATTTCTTCCAGGTCACGTTTATTACAAATGTGGGATTATGCCACAGAGGCGCTTTGCTATTCTACTTTGTCAGTTAACATTCTTGTTAAATAAGTTGAAAGGGGGAATCATTTTTCTTTTCCTAGTCTGCTCATATCCGTGAAGGCAAATAGCTCTTCCATAGTGTCAATTCCCACTGGTGGGTCATGGCCTTCATTATATACTGGAAACAGCGTTTGGTAAGAGAATTATCTGGTGTTCCAGATGCCATGTGCTGAGACTGCTGTTGGATTCAGTAAAGAATGGCTCTGTCCGAGGTAGGGATTAGTTAAGGTAGGTAGAATTTGCTGATTCTCACTCTCACAATATTCTTGGGGATAAGGTGTTGTGCCAAACTCCTATTAATCTCAATAGGGAAGGTACCAGGTTCAAGAGGCCAAAGAAGAGACCAAGAGCTGGCAAATGAGACACGGGGTTTTATTAGGGGGTTACATACAGGGGAGAGAGTCCGGCAGTGGCAGGCTGGACAACACAACCACGTAGCCCAGTGGCAGTGGGTTGGGCAGGAAAACTGCAGCTGCCTGCAAACAGCATGAAGTTTTTATAGCATTTCCACTTAACACCCTCCCTGTGACGACCTCCACCTGGCAACCTTCGTTTAACCCAAAACTCAGGTCCTCGATGTACAGCCTGTGTTCCATGGAACATGCCAGGGGTTCAGATGTTTATCATAGAAAAGGAACGAACTTCCGGGTTAGCTACTTGGGTTCCCTAGATTGGAACACACATTTAGATGCATCTGCCATCCAGGGTCATTCTCAGAGTATGCTTAAATAATTGCTACCAGGTGTGTTTACCCTACATGAGACTATCCCAGGTTTAGGATAGCAGCCTCAATTACTTGAGAAGGCCACCTTTGTGTTCGTAAGATAATCTGCGTATTGTCATAATATTTGCTTAACTAACTACATAAGCCCCCCTCAGGACATTTTCATATTAAATGCTCATTATTTCTTAAACTTGCCCTTTTCTTCTCACCTGTCAATAGACATTGATTCTCATGAGGCAATTCTTTCAACAAGCACTTACTGAACACTGACAGTGCTAGACTTTTCAGAATACTGATGGTCAGGCCCTTCCCTGAGAGATGATTTTAGACTAAGGATGCATGGTTTGGGGAGCCTGTGAGCAATGGTTCTCATACCTGCTACACATTAGCATCACCTGGAAAGCTTTTGCAAAGGCCAGGGCCCAGGATACACCCAGACCAGGTGATTGACTGTTTCTGAGGATGGGACTTAGGCCTGTAGTTTTCAAAATTCCCTGGGTGATTTTAATGTGCAGCCAGGGTTGAGAACCAGTGCCAGAAAACAATGATTCTCATCAAATTGACTGCATATGAGAATCATCCAGGGACATTTTTTAAATAAATTAAACTACCTGGGCCGCACCCCAGAACAAATGAGTCAGAATCTTTGGAAGAGGGATCTGGGCAACTGTATGTTTTCCACAGCTCCTTCATATAATCCGGTACATGGCAAGTATTGAGAATCATTGCCACAGGCAATCTAGCGAATGAGAAAATCTGGAGTTGAACCCGTTTCTGGCTCTTTGGCTTTGCAAGCCACGCATAGCTGTAGGATGAAGAGTTACCTCTGAGCGGCCGTGTTGGGTAATGGTAACAGCAGGGCTGAGAACCCGAAGGTGTGGGTCAAGTCTTGGCTTTGCCATGTAACGTTTGCTCTGCAATGTCGCACAAATCACAGAACTTCTCTGGGTTGGGAGTCCTGTCTACCTGCCTAAAAATCCAGTGCTCTTTCTACTATACCTACTGTTTTTAGACTTTTTTTCTACCTTAATTGATATTTTACTGTTTTTTTGTTTGTTTGTTTGTTTGTCTTAGTGATCAGTACATAGACCTAATGATTCATATACATATGCAACTATATACATATAATGTATATAGTTGTTTTATTTTTTTTCCACACCTCCAGGTAGTATTTATCCCAGATGCCAAACTCTCCTGTGGCCTGAAAAATACTTAGTCTATTGGAAACATTCAGCAAGCTCTTTACAAAAATAACTGCAGTATCTTCAACACATTTTAATTGTATTCATAGTTTGTTCCAGTCATGTGCAAGTTTAATGTACAGCTCTACATCACATAATGGGACATCTTTAACAACAAAACCTCCCCGTGCCCAAGGTCATGGACAGGAGAAGAAGGGTGTACATTTCTACTTTATGCATATTCTAGGGAAAAATACTGTGGCTATCATTGACCCTTTTGAGCACTCTTGATTTTGGTCATTTATAATAGAACATGAGAAACAGTGACAGTGAATACAAATGAGTACTAACCAAATTCCTAGGCTGCTACCAGAAAATAAAATTTAAAGTCCCTTGCCACATTCACAAAGGCGGCAATAACTATATATAAGAAAAAGACTATAAACTTATAGAAAAGATAAACTCCGGCTTCTAAACAAATTACAAAATAGATTTTGCCTTTAGCCTTGAGTGTGACACAGAAAAATGTAAACCTGTAGACCTAGTTGCCAAAAGATACTTATCCTCCTCAGCCCAGGTATGAATTTCAAGTTTGGCCTGAGCCAGTTTGATCTTCAAGTTTTCTCCAAGTTTGTCCATGAACTCAAACATATTCAAGTAGTCAGAACATTGCACACTGGGTAAACCTTTAATGCTAGCAGCCAAGTCCTCGGTCATGAAACCAGCCTCAATTGTCTCAATACAGACTTCTTCCAAAGCATTTGCAAAGAAGCCAAGCTCTTTATCGTTATCAATATTTGCTCTGAGGGCCAACCCTCTGGTACAGGCAAAAATAGAAGCAATGGGATTGATGGACATCTCCTGGCCTTTCTGGGACATGCGGTAGTGACAGGTTACAGTCCAGTGGGCAGCCACTGCTTCTACTGTCTTACCTTGTGGACACACCAGCACACTGGTCATCATGCCAAGAGAGACATACCCTTGAGCCACAGAGTCTGACTGCATGTCACCAGTATACTTTTTAGAGGCCCAGATGAAGCCTCCTTCTGATTTCATAGCTTGGACCACCATGTCATCGATGAGCCTATGCTCATACAAGATCTTTTGGGCTTCAAATTGGGACTTGTACTGCTTGTCATATATCTCCTAAAAGATGTCTTTAAAACGTTCATCATATTTCTTCAAAATAGTGTTTTAGTGCTCAGATACAAAGGCCAACCCTTAGAGCCATTTGGAAGGAACTGTGTGCAAAATCTGTAATTGACTTATCTGGATTATACATCCCCATGGCAACACTATCATCCTCTTCCAAGTTATGTACCAGGTATGTCACCTTTTGGGTGCTGTCACTTAGTATGTAGGTTAGCTCTACTTTTCCAGGCCCAGGAACAACAAAATAAGTTGCTCTGTATTGATCCCCATAAGCATGACGACCTGCGATGGTGGGTTTTACCCATCCACTCATAAGCTGGCGGATATTTTTGCAGATAATGGCTTTTCTGAAGACTGTGCCACCCAGAATAATATTTTGGATGGTGCCATTTAGCGCTTTCCACATTTGTTTCAACTTGAACTCCTCAACCCTTTTCTCATCAGGGATGACAGTGGCACACTTGACACCAATGTTATACTTTTTTATAGCTTCTGCAGCATCCGTGGTGACCTGGTGGTTGGTGGTATCATGATTCTCTATGCCTAAATCATAGCTATGTAGATCCAGTTCCACATAGGGAAAAATGAGTTTCTCTTGAATCAATTCCCAAATGATTTGTGTCATTTCATCTCCTTGAATCTCTACCACAGAACTGCCACTGATTTTTAAATATATTTTGACTTTAATAAACCTTGAAAGTGAATCACTTTTTTAAAATTATTTTTTATTTTTTTTGAGACGGAGTTTTGCTCTTGTTGCCCAGGCTGGAGTGCAATGGCATGATCTCGGCTCACTGCAAACCTCCACCTCCAGGGGTTCAAGTGATTCTCCTGCCTCAGCCTCCCAAGTAGCTGGGATTACAGGCATGCGCCACCACACCTGGCTAATTTTGCGTTTTTAGTAGAGACGGGGTTTCTCCATGTTGGTCAGGCTGGTCTCAAACTCCTGACCTCAGGTGGTCTGCCCGCCTCAGCCTTCCAAAGTGCTGGGATTACAGGTGAGAGCCGCCATGTCCCGCCAACAGTGAATCAATTTCTTATCACCCCAATTCCTTCCAGTCTTGCAGACTTAACTGAATGTAGTTTATCTCCTGCCGGGATGATATGCTGACGAGGACCTGGGGCGCCACGGCTGCTCACGTACTCAGACTCACACACGCAGGCTGGCAATCCCAAACGGGACTCCCGCTGCCTTGGTTTCTGTCACAGCCTCTGCAGAAACCCTGTATATAGTTCTTAACGGCGAGTACTGAAAATTTAAAAAGCTATGCAACTGTAATTCTTTTCCAAACAGTTATTCTATTGACTTTTTAGCTTACAATTTGGAGACAAATTTTTTTTTTTTTTTTAGAAAGAGGTATTCAAATGCCATTATCTTAAAACATTGAAAATTTGTTTGGTCTAAAATTTGACTAATTCACGATTTAATATAGATACTACATGCTCAAACCTGTCCAATCTTTCACAACACATTGATAAAATTATTAGGAAAAATTGGATTACCAGGAACAAAGGTGTCATGGAGGACACCCAAGTCCGTCAGGGAATCCAGATCAGGGAATAGTTTTATAAATAATTTTAGTAAAAGACAAGGGAACAAAGCTAAGCAGTATAAAATGCTTACAAGTTAATTGCATGATCACGACTTTAAATTGCCATTTGATTGTGCTACTTTTTTTTTTTTTTTTTTGAGACAGGGTTTCCCTCTGTGGCCCAGGCTGGAATGCAGCGACCTGGTGCATCTCAGCTCACTGCAACCTCTGCATCCTGGGCTTGAGTGATTCTCTCAAGTAGCTGGGACTATAGGCGTGCACCACCACGCCCGGTTAATTTTTCTATTTTTAGTAGAGACAGGGTTTCTCTTTGCTGCCCAGGCTGGTCCCAAACCCCTGGGCTCAAGTGATCCACCAGCCTCGGCCTCCCAAAGGTCTGGGATTAGAGACATGCACCACCACACCCGGCCTGATTGTGCTTCTGGTTATGGGATGTTGGAAACTACCAGCACAGTTTCCACCACCTCCCCTCCCCCATCCACAGACTATAGTCAATATCTCCCTTAACTTGATTTCCACTTATTCTATGAATAGCTAAATCGAAAAATGTATGATGTATATAGAAAAATATACAACCAGGGTGGGGAAGGGGCATTAAATAAAAGAAAAAGAAATCTAACGCCAGGCCATGAGCTTATTTCTTTAAAAAAGTATTTACACTTATCAAAAACAATTTTTTTTTTAAGGGATGGGGTAGGTTTCCTGCTTCTTACAAGTGTGTTTCTAGAACTACTAAAAACTTGCATTTACAAAATAGTTGGTAAAATGGCTCTTCTGGTGTCTGCAAGAAGGCAATGCTGAGATAATCAAGGGTACTCGGTTGAGGATACTCACCAGATTTGGCTGCTTTCTCTCCTGCTTCACCAGAGTCTGGCCTCTTCTGGTTTTAGCATCTTCATTTTCTGCAGGTGAGTCTGATGTCATAGTTTTGCTCCTCCTTTCCCTTTTGTTTACACTTTCTCACTTTTATTATTTGCATATTTTAAAATCAGTTCCAGCATCTGCAGGAGCAGGTTTGGATACCATCCTGCTGATCTCTCCGTGACTGTCTCTTGAACTGAACCGCTCCTTTTCCCCGGCTTCCTGGCGGAGGCCGTGTTCCAGGATGGCACTGTGAGGGCCTCTGCAGAGCTGCACTGGCTGCTATTCTTACCACCCCTAAGCTGCTGGGACCCTTAAAACTTCTTAAAAGCATCAAAACTCCTTTTTACTTGTGCAATCTTGCACAGAATCCTGATATTTCATAGGGATAGAGCTGTAACTGTCCCTGTTGAAGTGGGAGTAAGTACATTTCTGTGGAATGCTCATACCCTCGACCTGAAAATTCCACCCGTCATCGTGATGCTGACAGATTTTTTACTTCTGAATATGAAAAATGATTAAGAATACGTTGGGGGATTTTCTTTTCATAAGGATAAATTACCAGTCACTTCTCCCAATTCTTTTTATTTTTTATTTTTATTAATTTTACAGAGATGGAGTCTTACTGCGTTGCCCAGGCTGGCCTCAAACTCCTGAGCTCAAGGAATCCTCCCACCTTGACCTCCCAAAGTGCTGAGATTACAGAAATGAGCCATCATGCCTGAGCTCCCAATTCTCAAAGTTGGAGAAAACAGGGGAAAAAGGCGATGTTGATGGTGAGGAGCTTGGGAACCAATAGCCCTCATGTTCCTGTCTGCTCATGTCAATGAGGGAGGGGATCCTTGGTGGAATACCTCACATGAGAGGCAGGAGTCAAAATCTGACAGGGTAAGAATACAGGACCCCGGCGGGCCCACGTTGTATTGGCCTCCTTTATCCATAAAGGGTGAGGTGGAAAGTGAAAGGAATTCTAACACCATATATCTCTCATTTCCTCCTGAGAGAATAGGGTTGTGACACAGCCATATTGGACCTGGTCATCCCTGATGGTCCATCAGGCACTACATAAGACCAACAGAAACTACTCACTGAGCCATCCCTATTAGGTGACCCGTGACTTTGATTAATGACCACTAATCTGTGTTCATTGTTTACTAGCAGGTTAATAAGCCTTTAGTAATACCAGAGAAGAAAACAATTAGGAAAGTACAGGCTAGATGACTGTATGACCTGCAGAGAGCCTAGACTTTTATCTGGCCCATCAGTTTGGGCTCTATAGTAAGTGTAGCCCAATATTTCCTTTAATAATTATGTAGGACTAATGTCTCAGCTCCCTTGGTAGCTCCAAACACTTGACTTATGAATAGGCTCTCTTTCTCTTCATTGCTAGAATTCTATCCATCACCACCCTTGTTAAAGAAAATATATATATATATATATAAGTTTTGAAATTGCTTATGTTTTTATAGAGATTCAATTGCCAATGAAATAATCTTGAAATTTCTAGATAGCACTGGGCGTGGTGGCTCATGCCTGTAATCCAAGCACTTTGGGAGGCCGAGGTGAGAGGATCACTTGAGTCCAGGAGTTTGAGACCAGCCTGGGCAATATGGCAAAAGCCTATCTCTACAAACAATACAAAAATTAGCCAGATGTGCTGGCAGTCACCTGTAGTCCCAGCTCCTTGGGAGGCTGAGGTAGGAGGGATCACCTGAGCCCAGAGAGGTTGAGGCTTCAGTGAGCTGTGATTGTGCCACTGCACTCCTTTGGGTGACAGAGTGAGACCCTATCTCAAAACAAAACAAAACAAAAGAAATGTCTATGTAGGCATTTTGAGTGAACTAAAGTGCGATATTCATATAGAAATATATACAGATCATTAAGTACAGAGTGGGATGAATTTTCTCACTCATCAACACACCATGTCCCTAGGTCAAGAAACCAAACATTACTGTCATCCCAGAAGTCCCCTCTTTGGACCCTTTTGGTCACTCCCCACCCAATGTAACCATTATCCTAATTCTTCTTCTTTTTTTTTTTTTTTTTTTTTTTGAGGCAGAGTCTCACTCTGTCACCAGACTGGAGTGCAGTGGTTCGATCTTGGCTCACTGCAACCTCCGCCCCCCAGGTTCGAGTGAGTCTTGTGCCTCAGTCTCTTGAGTAGCTGAAATTACAGGTGCATACCACCACACCTGGCTAATTTTTGTATTTTTAGTAGAGACGGGGTTTCACCATGTTGGGCAGGCTGGTCTCAAACTCCTGGCCTCAAGTAATCCGCCTGCCTCGGCCTCCCAAAATGCTGGGATTACAGGTGTGGCCATTGTGCCTGGCCACCACTACCCTAATTCTAACACCACATATTAATATGATCTATTTTTGAATGTTTCCTTTTCAAGTTAACCAGTTTAAGTTTGTTCCTGCGGACAGAAAGCCTTCCTGGTAGTATTTTTATCTCATCAATTATAAGGACAAAGAATGCTATTTTTTTCATCTTTTCCCTTAGTGCCTTAGAGTGGTTGGACCAGCTTGATATAAAGTTGTAGAGCTCAAAGGCTAAAACATCTTTCCCACAGTTGCTGTCAGTCTATTTGTTTAATCGTTTGACCGAGAGGCGCTGTGAACATCTCTTTGGTAGCTGGTGCATTTTAGTGCTTATTTGTGGATCCGATTCAAACCATATATATTTGCGTATTTTACTTTTATGCACGTGTGAAATGTGCACGTACACACACACACAGAGCTCCTGTTTTTCCTGCATTGATTTCTCCTTTCCTATTTCTACCCTCAGTAGACATCCTTCGCTACCCCACGCTATCCTTGCCTTGGGCTCCTCATACAAACCTTCCTCAACAAATCCCGCTCTCCAGAATCAGTCACCCCTGTACACACTGCCTTAAAACGATTGACTATTTATCATTCAAAAGGCGCACACAACCATGGAGAATCCCCTTTCACTTCTACTTTTGATGTAAAGACCATAAGAAATCCAGGTTTGGAAGGGGAAACCGTGTAGTTAAAGCAACTGGTAGAATGTGTGGCTTTTCATTATCTGCCTGAAGTTCCATTCTGAGTTTTTCCTGAATGAGGATGGAATGTCTGTGTTTATACATTTTTTTCTTTTTAAAATATGTCTCAGGCTGGAGTGCAGTGGCTATTCACAAGTGCAATCATAGTGCACTATAGCCTCAAACTACTGGGCTCAGGCAATCCTCCCACTTCAGCCTCCCGAGTAGCTGGGCCTACAGGCAGACACCACTGCTTGTGGTTCTACGTTGAGACATTTGTTTGTTGAAGTGACAGGCACCCTGTTTATGAGCCCATTCATTCATTCTTTCACTCACTCATTCATTAATTCATTCATTCAACACATCTTTCCTGAGTCCTATAATGTGCCTGACATTGTTTGAGAGGCTGAACTTCTCGAGGGAGAGATCTGTTCTTCAGACCAGAGGGAAATTGGAAAGCCCAAATAGAGAACAGTATTTATAGATCTGACCTTTAGACTACAAGAGGCACCTAATTCCTTAAAATAGAATATTGTTGCTTTTCATTATGCCATGCACATGATAAGAGCTCTGTATATATTTTGGGATGAGGGCAATAGTATTGTACATGTTTCTCTGAAATAAATTGGTAAAACTCTGGATTGTTTAGATTGAAATGAATACAGATCATTATTACTTTTTAAATTAAGTCTAATTTCTTAGTGAAGTCACCACAACATATTTGCAGTTGTTTGTGTACGGGCCTGTTTCTTTCTTGGAATAATACTCACTCCTTTTTAAGCTGCCACCTTTCCTGTTGGTTCTACTATGATGATGAGCATCATATTCTACCTTTGTATATTGCCTTTCATTTTAAAGGCTTATGGCAGAAAGATCTGAGGCATCCTTAAGGAAGCATTAGGTAGATGTATGAACAAAATACTACATATCCATTTTGTGTTATGCAATAAATCATATAGTGCTTGCTTCAGATGATTTCTTCCAGGTTCACTCAGCAACATTCTCTACCCAGACTATATAGCCTTGACTTTCAATAAAAAACAAATATGAGGCCAGGTG
>NW_012103809.1:607437-608854 GCF_000951045.1 Mandrillus leucophaeus
CCTTGGCCTCCCAAAGTGCTGGGATTATAGGTGTGAGCCACCACGCCCGGCCCAGCATTTACAGATCTAACTGAAGAAATATGAAATAAGTGCACACCAAAGTTACATAACAAGTTAAGAAATGCAAGGAGAAAACATACAGTACACGAACAATTGCCGAATGCTGTGAACTCAGAGACAGCAGAAAGGGAAAGGTAGAGAGAGAGAGGGAGAGGAAGGTGAGTGGTATGGTGAGAGGAAGTGTGTTCCAAGGGCGCACATCAGAGCAGGTTTTTATAGACTCTCATTCCTGACTCTGCTGATTGCCACCCAAGTAACCACGGATAGATAACCTGACCCCGCTAAGCCTCTGTTTTATCATCAATAAAATCAAGATTATAATTATAATACCTCTCATATTGTGTTATTGTGAAGATAATTTGTGACAAAATATGTTAAATGCTTCGTACTATAGCTAGTGTATAATATGTGCAAACTAAATGGCAGCTGGTATTTATTCTATTAGACTGTAAATCCCTCCAGGATGGGAAGTATGACTAACTTATTTTTGCTTCCATAGAATCTAGCACAATGCTTGACTCATAAGTACTCAGTAAAAGGAAAACATTTGCTAAATGTTTTGAATGTAATGAAGGGAAGGATAAATGGATAGATGGTGGGTTGAATTTTTTTTTTAAATGAACTATGGGCTTTGGTGACATGAAAGGGTGTCACGGAGAGCAAAAGGTGAATCTAACCGTGCATGGAGAAGAGAGGAGGGCACTGCAGTGGGAGAGGGCAGGAACCAAAGCACAGAGGCAGGAAGGCACCTGGGATTGGGTACTGGGATTCGGCTGTGGAGGGAGTGGCCTGACAGGCTGGGGAGTATGTATCTTACCTGTGAGCAGTGGGAGCCCATGAAGATTTGTGAGGGGGAGAATGGCATGAGGAGGGAACTTTCCAGAGGGTTAGCCTGGTGCTGGTGTGGAAAGGAAAGGGGCAATCCATGCTAAGCAAGAAGTGGTTAAGTCCCTAACCAGAGTGACAACTATGGAAATAGAGACAAAGGACTGATTGAGGAGAGGACAGAGGTCCCACATCTCAATTCTTTCGGAATTGGTAAGGTGGTCACTTAAGCCATCTAGCAACACGCATGCTGACTCTTGAAAGGGCACATTTTTCACTGGGCGTGGTGGCTTAGGCCTGTAATCCCAGCACTTTGGGAGGCCAAGGCGGGCAGATCACCTGAGCTCAGGAGTTCGAGACCAGCCTGGCCAACATGGTGAAAACTTGTCTCTACTAAAAATACAAAAATTAGCTGGGTGTGGTGGCACATGCCTGTAATCCCAGGAGGATGTACTCGGGAGGCTGAGGCAGGAGAATTGCTTGAACCTGGGAGTCGGAGGTTGCCATAAGCCAAGATCATGTCATTGCACTC
>NW_012103809.1:609293-610643 GCF_000951045.1 Mandrillus leucophaeus
CACCTGAGGTCAGGAGTTTGAGACCAGCCTGGCCAACATGGTGAAACCCCGTCTCTACTAAAAATACAAAAATTAGCTGGGTGTGGTGGCACATGCCTGTAATCTCAGCCACTTGGGTGGGTGAGGCACAAGAATCACTTGGACCCAGGAAGCAGTGGTTGCAGTGAGCCAAGACCACTCCAGGGTGGTGCGTGGGTGACAAAGTGAGACCCTATTTAAAAAAAAACCAAAGATGAGTTACCAAAAAAGTTTTAACAAAGGGCACAGCAAGGAGAAAGTCCTCCTTTTCATGGCCAGCATTCTGTTTCCAGTTGATAGTTCGCACATAGCCAGGTTTGACTGAACTCACCCCGTTAGTGCAAATTTCTCTGAGATCTGAACTGGGAAGAGGAAAGAGACATTAAAAATGAGCTCTCTGAGTTGTGTTTAAATTCGTCACACTGAACCCATGACTGTTAAACCCATTCACAGCTGTAGTAATTATATTGCATAATCAGTGAGGGGAAACCCTCCCCCTTTTGTATTCTTATTGAATAGAGAAGACAGATAAATGTCAGAGCTCTGCCCTAAACTAACATTACTTCCTACAAAAGAATTCTGGACTCAGAAGGGAAGCATGATCCTTTACAAGTGAGCTCACCTTGTCCACTCTCAGCTCAGGGATTGCAAACTCATAGATCAGTGATTCCTAGTCTGTAGGACATGGATGCCTGATGGGGCATTTAAAATCGTGGGATTGCAAGCGTTATCTATAGACTGCATACACAATATTTTACACCTACACGTACTATTCAAAAACATGGGGATGTGTAATTCCAATTAATAAAATACAAATTTGCTCAAAAGCATCGCTAAATTCATGACAGTTTTAAAAATAATACTAATACATAGTGTTTCCTTCATTGGTTATTGTCAGAAGATTTTCTTTGCTTAGAAGAAAATTAGCAGTTTTGGGTAACAAGATGGTCCTCGTAATTTAGAAGTTTGGGGGTCACTGTTTGAGAGTGCTGGTGATTTATGTTTAACTCATGGATGACTTCCTCCTAGCTCTATAAAATATTGAGGTGTTGACATCTCAAACTTGTTATAACTGGAACATACATATGAATCCTACTCTGCACAAGGCACAATATTCTTGATTTCGTATTTTCCTAACTCCCTTTGTCTCATGGCATGTACAAATCTTTTTTCTTTTTCTTGTTTGAGATGGAGTCTTACTCTTATCACCAGGCTGGAGTGCAGTGGTGTGATCTCGGCTCACTGCAACCTCTGCTTCCTGGGTTCCAACGATTCTCCTCCCTCAGCCTCCCAAGTAGCTGGGACTACAGGTGCACACCACCATGCCCAGCT